>NC_091977.1:251171791-251489512 GCF_044704955.1 Pristiophorus japonicus | reverse complement strand
TGACAATGGCCAACATAAGGCAGGAGGTGGGCTAATGGAGTCCATTGTTAGGCAAGGTGACCATATCAATCAGTGATTACTTGGATGAGTTACCAGAACAATAGAGAGCCATTAAGCCTGCCTGGAAGCGAAAACCCATCACTGGACTCAAACACAGGAAGCCTCGAAAACAAGGAACTTTATTGGGTAAAAGCAGAAGACATACCCACAGGAAGCCTCGAAACAAACTTTATTCAGCCTGAAAAGACAAACGAACTTGGGATAAAAGCATGCCATGTGGACATAGCTCTTGCTCTTGCCTCGCTGCTTCGCCCCTACAAGAATCTAACCCTCCATATTGTGGCGGAGCGAAGAAACCAGAAGAGACACCTTTTCGTCGGAAGAAGCAGCGAGTAAGCCAGTGAAATCGGTGAGCAGTTCTGCATACACATCTTTTAAGATCACAGCTACGGTATGAGGGGGTATTGTGCGTTCTCCCAACCAAATTCTTAAGGGTTTACAGGGGAGGTGTTTTAGTCGTTGGGGTACTTCGCGTTAGGGGCCTGTTAGACAGGACACACTGTGTATTGTACTGCATTTGTTTGTTTTACACACCAGGGTGTGTGTGGTTTTACTGGGTGCAGATATGTGTTTAGCTTTAATAAAGCATTGCCGGTTGAGACCGAGGTATTTGTCCGTGACTCATTCATCTGTTCAGTACAGTAATCACTCCCAGGTCTAGAACTAGAGTAACGTGGGGATGCGTCAAACACCTAAGGGAAACCACTTACAACAGTTCAAGCATAACCACACAGCTTATTTTAGTGTCATCTGCAAACTTTTTAATCATACCCCAACATTCAAGTCCAAGTCATTGATATGTACCACAAAAAGTAAGGAACCCAGCACTGAGCCCTGCGGAACCCCAATGATCACAAAAACATTCATCAACCATTACTCTTTGCTTCCTGCCTCTGAGCCAATTTTGGATCAAATAGCCACTTTGCCCTGGATCCCATAGACTTTTACTTTCGTGACCAGTCTGCCATGTGGGACCTTATGAAAAACTTTGCTAAAATCCATATACACTACATCATACGTATTGCCCTCATCGACCCTCCTGGTTACCGCCTCGAAAAATTCAATCAAGTTAGTCAGACACGATCTTCCTTTGACAAATCCATGCTGACTGTCCTTGATTAATCCATGTCTTTCCAAATGAAGATTTAACCTGTCGCTGGGGATTTTTTTCCATCACTGAGGTTTGGCTAACTGGCCTGTAATTACTCGGACTATCCCTGTCTCCCTTTTTAAACAAAGGTACAATGTTAGCAGTCCTCTGGCACCACAGTATCCAGAGAGGACTGGAAAATGATGATCAGAGCCTCTGCTATTTCCTCTTTTGTTTCTCTCAGCCTGTTAAGAGAATCTTCTGTGACGTTAAAAAACATGAAATGCAAAAGGATGCATCTAGTCACACTAGCGTTGTCAAAAGTAGATTCTATCCCTAACCTAACCCCATAAGCATAACCACTAACCTCTAATCTTAACTACTAACCCCTAGTCCTGACCATAACCATGAACCCTTAAATGTAACACCTGTCCCGAACCCCAAGACCCCAACCACAAACCCTAAATTGTTCAGTGTCAATAGTTATTGTGATGTCACTGATGATGCAGGTGGGTTGCGTTGTCAAGTCATAGTGATGTCATCTATGATGTAGGTGGGTTGTGTTGTCAATAGTCATAGTGATGTCACTAATGATGCAGGTGGATTGTGTTGTCAATAGTCATAGTGATGTCAATGATGATGCAAGTCGGTCGTGTTGTCAATATTTCCAAACTGTGTGAAAAATGTCACCAAAGAAACCTTGAAAAGAGCCCGCAGGGAGTTATTTGATTTGAAGAGTAAAGGTTGCAGAGTAAAGCACGCAGATTGCCATGGGAAGGAAGGGCTTCTCGTTTCCCCTCTTCTTGCAGTTTTCCTCCTCGCTGTGGAGGTCGAGAAATAATGTTTACAAGGTGTGTGCAGCAGAGAGTATTGTGTGCTTTTGGGTTATCGCTAATAATCACCGAGGCAGACAGTTATGGTTGTAAACAAATCAGGAGTACAGGAAGTCAAACAAGATCGATGCATTCCTGACCAGAATGGTCAGTCACTCAGTCTCTGGCCCATTCTGACTTTGTCTCCTTTCTGCTGGGACACATCCTTCTTGTATTCAGCACATATTCCATGGCAATAAGATATAAATGTTTAAAATGGTGAAAGATGGGATGTGGTCGATAGAAGCAAGCTGTTTCCAGTGGTTGAGGTGTCAAGACAAGGAGCCACAGATACCAGATTAAATCTAAGTGATTTAGAACAGTGATCAGGAGAAACTTCTTTCCACAGAGAGTTGTGAGGCTGTGGAATTCACTTCCAGGGTCAGTGGTGGCGACACAAGGTTCTGTGGTGACAAGGAGTCCTCGTGTTTTTATCAAAGATAGGGCTGAGCCCAGTCATTTGCTCCAAATGTTGATGCAATGGTTCAAGCTCAGAGTTGGCAGGATCGGAAGTAACAGGAGCAGGAAATAAAATCTAACTGTAAGTAAGTACCGATATAGTTTATCTTCATCTATTATAATAACTTTTGCTGAATGTGGCCCACACCAAGTGCCAGGATATCAGATCAGGCCCACCATAGAAAATGTGTTTGACACCTCTGAGGTAGACAATGTCAAATAGATTCCCCTCATCCACCAACCTGGCAACTTCTTCACAAGCTCAAACTAGTTTGTAAGACACAACCTCCTTTTCCGGAAGCCATGTCAGTATTTCTAATGGCCCCTTCTCTTCCCCAGTGATCATAAACAGCATCTCTTGGGTTCCCTTCAAGCATCTTCCCTGTGATCGAGGTCACACTGATGCGCCTATAGCTTTCTGGCTCTGATTTGTCCCTGATTTGGAAAATAGAAACTATTTATAGAATCATGGAAAATGTCAGCACTAGATCCATAGCCCAGTAGGTTATGACTCTTTAAGTGCATATCCAAGTACCTTTTGAACGTGATGAGGGTTTCTGCCTCTACCGCCCTTTCAGGCAGTGAGTTCCAGACTCCCATCACCCTTTGGGTGAAGAAATGCTTCCTCATCTCCTCTCTAATCCTTCTACCAACTACTTTAAGGGTTAGCTCCAAATGTTGATGGGATCCCAGCTATTTACAATATACATTAATGATTTGGATGAGGGAATTGAGTGTAATATCTCCAAGTTTGCAGATGATACTAAGCTGGGTGGCGGTGTGAGCTGTGAGGAGGCCGCCAAAAGGCTGCAGGGTGACTTGGACAGGTTAGGTGAGTGGGTAAACACGTGTCAGATGCAGTATAATGTGGATAAATGTGAGGTTATCCACTTTGGTGGCAAAAACACAAAGGCAGAATATGATCTGAATGGCGGCAGATTAGGAAAAGGGGAGGTGCAACGAGACCTGGGTGTCATGGTACATCAGTCATTGAAACTTGGCATGCAGATACAGCAGGTGGTGAAGAAGGCAAATGGTATGTTGGCCTTCATAGCTAGGGGATTTGAGTATAGGAGCAGGGAGGTCTTACTGCAGTTGTACAAGGCGTTAGTGAGGCCTCACCTGGAATATTGTATTCAGTTTTGGTCTCCTAATCTGAGGAAGGACGTTCTTGCTATTGAGGGAGTACAGCGAAGGTTCACTAGACTGATTCCCGGGATGGCAGGACTGACATATGAGGAGAGACTGGATCGACTCGGCCTGTATTCACTGGAGTTTAGAAGCACGAGAGGGGATCTCATAGAAACCTATAAAATTCTGACGGGACTGGACAGGTTAGATGCAGGAAGAATTTTCCAGATGTTGGGGAAGTCCAGGACCAGGGGACATAGTCTAAGGATAAGGGGTAAGCCATTTAGGACTGAGATGAGGAGAAACTTCTTTACTCAGAGAGTTGTTAACCTGTGGAATTCCCTACCGCAGAAAGTTGGTTGATGCCAGTTCATTGGATATATTCAAGAGGGAGTTAGATATGGCCCTTACGGCTAAAGGGATCAAGGGGTATGGAGAGAAAGCAGGAAAGGGGTACTGAGGTGAATGATCAGCCATGATCTTAGTGAATGGTGGTGCAGGATCGAAGGTCCGAATGGCCTACTCCTGCACTTAATTTCTATGTTTCTATGTAAGACTTTCCACTATGATCGCTATCGTCCCAAAATGGGAGATATTTCCACAGTTAGTGTTTTTTTTCAGGATCGCCGGAATATCGCCCATTTTTAAAACTGCTAGTTTCGCCTTTTTAATTTGGGTGATAGCCTTAGCGATGTGAAATGGGTGATAGCGATGTATTCAGTCATGCAAGGCTGACGTCCATAGCAACGGTCGTTCTGCTCATGCGCTTTTTTTTTCAGGCAAAGAACTTTTCCCGTGATTCGGGAGGTCAGAGGTCATCTGCGCATGCTCAGAAGGCAAAGGGTGGGAGAGAGAGAAAGGATTTTTGAAGGAAGGTTTGTGGAGGCTTGTGAATTTGAAGGAATTGAGAAAAAAAGTAATCGGATAACATGGAGATGGAACACGAGGAGTCGGGAGGAAGTGTTGGGGAGGTTGGAGGGAGAAGGAGAGCGAAAGCCTTCTCCGAAGAAGCGAACGAGGCCTTAGTCCATGAGGTAGAGACTTCGTGGGGCCAATTAACCCTGGGTGGGCGTGGGAAACACTCCCCCCCAAGTGTATATCAACAAATATGGGCGGATATTGCCGCGATAGTATCATTGGCAACCCATGATATAAGAGAGTCAGACCCGCAAGCGCTGGAACAGTCTTGTTTCATCCACAAGAGTAAGTATTAAATTATTAAATTATTAAATTTATAATTGTAATGATGCACTGACTCATTAATTAGAATGTAAATCTGCCGGATTGTAATTAAGCTGGGTAATCTTGGGTAGCTCCCTGTTAGGATTTGGACTAGGGTCAGAACCTGCGCCCTTTAACTCTAATGTTGCTGAGATGCCTTCAACTTAATCGACAGTATTAATTATTATTTAAACGCTTTGATCGGAAATTGGGGCCAAAGGAATGACTGGGAGCAGACAGACCGCAAACACTTGGCATTTCTACCACTTTAGTTTAGAAGGAGAATTATTAAATGATATCGCTGCTTGTATGCTGTGTGCAAATCTTTAACTTGGGCACCGTCTCCTTTTTGGTTAGCTTGGTGGATGGGGGCACGACTGAGTGCTGAGGGGTCCAGTCAGCTTTGCCCAGACGGTGTGAGTCTCTCCAGCTGCTGTCAGTCACACAGTGATCCAGCCTGAACTGGGGAAGAGCTGCCTTGGCTCACTGTCTGCCCTGGGATACTTTGGGACATTAGCTTCAGCCACATGGAGGCCTCCTATCACAGCCCAGAGACACGGTGCCCCCCCAACCCCCCATGGTCCTGTCATTGCCGAGCTCAGCGGTTCTGATTTACCCCCCCTCGGGGATCTCCATCGATTGTAATAACCCGGCTCCCTCCCCTCAGGCGCCGAATGGCACGGCCCAGGGATGGGGCCTTTCCTGGAGAGTGTATGCGGGAGGGTTGCTGTTAAGCATTAGTTCCTAAACACGATCTATTAAATATTTTCTCTGAATGCAGATGTTATAACCATGCATCCATTGGATACAAACCGTATTAGCATATAACGTTAAAGATGAATAGCATGTGGGGTGACTAATTGTGGATTACAATAACTGTTGTGTTTCATCCTCCAATTAGCTTATACCATGCTCTTGTCACGTTTGCAGAGGAAGATACCTAATAATCAGGCAGAGTGGAGGTGGACCGGAGGAGGGCCTGCTGATCTTTACGCATTGACTGATCTCAAGGAGTGTGCCGCAGCCTTAGTAGGCACGCATAATCGTTCTGCCACCCATGGGTGCAGATCTTACGCCACGTGAGTAATGTGTTAACCAGTGGTAATTTAAAGTAATTTAATGCCATTTGATTATAACATATGAATGATGTAATGTTATGCATGCAGCTTCTGTACTCTTCTGTACTCTCATGTTAATTATATGTAACGTCTCTCGTTCACATTTATTGCAGTGTTGCTCCTCATACATATGCCTGCACAGTGCAAGCATTCTCATGTCTCCCCCTCTACGCACCTCAGTTATGTTTTCCAACTCCCCAGGTACAACGGGAGGCTGTGCAGTGTCTTCTAATAAGGTAAGGTACAATACAAGGGCCAGGCCAGGCAAGGCTGAAACGTAACACAACTGTAACTGTCACCAACATAACTTCACGCAAAGCGTTCATTTATGAGCTGCTGACGCAACAGTCTTGCAGCTGCGTAACTACCACGGGGCTTTTCCAGTAGCGTGGGTGGGGGTGGGGGCATGGGTTCATCGCCAGGCTGATTGACCTCCCAGAGCTCCTCGTCCTCCACTTCTACCTCCCCTCTTTCCTGAGGTGGACCAGCGGTCCCATCTGGCAATTGTTGTCCTCTCCTGATAGCTAGGTTATGCAACATGCAGCACACCACAAAGAACTCAGTGACCTGGTCAGAGTTGTATTGTAGGTTGCCTCCTGAGTGGTCCAGGCACTTCAGCACTCCTATTATCTTTTCGATGATATTGCGTGTGGCTATATGACTTTCGTTGTAGCGCTTCTCGGCTTCTGTCTGGGGCTTACGCCGGGGGTGGGGGGGGGGGGGGTCATGAGCCAGCTGGCAAGACCATATCCTTTATCCCCCAGCATCCAACCATGACCTTGTGGCTGACTCTTAAACAGGTCATAGACATGCTTTCACGCAAGATGTGCGCATCATGGATGCTCCCTGGAAAATTTACTGCCATGCTTATTTGCTTGTGGTCGACAACGAGCTGCACATTCAGGGAACGGAATCCCTTTTGGTTCCGAAACACCTCTGCATCCTGTAAAGGTGCTCGCAGGGCGATGTGCATAAGGTCTATTGCGCCCGCAATTTGGGGAAGTTTGCTATTCTCAAAAACCCCAAAGCTCTCTCACTATGTGCCTCCCTGGTCATAGGGTAATTTATAAAGTCTATCCTGTTTGCGTAAAGAGCTTCAGTCACCTGTCGAATGCAGCAATGTGAGGCGTGCTGAGAGATACCACAAATGTCGTCAACTGAGGCCTGAAAGGAGCCCAATTTGCAGAAGGAAACTGCTACAGTTCTGATGGTGCTGGTAGGCTGCAGATCTCCCGATCTCCCTTAATTAGCTGGCATCTCTCACTGATGACCTCCTTTCGGAAGCGCAGCCTTCTAACGTACGTGTTATCGGACAAGTCCAGGTACGATCGTTTATCCCTGTAAATGCGTTGGGTGTAACGTCTCCTCCTTCTCAGCAGTCTGCCACCTCTTTGATTGGGCACATAATACTCTACAATAAACCTTCTCCTATCTCTATTCTGCAGCATGTGAGTAGTCATCAATACTGTTTGAGAAATTACAGGTCCCATCACTATAAGTGCCTTAATCAGTCTTCAAAATTCTTAAATTTTCCTCAACAAATACTCAAAATTAATCACAATGTGATTAGATGATTGGCAAGATTCTAAAACGCCCTTAAAATCACTCACGAATTACTTCAATGCACCCATCCACTTCAAGCAGCCTTTTATTAAATTTCTTCCATACTGTCGGATTAAGGTCAGGTGAGTGCAGCTTTTCTTGAGCGTTTTTTCGGGCGAGTGATCATTTGGGTGAAATGCTGAAAGTAGCACGGCGATAATCTGGACGATATTTGGGCTTTAGTTTCCATTATAAACAGTACTATGGGCCTTGCACGAGTGAGGACATCAGATTTTTTTTTAAAATAGGCTGGGCAATTCAGCTCATTCCTGTATGCCGAAAGTTGCACCGGCGATAAATGGGCAATAATCGGACGCTAGTTTCCATTTATCATCAAATATGGGCGATAAACTGAATTTCGGCACTTATATTGGTGTTAAATGGGCAATTATCTACCGAAAGCCTTAAATCTATGCCCCCTGGTTATTGACCCCTCCAATCTCAGGGAACAATTCCTGACTTATCAAACTGTTGAAGATACAGGCAAGGAGCTCACAGAGCCCCGTTCATCAGTGATGGAGTTTTGCAGCGGAATGATCCTAGAGTAACTGTCAGGATCGCATCCCCTTGGATGTTCCGGGTCGTGTATTTTTAGTTATCCTGATGTCTAACACATACACGTCAATAAAACAGGGAAATCCTTAAATATATTGCAGGTCCTTCTTTATCTGGGGATCAACTGTCTGTTGTATAATTGTACCAGCAGTTAACCGGCTCCTGTGAACTTCTCCGCCTGCTATTTTAATGCCGATTTTAACCAATTTATTTCAAACAGGTTTATTTGAAATGAGTTAACACCTGCCTTAAAATGGTAGATTCAGGACTGTCACACAAACATGTTAAATCTGAGTAGAACAATTACCACAGTCATTTTTAGACTGGAAACATAAACCCGCCCTTTCACTTTCAATCAGGAACAGATCGCTGTTTTACATCAATCTCTGATTTGACAGCACGTTTCCAGCATTCACCGTTGTTCTTCCCGACTCGAAACACTTGTAAAGGAGCCTTCTGTTCTGTGCCTAGCTCTGAACCATGGAAGAGTGTGGCTGGGACACATTTCTTACTTGCCCCAACATTAACCTACACAGAGAGTTTGCGATCAGTGAAGAGAGACGAGAAAAACCAAAACGCCATTTGCCCCTCAGTGTAGCCCGGAAGGACTGTGTCCAGGCTGAAGTTCTGTTCCCACCGTACGATCCTCCCCCCACATTGTCCTTTGAGGTCCAGCCAGGTGATGCTAAACACTCATGTGGGAAAATGCAAAATCTAAAACAATGGCTGGATCCACCTGTTTGCTACCTGGAGGGGCAGTAATGGCGACGGAAATCACTTCCCGGTGGGGCGTCAGCTTCCAGCGCCCCACCTGGACGTTCAGTGTTGGGGTTGCGGGGGGCACAGAGCACTGCCACTCAGCTGAGGCGAGCTGGTGTGCAATGCCCCTGGTTGTGACAGTTTTGAAATTAGTTTTGCATGCAATCCGGAGCGCCCCACAGTGCCTCCTCGTGTGACCACTTGGGAAAGCTGACGGTCCAAGCTGTACTGGCCGCAGTGAGGGAAGGAATGCCTATCTGAGATAAGCGTGATTGTTCTTGTTCTATTTCTGTGATTTATATTGATGTGGCATCAGTAAGGTATTGGGAATGTTTTGGTGTTTTTTCTGCCAATTTTTTTTTCCCATGGAAGCCTCTCTTTGGGCTCTCCGAGGATGGCGGTCTAGCTTGGGATTTTCAGTTGCCCAGCGGCCTAGTGCCCTCAAAGAGGTGTGGAATGCCTCCCTTAGCGCTCTGCTCCACACTCGGGGCCCAGCTGATAAAGTTTGCAGCTGAAGACGCATAACATCTCCCAGCGCCAAATTTACCGCTCTGCCTGGATTCATGTGCAACAGAGGCGCGACTGAAATTCCATCCCGAGGTGTTTAATACAAACCTGATTTATTTGACATATAATGGGAGCTTTACTCTGTATCTAACCCGTGCTGTACCTGCCCTGGGAGTGTTTGATGGAATAGTTTTACTCAGAACGGGATCAGAGGAGTAGTGGCTAAACTACCGGCCTCGGAGTGCCCAAAGAGAGGCTTCGGTGGGGAAAACAAATTGGGTTTCAATTCATGGGGGCACTGGCATCAGTACTGGGGAAATAGGGAGCTGTTCAGTTAGGACGGGTTTCACTTGAATCATGCTGGGACCAGTGTCCTGGAAAACGAATAAAACAGTGTGGTGGTGGTTGTGGTGGTTTAGCAGGGGAGGGGGCAAGCAGAAATTTAGAAAGTTAAAGGAGAAGGACAAGGCAATAGTGCAGGGTAGCGATAGGGCTAATGATAGCTAGCGTCCAGCGTGTGACAGGAAGAGACAGAGCATATAAACATAAGAGTGTACCAGAAAGTAGGGTCAGAGTAGGGGAAAATGGTAAAAGACAAAATTACAGGCTCTTTATCTGAATGCACGCAGCATTCGTTAGAAGATAGATAAATTGGCGGCACCAATAGAAATAAATGGGTATGATCTGATAGCCATTATAGAGACGTGGTTGCAAGGTGACCAAGGTTGGGAACTAAATGCTCCAGGGTACTTGACATTTTGAAAAGACAGGCAGAATGGCAAAGGAGTAGGGTATCCCTGATAATAAAGGATGAAATAAGGACAGTAGAGAGAAAGGATCTCGGCTCGGTGGATCAGGAAGTAGAATTATTATGGGTGAAGAGGAATAACAAGGGACAGAAACACTGGTGGGAGTAGTATATAGGCCCCCTAACAGTGGCTATACCATTGGACAGAATATTAATCAAGAAATAGTAGGAGCTTGTAACAAAGGTAATCCAATAATCATGGGGGTCTTTAATCTTCATATAGACTGGACAAATCAAATTGGCAAAGTTAGTCTGGAGGACGAGTGCATTGAATGCATTAGGGACAGTTTCCTAGAACAATAGGTCATGGAACCAACCAGTGAGCAGGCTATTTTAGATCTTGTATTGTGTAATGAGACAGGATTAATTAGCAATCTCTTAGTAAAGGATCTTCTGGGGCAAAGTGATCACAATACGATAAAATTTCACATTACGTTTGATCGTGACTTGCCCAAGTCCAAAACTGGAGTCTTAAACTTAAATAAAGCCAATTACATAGGTATGAAGGGCAAGCTGGTTAAGGTGGTTGGAAAAATAGATTAAGAAGGTATGGCAATAGATGAGCAGTGGCTAGCATTTAAAGAAATATTTCATAATTCTCAACAAAAATACATTCCATTTAGAAACAAAAGCTACACAGGAAAAGTGATCCATCTGTGGTTAACTAAAGAAGTTTAGGATAGCATTAGATTGAAAGAAGAAGCTTATAATGTTGTGAAGAATAGTAGTAAGCCTGAAGATTGAGAGAGTTTTATAAACCAGCAAAAGATGACCAAAAAATTGTTAAAAATAGAAAAAAGACAGAGAAAACTAGCAAGAAATATAAAAACAGATTGTAAGTGCTTCTACAACTATGTAAAAAGGAAGAGAGTAACAAAAGTAAACATTGGTCCCTTAGAGGCTGAGGCACAAGAAATTATTATGGGGAATAAGGAAATGGCAAAAACGTTAAACAAATATTTTGTATCTCTCTTCACACTGAGATGGTTGGGAACCAAGGGTCTAATGAGGTTGAGGAACTTAATGAAATTCATATAAGTAGAGAAAAAGTACTAGAGAAACGAATACAGTAGGACTAAAAGCCGATAAATCCCCTGGACCAGATGGCCTACATCCTAGGGTTCTAAAAGAGGTGGCTGCAGATATAGTGGATGCATTGGTTTTGATCTTTCAAAATACCCTAGAGTCCAGAACAGTCCCAGCGGATTGGAAGGTAACAAATATAACCCCGCTATTCAAGAAAGGAGGAAATGAAACAGGGAACTACAGACCAGTTAGCTTAACATCAGTCATTGGGAAAATGCTGCAATCCATTATCAAGGAAGTGGTATCAGGGTACTTAGAAAGTCATAACATGATTAGGCAGAGTCAACATGGTTTTATGAAAGGGAAATCGTGTTTGACAAATTTATTAAGAGTTTTTTGAGGATGTAGCTAGCAGGGTAGATAAAGGGAAACCATATATACACCGCCCACCCAAGTATGATAAAAATGATCACTGATATATCCTCAAAGCTTTCCGCCCTCAGCCTATGCACCGAGAGATTTCTCATCCTCGATGACTTCAACCTCCATCTCAATTCATCATGCTCTCTCTGCTCTGAGTTCACTACCCGCCTGTCCTCCCTTAATCTCTCCGTCCATGTAAATTCCTCAACCCATATTAAAGATTATCCCCTTGCCCTTGCAATTTCTCATGGCCTTGCTATTCCAACCATTTCCTTGCATCACTCTCGACCCACATTCCCCTTCCCCAATCAAAACCTAATTCCTTCTGCATCCGCCCCTGGAGAAAACTCTCTCCAAACTCTCTTACAACTGCACTTATCAATGCAAAACTGTCCAACCTATGGCCCTCTTTTAACAATGACATTTCTGCAGCCACTGATCTGCTCAACCACACCCTTACCACCACCTTTCATGCCCTAGTCCCTATTAAAAAGATTACTCTGTCCCATGCTGGCCGCTCCCCCGGTGCAGCCCTCATCTTCGCTCCTTCAAGTCAAAAGAGCTTGAATGGAAGTGGCGGACAACTGGTTTAGCCATTCACCGCCAGATCTGGCCCGAACACATAACATTATCGGGTTCTACTCTTGTCTTCAAAAATTGCTCACTATTCCAGGATCATTCTAGAACACAAAAATAACACCAGGCTACTATTCTCTACTGCTAACCATCTCCTTACACCCCTCTCCCCTGTCTCCACCACATTCACCAGCAAGTGTGAGGAGCTCATGGACTTCTTTGTCTCAAAGATGGAGACCATCCCATCAGCTGCCTCTGCGAGTTCCCTTCCTTCCCCTAGCTCACAGGGCCAGATTTCATCTGATGCTCCCACCTGCCCTGGTCCTAAACTCATATCTTTCTCTAGTTTCTCTTTGATCTCCCCTCTTGATCTCTCCAAGGACCGCTTGTCCATGAGACCCACTTCCTGCTCCCTTGACCCTATTCCCACCAAACTGCTGACCACCCAACTTCCTTTTTTGGCTCCCATGTTAGCCAACATTGTTAATGGTTCTCTTCCCCTCAGGTACTGTTCCTCTCTCCTTCAAATAAGAACATAAGAAATAGGAACAGGAGTAGGCCATACGGCCCCTCAAGCCTGCTCCACCATTTAATACGATCATGGACTCCGATCCACTTCCCCGCCCGCTCTCCATAACCCCTTATCGTTTAAGAAACTGTCTATTTCTGTCTTAAATTTATTCAATGTCTCAGCTTCCACAGCTCTCGGAGGCAGCGAATTCCACAGATTTACAACCCTCTGAGAAGAAATTTCTCCTCATCTCAGTTTTAAATGGGTGGCTCCTTGTTCTAAGATTATGCCCTCTGGTTCTAGTCTCCCCTATCAGTGGAAACACCCTCTCTGCATCCACCCTGTCAAGCCCCCTCATAATCTTCTATGTTTCGATAAGATCATTTCTCATTCTTCTGAATTCCAATGAGTAGCGGCCCAACCGACTCAACCTTTCCTCATCTCCGGAATCAACCTAGTGAACCTTCTCTGAACTGCCTCCAAAGCAGGTATATCCTTTCGTAAATATGGAAACCAAAACTGCACGCAGTATTCCAGGAGTGGCTTCACCAATACCCTGTATAACTGTAGCAAGACTTCCCTGCTTTTATACTCCATCCCCTTTGCAATAAAGACCAAGATTCCATTGGCCTTCCTGATCACATGCTGTACTTGCATACTAACCTTTTGTGTTTCATGCACAAGTACCCCCAGGTCCCGCTGTACTGCAGCACTTTGCAATCTTTCTCCATTTAAATAATAACTTGCTCTTTGATTTTTTTTCTGCATGACCTCACACTTTCCAACATTATACTCCATCTGACAAATTTTTGCTTACTCACTTAGCCTGTCTTTGTCCTTTTGCAGATTTTTGTGTCTTCCTCACACATTGTTTTTCCTCCCATCTTTGTATAGTCAGCAAACTTGGCTACGTTACACTCAGTCCCTTCCTCCAAGTCGTTAATATAGATTGTAAATAGTTTGGGTCCCAGCACTGATCACTGATTGGTTCATTCCCGGATTGGCATTTATCCCAACTCTCTGTTTTCTGTTCGTTAGCCAATCCACTATTCATGCTAATATATCACCCCCAACCCCGTGAACTTTTATCTTGTGCAGTAATCTTTTACGTGGCACTGTGTCAAATGCCTTCTGGAAGTCCAAATACACCACATCCACTGGTTCCCCTTTATCCACCCTGTTCGTTACATCCTCAAAGAATTCCAGCAAATTTGTCAAACATGACTTCCCTTTCATAAATCCATGCTGACTGCCTGACTGAATTATGCTTTTCCAAATGTCCTGCTACTGCTTCTTTAATAATGGACTACATTTTTCCAACCACAGATGTTAGTCCAACTGGTCTATAGTTTCCTGTTTTTTGTCTGCCTCCTTTTTTTAAATAGGGGCATTACATTTGCAGTTTTCCAATCTGTTGGGACCTCCCCAGAATTCAGGGAATTTTGGTAAATTACAACCAATGCATCCACTATCCCTGCCGCTACTTTTCTTAAGACCCTAGGATGCAAGCCATCAAGTCCAGGGGATTTATCTGCCTTTAGTCCCATTTTATTTATGAGTACCACCTCCTTAGTGATTGTGATTGTGATTCTTCCCCCCCCTATAGCCCCTTGACTATCCACTGATGGAATATTGTTAGTATCCTCTACCATAAAGACTGATGCAAAATATTTGTTCAGAGTATCTGCCAGCTCCATGTTCCCCATTACTAATTCCCCGGTCTCGTCCTCCAAGAGTCCAACATTTACTCTCGCCACTCTTTTCCTTTTTATATACCTATAGAAATTCTTGCTATCGGTTTTTATATTTCGTGCTAGTTTTGGCCACTTTATATGCCCTTGTTTTTAAATTGGATACCGTCCTTTATTTCTTTAGTTAGCCACGGATGGCTATCTTTTTTTTTTACACCCTTTTCTCCTCACTGGAATATATTTTTCCTGAGTTGTAAAATATCTCCTTAGATGTACGCCACTGTTCATCAACCGTCCTACACTTTAATCTATTTTCCCAGTCCACTTTAGCCAACTCTGCCCTCATACCTTCATAGACTGCTTTATTTAAGCTCAGTATGCTGGTTAGAGATCCAACTTTCTCACCCTCCATCTGAATTTGAAATTCAATCATGCTATGATCACTCATTCCAAGGGGATCCTTTACTAGGAGATTGTGTATTAATCATGTCTCATTACACAGGACCAGATCGAAGATAGCCTGCCCCCTGGTTGGTTCTGTTACATACTGCTCAAGGAATCCGTCCTTTATGCACTCTATGAACTCTTCCTCAAAGCTACTCTGACCAATTTGATTTGTCCAATCAATATGGAGGTTAGAATCACCCATGATTATTGCTGTTCCCTTTTTACAAAGTCCCACTATTTCCTGGTTTATGCTCCGACCAACAGAGTTGCTACTGTTAGGGGGTCTATAAACTATGCCCACCAGTGACTTTTTCCCTATATTATTCATTATCTCCACCCAACCTTTTTCAACATCCTGATCATTTGAATCAATATAGTTTCTCATTATTGCATTGATTCCATCCTTTATCAATAGAGCTACCCCACCTCTTTTTCCTTTCTGTCTGTCCTTCCGGATTGTCAAATACCCCTGAATATTTAATTCCCAGTCCTGGTCACCTTGCAACCACGTCTCTGTAATGGCTATCAGATCATACCCATTTGTATCTATTTGTGCCATCAACTCATCTATCTTTATGCACTCTATGAACTCTTCCTCAAAGCTACTCTGACCAATTTGATTTGTCCAATCAATATGGAGGTTAGAATCACCCATGATTATTGCTGTTCCCTTTTTACAAAGTCCCACTATTTCCTGGTTTATGCTCCGACCAACAGAGTTGCTACTGTTAGGGGGTCTATAAACTATGCCCACCAGTGACTTTTTCCCTATATTATTCATTATCTCCACCCAACCTTTTTCAACATCCTGATCATTTGCTACGTGCATTTAGGCAAAGTGCCTTTAAATGTGTTTCTTTACCCTTTTTTTCTGCTCGTTTCCTCTCTCCTTCAAACTCACTTTCTTTATTTTTGCTTTCTAATTCCAGCTTTACTCCTCTCCCTACTGGATCTATTTTCAGGTTCCCATCCCCCTGCCAAGCTAGTTTAAACCCTCCCCAACAGCACTAACAAACCCTCCCCCCACCCCACTCCGCCCCACGAGGATATTGGTCCCGGCTCTATTGAGGTGCAACACGTCCGGCTTGTACAGGTCCCACCTCCCCCAGAAGCGGTCCCAATGCTTCAAGAAACTAAAGCCCTCCTACCTGCACCATCTCTCCAGCCACATATCTGCTGTCATCACCCCTCTCCTCAAAGAAACAACCCTTGACCCACTTCGCTAAGCCCCATTAACCAACCTCCCTTTCCTGTCCAAAGTACTTGAACGTGTTGTCGCCTCCCAAATCCGTAACCATCTTTCCCTGAATTTTGTTTTTTGCCCCTGCCACAGTACCGAAACGGCTCTCATCAAAGTCACAAATGACATCTTTTGTGACTGTGACAAAGATAAACTATCCCTCCTCATCCTGTCTGCAGCCATTGACACAGTTGACCACTCCATCCACCTCCAGCGCCTCTCCACCATCATCCAGCTGGGTGGGACTGCACTCACCTGGTTCCATTCTTATCTATCCAATCATAGCCAGAAATTCTCCTGTAATGATTTCTCTTCCCACTCCCACATCATTATCTATGGTGTCCCCCAAGCATCTATCCTTGGCCCCCTCCTATTTCTCATCTATATGCTGCCCCTTGGCGATATCATCTGAAAACACGAAGTCAGTTTCCGTATGTACACTGATGACACCCAGCTCTACCTCTCCACCACTTCTCTCGACCCCTGCTTGGTATCTAAATTGTCAGATTGCTTGTCCGACATCCAGTACTGGATGAGCACAAATTTTCTCCAATTAAATACTGGGAAGACCGAAGCCATTATCTTTGGTCCTCGCCACAAACTGCATTCCCTAGCCACTGACTCCAACCTTCTCCATAGCATCAATCTGAGGGTGAACAAGACTGTTCGCAACCAAGGTGTCATATTTGACCCTGAAATTAGTTTGCAGCCACATATCCGCGGCATAACTAAAACCGCCTTTTTGCACCTCCGTAATACTGCCCGCCTCCGCCCCTGCCTCAGCTCTTCTGCTGCTTAAACCCTCATTCGTGCATTTGTTACCTCTAGACTTGACTACTCCAACTCACTCCTAACTGGCCTCCCACATTCTACACTATGTAAACTTGAGGGCATCCAAAGCTCAGCAGCCCATGTCCTAACTCGCACCAAGTCACGATCACCCATCACCCCTGTGCTTTCTGACCTACATTGGCTACCGGTTAAACAACGCATCGATTTTAAAATTCTCATCCTTGTTTACAAATCATTCCATGGCTTGTCCCTCCCTATCTCTGTAATCTTTTTCAACCCCACAAGATGTCTGCGCTCCTCAAATTCTGCCTTCTTAAACATCCCTCATTATAATTGCTCAACCATCGGTGGCCGTGCCTTCAGCTGTTTGAGCCCTAAGCACAAACTCCCTCGCGAAACCTCTCCACCTCTCTATCTTCCTTCAAGACGCTCCTTAAAACCTACCTCTTTAACTAAGCTTTTGGTCATCTGCCTCAATTTCTTCTTTTGTGGCTCAATGTCAAAGTTATCTATTTTGTCTTACATAGGAAATAGGAGCAAAGGTAAGCTATTTGGCCCCTCGAGCCTGCTCCGCCAGTTAATAAGATCATGGACGATCTGATCATGGACTCAGCTCCACTTCCCTGCCTGCGCACCATAGCCTTTACCCCTTATCGTTCAAAGATCTGTCTATCTCCACCTTAAATATATTCAATGACCCAGCCTCCAAGCTCTCTGGGGCAAAGAATTCCATAGATTTACTACCCTCAGAGGAAATTTCTCCTCAGTTTTAAATGGACAGTCCCTTATTCTGAGACTATGCCCCCTAGTTTTAGTTTCCCCAATGAGTGGAAATATCCTCTCTGCATCCACCTTGTCGAGCCCCCTCATTATCTTATATATCTTTCGATAAGATCACCTCTTATTCTTCTGAGCTCCAATGAATATAGGCCCAACCTACTCAACATATCTTCATAAGTCAACCCCCTCATCTCCAGAATCAACCTAGTGAACCTTCTCTGAACAGGTGCTAGTGGGAGAGCATTTTGGTGCTAGTGATTGTAATTCAGTAAGATTTAGGGTAGATATGGAAAAGGACAAAGATGGACCAGGAATAAAGGTTCTAAATTGGGGTAAAGCACATTTTGCTGAGGGGAGATGGGATTTGGCCAAAATCGACTGGAAGTGGTTACTTGATTGTAAATCAGTGTCAGAGCAGTGGGAGGCATTCAAGGAGGAGATCCTGAGGGTACAGAACAAGTATGTTCTCTTAAAAAATAAGGGTGGGGCTAACAAATCTAGAGCCCCCTGGATGTCAAGGGACATAGAGAGTAAGATAAAGAAAAAAAAGGAAGCTTATGACAGATACCGAGAACTCAATACTGCAGAAACTCTAGAGGAGTGCAGGGGTGCAATTTAAAAAAAATCAGGAAAGCAAAAAGAGAGCATGCAAAGAGAGCATGAAAAAATGCTGGCAAGCAAAATCAGATAAATGTTTTACAAATACATTAAGAGTAAGAGGATAATGAGAGAGTGGGGCCTACTAGAGACCATAAAGGAAATGTGTATGTGGAGGCAGAAGACATGGCCATGATTCTTAATGAATACTTTGCATTTGTTTTCACAAAAGAGAGGGGTGATGCAGACTTTGCAATGAGGGAGGAGGAGTGTGAAATATTAGAGAAGATAAACATGTTGCGAAAGGAAGTATTAACATAGAAACATAGAAACAGAAAATAGGTGTAGGAGCAGGCCATTCGGCCCTTCGAGCCATTCAATATGATTATGGTTGATTGTGCAACTTCAGTACCCCACTCCTGCTTTCTCTCCATACCCCCTGATCCCTTTAGCCCTAAGAGCCACATCTAACTCCCTTTTGAATATATCTAACAAACTGGACTCAATAACTTTCTGTGGTAGAGAATTCCACAGGTTCACAATTCTCTGGGTGAAGAAGTTTCTCCTCATCTCGGCCCTAGATGGCTTACCCCTTATCCTTAGACTGTGACCTCTGGTTCTGGACTTCCCCAACATCGAGAACATTCTTCCTGCATCTAACCTGTCCAATCCCATCAGAATTTTATATGCTTCTATGAGATCCCCTCTCATTCTTCTAAATTCCAGTGAATATAAGCCTAGTCGATCCAGTCTTTCTTCATATGTCAGTCCTGCCATCCCGGGAATCAGTCTGGTGAACCTTCGCTGCACTCTCTCAATATCAAGAATGTCCTTCCTCAGATTAGGAGACCAAAACAGCATACAATACTCAAGGGGCTTAGCAGCTTTGAATGTAGATAAATCCCCAGGCCCGGATGAAATGTATCCCAGGCTGTTAAACGCCCGTGTCCAGCTCCATTGGCAACGGGAGTCCATTTAATTCAACCTTCAGCATTATCAGGGGACACTTTGTGGTAAATGTGTGCACCCCATATACCGCTGCCTCATTCTGAGGCTCTGGTTCATCGTGATCCACCGTGGATCTGTCCTCCGCTGCAACATGGTGGTTTGCAGGATTAGCAGGGTTTGCAGCTTGCCTGCACATACATTGGAGGTGTTCCATTGTTCCACAGCCCTTGCAAACGTATCCTTTGAAGCGGCATGAATGGAAACGATAATCACCTCCGCAGCGCCAACAAAGTGTTAATGGCCTTGCATTCACCACCCTTGATGGAGACTCAGACATCTGTGGACATGCAGCTGCAGGCATGTGAGTCCTGCCCTGTATGGTACGATTTGAAAACAACATTACTTTGTTCACAGTACTTGCAGCAGCACTCGTGTGCTGAGAGATTTGTTTGGTATTGTCACTGGTGTCGATGAATGCCTGGGCTATCGCTATGGCTTTACTCAAGGTTGGGGTCTCTATAGTCAAATGTTTGCGAAGTATTACTTCATAGCCAATGCCAAGTACAAAGACGTCCCTGAGCATGTGCTCCAAGTGTCCTTCAAATTCGCAATGTTCTGCAAGGCGCCTTAGCATGGCGACGTAGCTTGCCACTTCCTGGCCTTCAGACCTCTTGTACGTGTAGAACCGGTACCTTGCCATCAGAATGCTTTCCTTCGGGTTTAGATGCTCCCAGATCTGTGCACAAATCATCGTATGACTTCTCTGTGGGTTTCGCTGGAGCGAGCAGATTTTTCATGAGGCCATACATTGGTGCCCCGCAAACAGTGAGGAGGATCGGAGGATTGCCCTTCGTTTGGCAGCGTTCGCTTCTCCTTCCAGCTCGTTGGCCACGAAGTATTGGTTGAGTCGCTCCACAAAGATTTCCCAATCATCTCCCTCTGAAAATTTCTCCAGGTGCCCACGGTTCTCTGCATTGTTGCAGTGGGGTTCGTCATCGGTATGTCGTCGCCAGTTGTTATGTCTTGAATAAAGAATCTGACCAGATACTGTAAGCTCACAGTAATGTGTGACCGTAGTCCTTTATTACAGGTCTCCAGAGTGCCTCTCCAGCCTGTGAGGCCTCCTTATGTACTGGTGCTCCCAAGGGATTGTGGGATCCCTTGGGACTCCAGGGGATGAACCCTTTGGTGGTTAAACAAGGTATTTACAGGTTTACATATATAACAATGATTACCCAAGATATGTATCTACCCAGTGCTGTACCTGCCTGGGAATGTCCAGTGGGACAGTGTAGAGGGAGGTTTAATCAGTATATAACCCATGCTGTACCTGAACTGGGAATATCTGGTAGGACAGTGTTGAGGGAGCTTTACTCTGTATCTAACCCCATTCTGTAACTGCCCTGGGCATGTATGATGGCACAGCATAGAGGGAGATTTACCCTGTATCTAACCAACGCGGGAGCTGCCTTGGGAGTGTTTGGGACATGTTTAGAGGCAGTTTTAAGATGTATCAAACCTATGCTGCATCTGCCTGGCAGTGTCTGATGGGACAATGTAGAGGGAGCTTTACTCTGTATCTAATCCATGCTGTACTTGCCCTGGGAGTGTTTAGGACAGCGTAGATGGTGCCTTGCTCTGTATCTACTCCTTGCTGTACTTGCCCTGCGAGGGTTTGATAGGACAGTGTAGAGGGAGCTTTACTGTGTATCTAACCCATGCTCTACTTGTCCTGGGAGTGCTTGATGGGACAGCGTAGTAGGAGCTTTGCTCTGTATCTAACCTGTGCTATATCTGCCCTGGGAGTATTTGATGGGACAATGTACAGGGAGCTTTACTCTGTATCTAACTCGTACTGTACCTGCCCATGAAGTATTTGATGAGACAGCATGGAGAGAGCTTTACTCTGTATCGAACTCGTGCTGTACCTGCCCTGGGAAGTGTTTGATAGGACAGTGTAGAGGGAGCTTTGCTCTCTATCTAACCCTCGCTGTATTTCCACAGCGAGTATTTGATCGGACAATGTAGAGGGATGTTTACACTGTATTTACCCTGGGAATGTTTGATGGGTCAGTGTAGAAGGAGCTTTATTACATATCTAAGCAAAGCAGTACCTGCCCTGTGCGTGTTTGGGATAGGGTAAAGAGAGATTTAATGTGTGTCTAACCCATGCAGTACCTGCCTTGGGACAGTGTAGAGGGAGCTTTACTCTGTATCTAACCCGTGCTGTACTTGCCCTGCGAGTATTTGATGGGATAGCATAGAGAGAGCTTTACTCTGTATCTAACCAATGCAGTACTTGCCCTGGGACTGTTTGGGTACAGGGTAGAGGGAGATTTAATCAGTATCTAAGTTGTGCTGTACCTACCTGGGAGCGTATGATGGGAAAGCGTAGGGGGAGCTTTACTCTGTATCTAACCCATGCTGTACCTGTGATGAGAATGTTTGATGGGACAGCCGAGAGGAAGCTTTACTATGTATCTAACCCATGCTGTAACTGTCATGCGATTGTTTAATAGGACAGCGTAGAGGGAGACTCACACTGTATCTAACCCATGCTGAAGCTGCCCTGGGAGTGTTCGATGGGACAATGTAGAGGGAGCTTTATTCTGTATCTAACCCCAGGAATGCCTGCTCTGGGAACTTTTGACTGTACTGTTTGGAGGGAGGTTAACTCTTTAACTGAACCATTCTGTACCTGCCCTTAGAGTGGTTGATGGGACAGCATAGAGGGAGCAGTATTCTATATCTTACATGTACTGTAGCTGCCCTGGGGAGTGTTTGATGCCACAATGTACAGGGAGATTTATTCTATATTTAACCCGTGCTGTACTTGCCCTAGGAGTATTTGATGGGACAGCGTAGAGGGAGCTTTACTCTGTATCTAACCCGTGCTATACCTGTGATGGGAGTGTTTGACGGGACAGCATAGAGAGCTTTACTCCGTACCTAACACGTGCTGTACCTGTGTTGATGGGACAGCATAGAGGGAGTTTTATTCTGTATCTAACTCGTGATGGGAATTTTTGATGGGACAGTGCAGAGGGAGCTATACTCTGTCTCTAACCCGTGCTGTACCTGCGATAGGAGTATCTGATGGGTCAGCCAAGGGGGAGTATTTCTCTGTATCTAACCCATGCTGTCGCTGCCTTGCAATTGTTTAATGGGACTGTGGTGAGGGAGCTTTACTCTGTATCGAACCCCTGCAATACCTGTTCTGGCAGCTTTTGACTGCACTGTTTGGAGGGAGTTGGAAAACTGCAAATGTAATGCCCCTATTTAAAAAAGGAGGCAGACAAAAAACAGGAAACTATAGACCAGTTAGCCTAACATCTTGGTTGGGAAAATGTTAGAATCCATTATTAATGAAGCAGTCGCAGAACATTTGGAAAAGCATAATTCAGTCAGGCAGAGTCAGCATGGATTTATGAAGGGGAAGTCATGTTTGACAAATTTGCTGGAATTATTTGAGGACGTAACGAACAGGGTGGTAAAGGGGAACCAGTGGATGTGGTGTATTTGGACTTCCAGAAGGCATTTGACAAGGTGCCACATAAAAGGTTACTGCACAAGATAAAAGTTCACGGGGTTGGGGGTAATACATTAGCATGGATAGAGGATTGGCTAACTAACAGAAAACAGAGTCGGGATAAATAGTTCATTCTCGGGTTGGCAATCCATAACTAGTGGGGTGCCGCAGGGATCATTGCTGGGACCCCAATTATTTACAATCTATATTAACGAATTGGAAGAAGGGACCGAGTGTAACGTAGCCAAGTTTGCTGACGATACAAAGATGGGAGGAAAAGCAATGTGTGAGGACACAAAAAATCTTCAAAATACATAGACAGGCTAAGTGAATGGGCACAAATTTGGCAGATGGAGTATAATGTTGGAAAGTGTGAGGTCATGCACTTTGGCAGAAAAAAATCAAAGAGCAAGTTCTTATTTAAATGGAGAAAAATTGCAAAGTGCTGCAGTACAGCGGGACCTGAGGGTACTTGTGCATGAAACACAAAAGGTTAGTATGCAGCTACAGCAAGTGATCAGGAAGGCCAAAGGAATCTTGGCCTTTATTGCAAAGGGGATGGAGTATAAAAGCAGGGAAGTCTTGCTAGTTATACAGGTTATTGGTGAGGCCACACCTGAAATACTGCGTACAGTTTTGGTTTCCATATTTACAAAAATATACATTTGCTTTGGAGGCAGTTCAGAGAAAGTTCACTAGGTTGATTCCTGAGATGAGGGGGTTGACTTATAAGGAAAGGTTAAGTAGGTTGAGTTATGGTTATTGATCATTGGAATTCAGAAGAATGAGAGGTGATCTTATCGAAACGTACAAGATTGAGGGGATTTGACAAGGTGGATGCAAAGAGGATGTTTCCACTGATAGGGGAGACAGGAACTAGGTGGCATAATCTTAGATTAAGGGGCTGCCCATTTAAAACTGAGATGAGGAGGAATTTGTTTTCTCAGAGGGTTGTAAATCTGTGGAATTCGCTGCCTCAGAGAGCTGTGGAAGCTGGAACATTGAATAAATTTAAGACAGAGTTAGACAGTTTCTAAACCGATAAGGAAATAAGGGGTTATGGGGAACAGGCAGGGAAGTGGTCCCAAGTCCATGACCAGATCAGCCATGGTTGTATTAAATAGCGGAGCAGGCTCAAGGGGCCATATGGCCGACTCCTGCTCCTGTTTCTTATATTCTAAACCATTCTGTACCTGCCCTCGGAATGGTTGATGGGAGAGCGTAGTGGGGGCATTATTCTGCATCTTTCATGTTCTATACCTGCCCTGGAAGTGCTTGATGGGACAATGTAGAAACATAGACAATAAGTGCAGGAGCAGGCGATTCGAGCCTGTACCGCCATTCAATATGATCATGGCTGATCATGCAACTTCAGTACCCACACCCACCTTCTCTCCATACACCTTGATCCTCTTAGCCATATGGGCCACATCTAACTCCCTCTTGAATATATCCAACGAACTGGACTCAACAACTTTCTGTGGTAGAGAATTCCACAGGTTCACAACTCTCTGGGTGAAAAAGTTTCTCCTAATCTCAATCCTATATGGCTTATCCCTTATCCTTAGACTTAGACAGTGACTCCTGGTTCTGAACTTCCCAACATCGGGAACATTCTTCCTGCATCTAACCAGTCCAGTCATAATTTTATATGTTTCTATGAGATCCCCTCTCATTCTTCTAAATTCCAGTGAGTGTAAGCCTAGCCGATTCAGTCTTTCTTCATATGTCAGTCCTGCCATCCCGGGAATTAGTCCGGTGAATCTTCGCTGCACTCCCTCAATAGCAAACGTGTCCTTCCTCAGATTAGGAGACCAAAACTGCACACAATACTCAAGGTGTGGTCTCACCAAGGCCCTGTACAACTGCAGTAAGACCTCCCAGCTCCTATACTCAAATCCTCTTGCTATGAAGGCCAGCATGCCATTTGCTTTCTTTACTGCCTGCTGTATCTGCATGCCTATCTTCAGTGACTGATGTACCATGACACCCAGGTCTCGTTGCACCTTCCCTTTTACTAATCTGCCACCATTAGATAATAATCTGCCTTCCTGTTTTTGCCACCAAAGTGGATAACCTCACATTTATCCACATAATACTGCATCTGCCATACATTTGCCCATTCACCTAACCTGTCCAAGTCACCCTGCAGCCTCTTAGTATCCTCCTCACAGCTCACACTGTCCCCCAGCTTAGTGTCATCTGCAAACTTGGGAGATATTACATTCAATTCCTTCGTCTAAATCATTAATGTATATTGTAAATAGCTGAGGTCCCAGCACTGAACCTTGCGGCACCCTACTAGTCACTGCCTGCCATTCTGAAAAGGACCCATTTATTCCCACTCTTTGCTTCCTGTCTGCTAACCAGTTCTCTATCCACGTCAATACATTACACCCAATACCATGTTGCTTAATTTTGCACACCAATCTCTTGTGTGGGACCTTGTCAAGAGCCTTTTGAAAGTCCAAATACACCACATCCACTGGTTCTCCCTTATCCACTCTACTAGTTATATCCTCAAAAAAACTCGAGAAGATTTGTCAAGCATGATTTCCCTTTCATAAATCCATGCTGACTTGGACCGATCCTGTCACTGCTTTCAAAATGCGCTGCTATTACATCTTTAATAATTGATTCCAGCATTTTCCCCACCACCGATGTCAGGCTAACTGGTCTATAATTCCCTGTTTTCTCTCTCCCTCATTTTTTTAAAAAGTGGGGTTACATTAGCTACTCTTCAATCCATAGGAACTGATCCAGAGTCTATAGAATGTTGGAAAATGACCACCAAAGCATCCACTATTTCTAGGGCCACTTCCTTAAGTATTCTGGGATGCAGACTATCAGGCCCTGGGGATTTATCGGCCTTCAATCCCGTCAATTTCCCGAACACCATTTCCTGACTAATAAGGATTTTCTTCAGTTCCTCCTTCTCACTAGACCCTCGGTCCCCTAGTATTATCGGGAGGTTATTCGTGTCTTCCTTAGTGGTGACAGAACCAAAGTATTTGTTCATTTGGTCTCTAGAGGGAGATTAACTCTATATTTAACCCATACTGCACCTGTCCTGGAGTGTTTGATGGGACAGTGCAGAGGGAACTTTACTCTACAACTACCCTGTACAGTACCTGCCTGGGAATGTCCGTTGGGTAGCGTAGAGGGAGCTTTACTCCGTATCTAACCAACGCAGTATCTTCCCGGGGACTGTTACAGGGTAGAGGAAGATTTAATCAGTATCTAACCCGTGCTGTACCTACCCTGGGAGCATTTGACTGGACTGTTTATAGTGGGAGGTTTACTCCGTATCTAACCCGTGCTGTGAAGGCAGCAGGAATTTCCATTTATATAATGAGTTTGCCGCTTTCAGGTCCTCCCAAAGCGCTTTTCAACCAATAAAGTAGTCTTGAAGTGTAGTTACTGTTGCAATGTAGGAAATATTGTACATCTGCCCTGGATGTGTGTGATGGGACAGTGCAGAGGGAGCTTTACTCTGTATCTAACCCGTCATATACCTGTAAGAAGGAAAATACTGCGGATACTGGAATCTGAAATAAAAACAGAATGCTGGAAATCTCAGCGGGTCAGGCAGCATCTGTGCAGGGAAAAACAGTCAGGTCGAAGACCCTTTGTCAGAACTGCCGAATGTTCAAAAAGAGCACATTCATAAGCACTGAATGGGGGAGGGGAAGAAAGAAGCTGTGCTCTCCAATCTCTCTCCTGCGATAGTTGGAACTGCTGCTCTCCACTCTCCTGTCCCGTGTCAGTTGGAACTGGTGCTCTCCACGCTCTCTCCTGTGACAGTTGGAACTGGTGCTCTCCACTCTCTGTCCTATGATAGTTTGAACTGGTGCTCCCCACTCTCTGTCCTGTGACAGTTTGAACTGGTGCTCTCCACTCTCTCTCCTGTGACAGTTTGAACTGGTGCTCTCCACTCTCTCTCCTGTGACAGTTTGAACTGGTGCTCTCCACTCTCCTGCGACAGTTGGAACTGGTGCTCTCCACTCTCTCTCCTGTGACAGTTTGAACTGGTGCTCTCCACTCTCTGTCCTGTGACAGTTGGAACTGGTGCTCTCCACTCTCTCTCCTGTGTCAGTTGGAACTGGTGCTCTCCACTCTCCCATCCTGTGACAGTTGGAACTGGTGCTCTCCACTCTCTGTCCTGTAACAGTTGGAACTGGTGCTCTCCACTCTCTCTCCTGTGTCAGTTGGAACTGGTGCTCTCCACTCTCCCATCCTGTGACAGTTGGAACTGGTGCTCTCCACTCTCTCTCCTGTGACAGTTTGAACTGGTGCTCTCCACTCTCTGTCCTGTGACAGTTGGAACTGGTGCTCTCCACTCTCTCTCCTGTGACAGTTTGAACTGGTGCTCTCCACTCTCTGTCCTGTGACAGTTGGAACTGGTGCTCTCCACTCTCTCTCCTGCGACAGTTGGAACTGGTGCTCTCCACTCTCTGTCCTGTGACAGTTGGAACTGGTGCTCTCCACTCTCTCTCCTGCGACAGTTGGAACTGGTGCTCTCCACTCACTCTCCTGCGACAGTTGGAACTGCTGCTCTCCACTCTCTCTCCTGCGACAGTTGGAACTGGTGCTCTCCACTCTCTCTCCTGCGACAGTTGGAACTGGTGCTCTCCACTCACTCTCCTGCGACAGTTGGAACTGCTGCTCTCCACTCTCTCTCCTGCGACAGTTGGAACTGGTGCTCTCCACTCTCTCTCCTGCGACAGTTGGAACTGGTGCTCTCCACTCTCTGTCCTGTGATGGTTGGAACTGGTGCTCTCCACTCTCTCTCCTGCGACAGTTGGAACTGGTGCTCTCCACTCTCTCTCCTGTGACAGTTGGAACTGGTGCTCTCCACTCTCTCTCCTGTGACAGTTGGAACTGGTGCTCTCCACTCTCTGTCCTGTGACAGTTGGAACTGGTGCTCTCCACTCTCTCTCCTGTGACAGTTGGAACTGGTGCTCTCCACTCTCCTGTCCCGTGTCAGTTGGAACTGGTGCTCTCCACTCTCTGTCCTGTGACAGTTGGAACTGGTGCTCTCCACTCTCCTGTCCCGTGTCAGTTGGAACTGGTGCTCTCCACTCTCTCTCCTGCGACAGTTGGAACTGGTGCTCTCCACTCACTCTCCTGCGACAGTTGGAACTGCTGCTCTCCACTCTCCTGTGACAGTTGGAACTGGTGCTCTCCACTCTCCTGCGACAGTTGGAACTGGTGCTCTCCACTCTCCTGCGACAGTTGGAACTGGTGCTCTCCACTCTCTCTCCTGCGACAGTTGGAACTGGTGCTCTCCACTCTCTCTCCTGTGACAGTTGGAACTGGTGCTCTCCACTCTCTCTCCTGTGACAGTTGGAACTGGTGCTCTCCACTCTCCCATCCTGTGACAGTGGGAACTGGTGCTCTCCACTCTCTCTCCTGTGACAGTTGGAATTGGTGCTCTCCACTCTCCCGTCCTGTGACAGTTTGAACTGGTGCTCTCCACTCTCTCTCCTGTGACAGTTGGAACTGGTGCTCTCCACTCTCCTGCGACAGTTGGAACTGGTGCTCTCCACTCTCTCTCCTGCGACAGTTGGAACTGGTGCTCTCCACTCTCCTGCGACAGTTGGAACTGGTGCTCTCCACTCTCTCTCCTGTGACAGTTGGAACTGGTGCTCTCCACTCTCTCTCCTGTGACAGTTGGAACTGGTGCTCTCCACTCTCTCTCCTGTGACAGTTGGAACTGGTGCTCTCCACTCTCTCTCCTGCGACAGTTGGAACTGGTGCTCTCCACTCTCTCTCCTGTGACAGTTGGAACTGGTGCTCTCCACTCTCCCGTCCTGTGACAGTTGGAACTGGTGCTCTCCACTCTCACTCCTGTGACAGTTGGAACTGGTGCTCTCCACTCTCACTCCTGTGACAGTTGGAACTGGTGCTCTCCACTCTCACTCCTGTGACAGTTGGAACTGGTGCTCTCCACTCTCCCGTCCTGTGACAGTTGGAACTGGTGCTCTCCACTCTCTCTCCTGTGACAGTTGGAACTGGTGCTCTCCACTCTCTCTCCTGTGACAGTTGGAACTGGTGCTCTCCACTCTCTCTCCTGTGACAGTTGGAACTGGTGCTCTCCACTCTCTCGCCTGTGACAGTGGAACTGGTGCTCTCCACTCTCCCATCCTGTGACAGTTTTAACTGGTGCTCTCCACTCTCTCTCCTGTGACAGTTGGAACTGGTGCTCTCCACTCTCTCTCCTGTGACAGTTGGAACTGGTGCTCTCCACTCTCTGTCCTGTGACAGTTGGAACTGGTGCTCTCCACTCTCTCTCCTGTGACAGTTGGAACTGGTGCTCTCCACTCTCCCATCCTGTGACAGTTGGAACTGGTGCTCTCCACTCTCTCTCCTGTGACAGTTGGAACTGGTGCTCTCCACTCCCCTGCGACAGTTGGAACTGGTGCTCTCCATTCTCCTGCGACAGTTGGAACTGGTGCTCTCCACTCTCTCTCCTGTGACAGTTGGAACTGGTGCTCTCCACTCCCCTGCGACAGTTGGAACTGGTGCTCTCCACTCTCCTGCGACAGTTGGAACTGGTGCTCTCCACTCTCCTGCGACAGTTGGAACTGGTGCTCTCCACTCTCTGTCCTGTGACAGTTGGAACTGGTGCTCTCCACTCTCTGTCCTGTGACAGTTGGAACTGGTGCTCTCCACTCTCTGTCCTGTGACAGTTGGAACTGGTGCTCTCCACTCTCTCTCCTGTGACAGTTGGAACTGGTGCTCTCCACTCTCCTGCGACAGTTGGAACATAGAAACATAGAAACATAGAAAATAGGTGCAGGAGTAGGCCATTCGGCCCTTCTAGCCTGCACCGCCATTCAATGAGTTCATGGCTGAACATGCAACTTCAGTACCCCATTCCTGCTTTCTCGCCATACCCCTTGATCCCCCTAGTAGTAAGGACTACTTCTAACTCCTTTTTGAATATATTTAGTGAATTGGCCTCAACAACTTTCTGTGGTAGAGAATTCCACAGGTTCACCACTCTCTGGGTGAAGAAGTTCCTCCGCATCTCGGTCCTAAATGGCTTACCCCTTATCCTTAGACTGTGACCCCTGGTTCTGGACTTCCCCAACATTGGGAACATTCTTCCTGCATCTAACCTGTCTAACCCCGTCAGAATTTTATATGTTTCTATGAGGTCCCCTCTCATTCTTCTGAACTCCAGTGAATACAAGCCCAGTTGATCCAGTCTTTCTTGATAGGTCAGTCCCGCCATCCCGGGAATCAGTCTGGTGAACCTTCGCTGCACTCCCTCAATAGCAAGAATGTCCTTCCTCAGGTTAGGAGACCAAAACTGTACACAATACTCCAGGTGTGGCCTCACCAATGCACTGTACAACTGTAGCAACACCTCCCTGCCCCTGTACTCAAATCCCCTTGCTATGAAGGCCAACATGCCATTTGCTTTCTTAACCGCCTGCTGCACCTGCATGCCAACCTTCAATGACTGATGTACCATGACACCCAGGTCTCTTTGCACCTCCCCTTTTCCTAATCTGTCACCATTCAGATAATAGTCTGTCTCTCTGTTTTTACCACCAAAGTGGATAACCTCACATTTATCCACATTATACTTCATCTGCCATGCATTTGCCCACTCACCTAACCTATCCAAGTCGCTCTGCAGCCTCACAGCATCCTCCTCGCAGCTCACACTGCCACCCAACTTAGTGTCATCCGCAAATTTGGAGATACTACATTTAATCCCCTCATCTAAATCATTAATGTACAGTGTAAACAGCTGGGGCCCCAGCACAGAACCTTGCGGTTCCCCACTAGTCACTGCCTGCCATTCTGAAAAGTACCCATTTACTCCTACTCTTTGCTTCCTGTCTGACAACCAGTTCTCAATCCATGTCAGTACACTACCCCCAATCCCATGTGCTCTAACTTTGCACATCAATCTCTTGTGTGGGACCTTGTCGAACGCCTTCTGAAAGTCCAAATATACCACATCAACTGGTTCTCCCTTATCCACTCTACTGGAAACATCCTCAAAAAATTCCAGAAGATTTGTCAAGCATGATTTCCCTTTCACAAATCCATGCTGACTTGGACCTATCATGTCACCTCTTTCCAAATGCACTGCTATGACATCCTTAATAATTGATTCCATCATTTTACCCACTACCGATGTCAGGCTGACCGGTCTATAATTCCCTGTTTTCTCTCTCCCTCCTTTTTTAAAAAGTGGGGTTACATTGGCTACCCTCCACTCCATAGGAACTGATCCAGAGTCAATGGAATGTTGGAAAATGACTGTCAACGCATCCACTATTTCCAAGGCCACCTCCTTAAGTACTCTGGGATGCAGTCCATCAGGCCCTGGGGATTTATCGGCCTTCAATCCCATCAATTTCCCCAACACAATTTCCCGGCTAATAAGGATTTCCCTCAGTTCCTCCACCTTACTAGACCCCCCGACCCCTTTTATAACCGGAAGGTTGTTCGTGTCCTCCTTCATGAATACCGAACCAAAGTACTTGTTCAATTGGTCCGCCATTTCTTTGTTCCCCGTTATGACTTCCCCTGATTCTGACTGCAGGGGACCTACATTTGTCTTTACTAACCTTTTTCTCTTTACATATCTATAGAAACTTTTGCAATCCGTCTTAATGTTCCCTGCAAGCTTCTTCTCATACTCCATTTTCCCTGCCCTAATCAAACCCTTTGTCCTCCTCTGCTGAGTTCTAAATTTCTCCCAGTCCCCAGGTTCGCTGCTATTTCTGGCCAATTTGTATGCCACTTCCTTGGCTTTAATACTATCCCTGATTTCCCTTGATAGCCACGGTTGAGCCACCTTCCCTTTTTTATTTCTATGCCAGACAGGAATGTACAATTGTTGTAGTTCATCCATGCGGTCTCTAAATGTCTGCCATTGCCCATCCACAGTCAACCCCTTAAGTATCATTCGCCAATCCATCTCAGCCAATTCACGCCTCATACCTTCAAAGTTAGCCTTCTTTAAGTTCTGGACCATGGTCTCTGAATTAACTGTTTCATTCTCCATCCTAATGCAGAATTCCACCATATTATGGTCACTCTTCCCCAAGGGGCCTCGCACAACGAGATTGCTAATTAATCCTCTCTCATTACATAACACCCAGTCTAAGATGGCCTCCCCCCTAGTTGGTTCCTCGACATATTGGTCTAAAAAACCATCCCTTATGCACTCCAGAAAATCCTCCTCCACCGTATTGCTTCCAGTTTGGTTAGCCCAATCTATGTGCATATTAAAGTCACCCATTATAACTGCTGCACCTTTATTGCACGCACCCCTAATTTCCTGTTTGATGCCCTCCCCAACATCACTACTACTGTTTGGAGGTCTGTACACAACTCCCACTAACGTTTTTTGCCCTTTGGTGTTCTGCAGCTCTACCCATATAGATTCCACATCATCCAAGCTAATGTCCTTCCTAACTATTGCCTTAATCTCCTCCTTAACCAGCAATGCTACCCCACCTCCTTTTCCTTTTATTCTATCCTTCCTGAATGTTGAATACCCCTGGATGTTGAGTTCCCAGCCCTGCTCATCCTGGAGCCACGTCTCCGTAATCCCAATCACATCATATTTGTTAACATCTATTTGCACAGTTAATTCATCCACCTTATTGCGGATACTCCTTGCATTAAGACACAAAGCCTGGTGCTCTCCACTCTCTGTCCTATGACAGTTGGAACTGGTGCTCTCCACTCTCCTGTCCCGTGTCAGTTGGAACTGGTGCTCTCCAATCTCCCATTGGTGTAGGAGGGAGGGCTTTAGTTTCCGGAACAATTGGGACCGCTTCTGGGGAAGGTGGGACCTGTACAAGTCGGACAGGTTACATCTCAACAGAGACGGGACCAATGTTCTCGCGGGTGCTTTTGATAGTACGGTTGGGAGGGCTTTAAACTAGCTTAGCAGGGGGATGGGAACCCAGGAGAGGGCTCTGAGCTAGTTAGAGTGGGTGAGAGCGCAGATGAATAGAAACCCAAGAAAGAATGCAAAAGGCAGGAGGCAACAGAGCAGAGTAGCACTGAGGTAAGTGTAAATCACAAGGTGATAGGAAGGGACAATATATATGAATATAAAGGGGCTGCAGGAGAGGTCAAAACTAAAAATCATGGTTTAAAACTAGTATGAAAACACTCTACCTAAACGCATGCAGCATTCGAAATAAAAGTAAATGAGTTGACGGCACAAATCATTACAAATGGGTATGATTTGGTGGCCATTACAGAAACGTGGTTGCAGGGTGGCCAAGACTGGGAATTAAACATACAGGGGTATCTGACAATTCGGAAAGATAGACAAGGGAAAGGAGGTGGGGTAGCTCTGTTAATAAAAGATGATATCAGGGCAGTTGTGAGAAACGATATTAGCTCGAATGAACAAAATGTTGAATCATTGTGGGTGGAGATTAGTGATAGTAAGGGGAAAAAAATCACTGGTGGGCGTAATTTATAGGCCCCCAAATAATAACTTTATGGTGGGGCGGGCAATAATCAAGGGAATAATGGAGGCATGTGAAAAAGGAACGGCAGTAATCATGGGGATTTTAACCTACATATCGATTGGTCAAATCAAATCGCACGGGGTAGCCTTGAGGGGGAATTCATAGAATGCATACGGGATTGTTTCTTAGAACAGTATGTTACAGAACCTACAAGGGAGCAAGCTATCTTAGATCTGGTCCTGTGTAATGAGACAGGAATAATAAACGATCTCTGAGTAAAAGATCCTCTCGGAGTGAGTGATCACAGTATGGTTGAATTTGTAATACAGATTGAGGGTGAGGAAGTAGTGTCTCAAACGAGCGTACTATGCTTAAACAAAGGGGACTACAGTGGGATAAGGGCAGAGTTGGCTAAAGTAGACTGGGAACACAGACTAAACGGTGGCACAATTGAGGAACAGTGGAGGACTTTTAAGGAGCTCTTTCATAGTGCTCAACAAAAATATATTCCAGTGAAAAAGAAGGGCGGTAAGAAAAGGGATAACCAGCCGTGGATAACCAAGGAAATAAAGGAGAGTATCAAATTAAAAACCAATGTGTATAAGGTGGCCAAGGTTAGTGGGAAACTAGAAGATTGGGAAAATTTTAAACGACAGCAAAGAATGACTAAGAAAGCAATAAAGAAGGGGAATATAGATTACGAATGTAAACTTGCGCAAAACATAAAAAGATAGTAAAAGCTTTTACCGATATATAAAACGGAAAAGAGTGACTAAAGTAAATGTTGGTCCCTTAGAAGATGCGAAAGGGGATTTAATAATGGGAAATGTGGAAATGGCTGAGACCTTAAACAATTATTTTGCTTCGGTCTTCACAGTGGAAGACACAAAAACCATGCCAAAAATTGCTGGTCACGGGAATGTGGGAAGGGAGGACCTTGAGACAATCACTGTCACTAGAGGGGTAGTGCTGGACAGGCTAATGGGACTTAAGGTAGACAAGTCCCCTGGTCCTGATGAAATGCATCCCAGGGTATTAAAAGAGATGGCGGAAGTTATAGCAGATGCATTCGTTATAATCTACCAAAATTCTCTGGACTCTGGGGAGGTGCCATCGGATTGGAAAGCAGCTAATGTATCGCCTCTGTTTAAAAAAAGGGGACAGACAAAAGGCAGGTAACTATAGGCCGGTTAGTTTAACATCTGTAGTGGGGAAAATGCTTGAAGCTATCATTAAGGAAGAAATAGCGGGACATCTAGATAGGAATAGTGCAATCAAGCAATCGCAACATGGATTCATGAAGGGGAAATCATGTTTAACTAATTTACTGGAATTCTTTGAGGATATAACGAGCATGGTGGATAGAGGTGTACCGATGGATGTGGTGTATTTAGATTTCCAAAAGGCATTCGATAAGGTGCCACACAAAAGGTTACTGCAGAAGATAAAGGTACGCGGAGTCAGAGGAAATGTATTAGCATGGATCGAGAATTGGCTGGCTAACAGAAAGCAGAGAGTCGGGATAAATGGGTCCTTTTTGGGTTGGAAATCGGTGGTTAGTGGTGTGCCACATGGATCGGTGCTGGGACCACAACTGTTTACAATATACATAGATGACCTGGAAGAGGGGACAGAGTGCAGTGTAACAAATTTTGCAGATGACACAAAGATTAGTGGGAAAGCGGGTTGTGTAGAGGACACAGAGAGACTGCAAAGAGATTTAGATAGGTTAAGCGAATGGGCTAAGGTTTGGCAGATGGAATACAATGTCGGAAAATGTGAGGTCATCCACCTTGGGGGAAAAAAAAACAGGAAAAGGGAATATTATTTGAATGGGGAGAAATTACAACATGCTGCAGTGCAGAGGGACCTGGGGGTCCTTGTGCATGAAACTCTTTTGAGTTTACCTGCGAAAACATAAAACATGTATCCGTGCCACCCGACCTGTAGAATTGTAGAGTCTCCCTCCTTCCACACTGGATGTTGTTGGTTTTTCCCCCTCTCTCCAACTCCTTGCAGAAATGATAAAGTTGTTGCAAAGTTTTCTTTTTCCTTGTGCATGAATCCCAAAAAGTTAGTTTGCAGGTGCAGCAGGTAATCAGGAAGGCGAATGGAATGTTGGCCTTCATTGCGAGAGGGATGGAGTACAAAAGCAGGGAGGTTCTGCTGCAACTGTACAGGGTATTGGTGAGGCCACACCTGGAGTACTGCGTGCAGTTTTGGTCACCTTATTTAAGGAAGGATATACTAGCTTTGGAGGGGGTACAGAGACGATTCACTAGGCTGATTCCGGAGATGAGGGGGTTACCTTATGATGATAGATTGAGTGGACTGGGTCTTTACTCGTTGGAGTTCAGAAAGATGAGGGGTGATCTTATAGAAACATTTAAAATAATGAAGGGATAGACAGGATAGAGGCAGAGAGGTTGTTTCCACTGGTCGGGGAGACTAGAACTAGGGGGCACAACCTCAAAATACGGGGGAGCCAATTTAAAACCGAGTTGAGAAGGAATTTCTTCTCCCAGAGGGTTGTGAATCTGTGGAATTCTCTGCCCAAGGAAGCAGTTGAGGCTAGCTCATTGAATATATTCAAATCACAGATAGATAAGATTTTTAACCAATAAGGGAATTAAGGGTTATGGGGAGCGGGCGGGTAAGTGGAGCTGAGTCCACGGCCAGATCAGCCATTGTTGGGTGGCGAAGCAGGCTCAAGGGGCTAGCTGGCCTACTCCTGTTCCTAATTCTTATGTTCTTATTAATGTTGGGGGAAGTCCAGAACCAGGGGTCACAGTCTAAGGATAAGGGGTAAGCCATTTAGGACCGAGATGAGGAGAAACTTCTTCACCCAGAGAGTGGTGAACCTGTGGAATTCTCTACCACAGAAAGTTGTTGAGGCCAATTCACTAAATATATTCAAAAAGGAGTTAGAAGTAGTCCTTACTACTAGGGGGATCAAGGGGTATGGCGAGAAAGCAGGAATGGGGTACTGAAGTTGCATGTTCAGCCATGAACTCATTGAATGGCGGTGCAGGCTCGAAGGGCTGAATGGCCTACTCCTGCACCTATTTTCTATGTTTCTATTTTTAAGAATAAAAGGGAAAGTCTGTGATAGAGTGGAAGGTAGAAGAGATTAGAGAGACAAAAGGGATGATGGGCCGAATTGAAATTGTAATGATAGAGGTTAGAAAAAGGTTAATCTGGATAGGGTGTGAATGGCATAGTAATACCCACCAGCTATTCAAGACAAAGAGAAAAAAAAGACAGGAAAGGAGGAAAAAAAACATAAGATGGGGGTGGGGGGGGGTGAGGCAAGGGAGCCAGATGGCTAGAGGTTATGCTCTGAAATTGCTGAACTCTATGTTGAGTCCAGAAGGGTGTAATGTGCCTAAACGAAAGATGAGATGCTGTTCCTCGAGCTTGCATTGAGCTTCATTTGAACCGTGGAGGAGAGCGAGGACAGAGATATGAGAGTGGGAATGGAGCGGAGAATTAAAGTGACAGGCGACCGGAAACTCAGGGTCACACTTACAGACTGAACAGAGGTGTTCAGCAAAGTAGTCACCCAATCTGCGTTTGGTCTCCCCAATGTAGAGGAGACCACATCGTGTGCAGCGAATACAGTATACTAAATTGAAAGTACAACAAGTTAATCGCTGTTTCAACTGGAAGGAATGTGAGAGGCCCTGGATAGTGGGAAGGGAGGAGGCAAGAGGGCATGTGTTGCATCTCCTGCGCTTACACGGGAAGGTGCCGTGGGAAGCGGAGGGAATGCTGGGGGTGACTGCGGCATGGACCAGGGTGTCACGGAGGGAGCGGTCCCTGCAGAATGCTGAGAGGGGAGGGGAGGGGAAGATGTGATTGGTGATGGGATCACGCTGGAGGTGGTGGAAATGGCGGAGGATGATCTGTTGAACATGGAGGTTGGTGGGGTGAAAGGTGAGGACAAGGGGAACCCTGTCATAGTTCTGAGGGGGAGGGGAAGGGCTGAGAGAGAGGTGAGGGAAATAGAACGGACATGGCTGAGTGTTAACCACGGTGGAGGGGAATCCTCGGTTGAGGAAAAAGGAAGACATGTCAGAGGCACTAGTGTGAAAGGTGGGGTCGTCAGAGCAGATGCGACGGAGGTGGAGAAACTGGGAGAATGGAATGGAGTCCTTACAGGATGTGGGGTGGGAGGAAGTGTAGTCCAGGTAGCTGTGGGAGTCATTGGGCTTATAGTGGATACTGGTCGAAGGTCTATTCCCAGAAATGGAGACAGAGAAGTCGAGGAAGGGAAGGGAAGGGAAGAGTCGGAGATGGACCACGCGAAGGTGAGGGAAAGGTGGAAATTGGATGCAAAGTGAATTAAACTTTCAAGTTCAGGGCGAGAGCAGGAAACGGCACCGATACAGTCATCAATGTACCGGAAAGAGATGCGGGAGGGGACCCAAGTAGAACTGGAACAAACAATGTTCCACATATCCCATGAAAAGGCAGGCATAACTAGAACCCATGCGGGTTCCCATAGCAACACCTTTAATTTGGAGTAAGTGAGTGGAGTTAAAGGAGAAGTTGTTCAGCATGAGAACAAGTTCAGCCAGGCGGGGGAGGATGGTGATGGATGGGGACTGGTTGGGCCTCAAGGAAGAAGCAAAGTGACCTCAGGACATCCTGGTGGTGGATGGAAGTAGAGCGATTAGACATCCATGGTGAAAAGGAGACAGTTGGGGCCAGGAAACTGGAAACTATTAAAGTGACAAAGGGCGTCAGAGGAGTCGCAGATGTAGGTAGGAAGAAAGTGGACAAGGGAAGAGAAAAAGAAAGTCAAGATAAGAAGAACAGGCTGAAATGATGGGTCTACCAGGGCAGTGTGGATCTTGGGAAGGTGGTAGAAGCGGGCTGTGCGGGGTTGGGGTACTATGAGGTTGGTGGCTGTGGAGGGACGAACTCTAGAGAAGATGAGGTCAGTGACGGTCTGTGAAATGATGGCTTGATGTTCAGTGGCGGGGCCATGGTTCAGGCTGAGGTAGAAGGAGGTGTCAGCGAATTGGCGATCAGCCTCTGCAAGGTAGAGGTCGGTTTGCCAAACAACAACAGTGCCCCCCTTGTCAGCTGGTTTAATGACAAGGTTGGGGTTGGATCTGAGCGAGCGGAGTGCTGCAAGTTCAGACTGTGATGACGGATATACCTGCCCTGGTAGTATTTGGGACAGGGTAGATGGAGATTTACTCTGTATCTAACCCGTGCTATACCTGCCTTGACAGCGTTTGGGACATGGTAGAGGGAGATTTACTCTATGTAACCCATGCTGTACGGGGGTAGTTCTGACATCAGTACTAGAGAAAATGCTAGAATCTATTAAGACATGGTAACAGGGCACTTAGGAAGTAATAATAGGATTGGGCAGAGTCAACACAGATTTATGAAAGGCAAATCATATTTGAGAAATCTTTTAGCGTTTTTGAGGTTGTAACTCGCAGAATAGATAAGGAGGAACCAGTCGATGTGGTGTATTTAGATTTTCTGAAGGCATTTGATAAGGTGCCATGCAAAAGGTTATTAAACAAAATTAGGGTTCATGGGATTGGGGGTAATAATATATGAGCATGGATAAAGGATTGGTTAATGGACAGAAAATCGAGAAGAATAATAAAACAGGTCATTTTCAGGTTGGCAGGGGGTACCACAAGGATTGGTGCTCGAGTCTCAGCTATTCACAATCTAGATAGATGATTTGGATGACCAAATATATCCAAGTATACTGATAATACAAAACCAGGTGGGAATGTAAGTTGCGAGGAAGATGAAGAGAGGTTTCAAGGGGATATAGCCAGGCTAAGTGAATGGGCAAGAACATGGGAAATGGAATATAATGTGGAGAAATGTGAAGTTACCACTTTGGTAGGAAAAATAGTAAAGCAGAGTATTTTTTAAATGGTGAGAGATTGGCAAATGTTGGTGTTCAGAGGGACCTGGGTGTCCTTGTATACAAATCACTGAAGGTTAACATGCAGGTACAGCAAGCAATTAGGAAAGAAAATGGTATGTTGGCCTTTACATAAGAACATAAGAAATAGGAGCAGGAGTAGGCCATACGGTCCCTCGAGCCTGTTCTGCCATTTAATACGATCATGGCTGACCCGATCATGGACTTAGGTCCACTTCCCTGTCCGCTCTCCATCACCCCTTATTCCCTTATCGGTTAAGAAACTGTCTAGCTCTGTCTTAAATCTACTCAATGACCCAGCTTTCTGAGGCAGCAAATTCCACAGATTCACAACCCTCGGAGAAGAAATTCCTCATCTCAGTTTTAAATGGGCGGGCAGCCCCTTATTTTAAGATCATGCCCTCTAGTTCTAGTCTCTCCCATCAATGGAAACATCCTCTCTGCATCCACCTCATCAAGCCCCCTCATAATCTTTTACGTTTCGATAAGTTCACCTCTCATTCTTCTGAATTCCAATGAGTAGAGGCCCAACCTACTCAACCTTTCCTCATGTCAACCCCCTCATCTCCAGAATCAACCTAGTGAACGTTTTCTGAACTGCCTCCAAAGCAAGTATATCCTTTCTTAAATATGGAAACCAAAACTGTACGCAGTATTTCAGGTGTGGCCTCACCAATACCCTGTATAACTAGCAAGACTTCTCTGCTTTTATACTCCATCCCCTTTGCAATAAAGGCCAAGATTCCATTGGCCTTCCTGATCACTTGCTGTACCTGCATACTAACCTTTTGTGTTTCATGCACAAGTACCCCAGGTCCCGCTGTACTGCAGGACTTTGCAATTTTTCTCCATTTAAATAATAATTTGCTGTTTGATTTTTTTCCTGCCAAATTGCATGACCTCACACTTTCCAACATTATACTCCATCTGCCAAATTTTTGCCCACTCACTTAGCCTGTCTATGTCCTTTTGCAGATTTTTTCTGTCCTGCTCACACATTGCTTTTCCTCCCATCTATGTATCATCAGCAAACTTGGCTACGTTACACTCGGTCCCTTCTTCCAAATCGTTAATATAGATTGTAAATAGCTGGAGTCCCTGCACTGACCCTGCGGCACCCCACTAGTTACTGATCGCCAACCCGAGAATGAACCATTTATCCCGACTCTGTTAGTTAGCCAATCCTCTATCCATACTAATATATTACCCACAACCCAGTGAACTTTTATCTTGTGCAGTAACCTTTTATGTGGCACCTTGTCAAATACCTTCTGGAAGTTCAAATACACCACATCCACTGGTTCCCCTTTACCACCCTGTTCATTACATCCTCAAAGAATTCCAGAAAATTTGTCAAACATAACTTCCTTTTCATAAATCCATGCTGACTCTGCCTGACTGAATTATGCTTTTCTAAATGTCCTGCTACTGCTTCTTTAATAATGGAGTACAACATTTTCCCAACCACAGATGTTAAGCTAACTGCTTTTTGTCTGCCTCCTTTTTTAAATAGGTGCGTTACATTTGCGGTTTTCCAATTTTCTGGGACTTCCCCAGAATCCAGGGAATGTTGGTAAATTACAATCAATGCATCCACTATCCCTGCCGCTAGTTCTCTTAAGACCCGAGGATGCAAGCCATCAGGACCAGGGGATTTATCCGCCTTTAGTCCCATTATCTTATTGAGTACAACCTCCTTAGTGATTGCGATTGTGTTAAGTTCCTCCCCTCCTCTAGCCCCTTGACTATCTACTGTTGGGATACTGTTAGTATCCTCTACTGTAAAGACTGATACAAAATATTTGCTCAGAGTTTCTGCCATCTTCATGTTCCCCATTACTAATTCCCCGGTCTCATCCTCTAAAGGGATCAACATTTACTTTAGCCACTCTTTTACTTTTCATATACCTATAAAAACGCTTGGTATCAGTTTTTATATTTCATGCTAGTTTACTTTTATAGTCTATCTTCCCTTTCTTAATCATTTTTTTTAGTAATTCTTTGCTGGCTTTTAAAAGCTTCCCAATCTTCTGTCCTCCCATTAGTTTTGGCCACTTTGTATGCCCTTGTTTTTAATTGGATACTGTCCTTTATTTCTTTAGTTAGCCACAGATGGCTATCTTTTCTCTTACACCCTTTTCTCCTCACTGGAATATATTTTTCCTGAGAGTTGAGAAATATCTCCTTAAATGTACGCCACTGTTCATCAACCGTCCTACACTTTAATCTATTTTCCCAGTTCACTTTAGCCAACTCTGCCTTCATACTTTTGTAGTCTCCTTTATTTAAGCTTAGTGTGCTGGTTTGAGATCCAACTTTCTCACCCTCCATCTGAATTTGAAATTCAACCATGTTATGATCACTCATTCCAAGGGGATCCTTTACTAGGAGATTGTTTATTAATCCTGTCTCATTACACAGAACCAGCTCTAAGATAGCCTGCCCCCTGGTTGGTTTAGTTACATTCTGCTCAAGGAACCTGTCCTTTATGCACTCGATGAACTCTTCCTCAAGGCTACTCAGACCAATTTTGATTTGTCCAATCAATATGGAGGTTAAAATCATCCATGATTATTGCTGTTCCCTTTTTACAAGTCCCCGCTATTTCCTGGTTTATACTCTGACCAACAGAGTCGCTACTGTTATGGGGCCTATAGACTACGACTACCAGTGACTTTTCCCCCTTATTGGGTCCAAGTTTCAACCGATTCGTAGACGGCGCACCTCCAAGAGGTTCTAGAACGAAAAACGCACCTAATATTTACCTTGGTATTTTCCACCATGATCAGGCCTGCTTTGGACTCGGCGCAGCACAGCAGAAGCAGCAGGGGGGGGCAGAGCCACAGCCCTGCGCTGCGCTGAAAAGAGTGCCTGCAGCTGCGCACGTGTGCAGTAGCTCCTGGGGCTCCCAGTGCGCCCTGTCTCCGGGCGACCGTATCCCTGGCCGAAAGGACGATGCGATGTTCGCAGCCCCTATCCCGGGCCAAGTGGCGTGCCGCAGAGACCAGCCGCTGCCTGCCCGTTTTTCAGAACGTACAAAAGTGGACACTTACTCTGGCCTAAGTTAGTTTGGAGCAACTATGTGCTGACAAAATGCGCTTAAGTGGCCAAAACAGGCATAAGTGGCTGGGAACGCCCCCGTTTGAAAAAAAAAACTAAACTATTAAAAAACCTAACTAACTCACTCACACTGGCGCAAATTAAATGGCCAGAATTGCAATTAAAAAGATACTCCAGAAAAATCAAGTTGCTCCAAAAAAACGGAGCAACTCCTGGGGAAATTTGGGCCCATTATTCCTCATCTCCACCCAAACTGTTTCAACATCCTGATCATTTGAGCCAATATCATTTCTCACTATTGCAGTGATTCCATTCTTTATCAACAGAGCTACCCCACTTCCTTTTCCTGTCTGTCTGTCCTTCTAGATTGTCAAGTATCCCTGAAAATTTAGTTCCGAGTCCTGATCACCTTGCAACCATGGCTCTGTAACGGCTATCAAATCATACTAATTTGTATCTATTTGTGCCGTTAATTCATCTATTTTGTTACGAATACCACGTGCATTTAGACAAAGAGCCTTTACATTTTTTTTTTCCTGCTTGTTTCCTCTCTCCTTCTAACTCACTTTATTTTTGCTTTCTAATTTCAGCTTTACTCTCCTCCCTACTAAATCTAGTTTCAGGTTCCCATCCCCCTGCCAAGCTAGTTTAAACCCTCCCCAACAGCACTAGCACACCCCCCCGCAAAGATATTGGTCCCGGCTCTATTGAGGTGCAACCCGTCCGGCTTATACAGGATCTCACCTCCCCCAGAAGCAGTCCCAATGCCTCAGGAAACTAAAGCCCTCCCACCTGCACCATCTCTCCAGCCACGTATTCATCTGCTCTATCCTCCTATTTCTGTACTCACTAGCTCGTGGCACTGGAAGTAATCCGGAGATTACTATCTTTGAGGTCCTGCTTTTTAAATCTCTCTCCTAGCTCCCTAAACTCTGCCTGCAGGACCTCATCCCTATTTCTACCTAGGTCATTGGTCCCTATATGGACCACAACCTCTGGCTGTTCACCCTCTCCCCTCAGAATGCCCTGCAGCTGCTCAGTGACATCCTTGACTCTGGCACCAGGGAGGCAACAAACCATCCTGCAGTCGCGTCTGCCGCCGCAGAAACATCTGTCTGCTCCCCTATCGAATCCCCTACCACTATAGTTCTTCCATTCTTCTTCCCCCCCACCCCACCCAGGCAGCTGAGCCACCTGTATTGCCGTGGACTTGGCTCTGTCTACATTCCCCAGAGCCACCATCGCCCCACCGGTACTCAGAATAGAGTAGCGGTTAGAGAGCAAAATGGACTCAGGGGACTCCTGCACTACCTGCCTAGTCGTCCTCTTCTGTCCAGCGGTCACCCAATCCCTCTCTGCCTGCACACTCTTAAGCTGCGGGGTGACCACTTCTAGAAACCTGCTATCCACGTAGCTCTCAGTCCCACAAATGCACCGCAGTGACTCCAGCCGCTGCTCAAGTTCCAAAATACGGAGCTCGAGTTGGTGCAGCTGGAGACACCTCCTGCACACGTGGTCGTCCCGGCTGCACGAAGTGTCCAGGATTTCCCACATGCCACAGGATGTGCAATCCACGGGACTGAGCTGTCCTGCCATCCCTCTAGTTAGACTTGCAACTATCGAGTAGAACTAAACTCTAAACCTTAGCAAAACACACCCAGCTGCTATTCAGCAAACAGCTGATTTAATTAATTAGTTCTCCTTAGATAATAAAAATCACTTATCTATTAATTGCAATTCCTAACTCACACCAATACCCAAGGTTTTTTTAAAGAAAAGAAAAATACTCACCAATCCACCAGCCAATCACTTACCTGCGATTTCGATTCTTTGTACTTTTTGTTCCTTACTGTTGTCGCTGCTGCAGCCCGCTCCTCCCGATCTGCCGCTGTTTCAAACTGCTGCCGCCGCTCTGGTCAGGTCTCGCGATGCTCGGCCACTCCTCGTGATTTTATTGAAAGTGGATTTGAGTCTAAGAGTAAGGACGTCTTACTGCAATTATATAGGGCCCTGATGAGACCACACCTGGAGTATTGTGTGCAGTTTTGGTCTTGTTACCCAAGGAAAGATAAACTAGCCATAGAGGGAGTGCAACAAAGGTTCACCAGACTGATTACTGGGGTGGGGGGAATGTCCGATGAGGAGAGATTGAGTAGACTAGGCCTCTCGTCTCAAGAGTTTAGAAGAATGAGAGTTGAGCGGCGACGCCCACATCCGATGAACTAATTAAAAAGAGAGAGGTGAGCGAGGTGTTTAAAGTTGATCAAGGGCATTGGCCAAAATATTAGACACTCCCTGTCCTTCAGGACATATATCCAGGGGAGCAGCTGATGGGTTTATCAGGTCATCTTTGGGTTAAATGTTGTGCTCATCGAGCTGAGCACTGAATGCCAGCATCAAACACTCTCCAGTCGGGCACAGCACGGGTTAGATATAGAGTGAACCCATCAGTCGCTCCCCGACACAGATACTGAGGGACAGGGAGTGTCCGGGACAATGACATTTCTCACGCAATGTATAAATTGATCCTGTACCTCTCCCCATTAATCTTGTGCTCCACACGGGTCGAATCCTGCTCCTGTTTTTTTTTGTAACAGCACAGCTAAACCCAGCCCATAATGAGCAGGGCTCACGGAGATTGGTTGCTAGGCACTGCTGTGATGTCATAAAGCAAGGATATTGAGCCCAGCTGGTCCTCTCCTTGTCCCTTTAAAGATGGAGAGCTGGGACATCCTGTCTCAACACACATCCCCCTGTTCATACTGAGAATCCCCAGGGAAGGGCCAAGGCCCAGAGTGTGTGACACAACCAAGGGGGAAAGAGGAGAGAGGGGAGGTAAATCAAGGAGACGGGACTGAGGGACACCAAGCTTCAGTTTTAGAGCCTGCAGACTTCAGGAGGGGCAGACTGAGTTCAATAGTTTCAGGATCCAGGGAGAGAACAAGTAGCAGGTGGGGAGACTGGTGTACATTCCAAAACAGAGGACGTAGGGGGAGGGAGATTGTGTCAGGTCGTGTATTCGGGGTGTAGGAGGGACAAGAGAGGAAAGGTCAGAGGAGCAATTACTGCAGCAGTGTCCATAAATAGTGAGAGAGAAGGTGGGGGTTAGAGTGGGCCATGGACAGGCTGTAAAACTGTGTTTGCTGTGACAAGCTTTCCTTCTGTTAAAAATAGCCTCTTGTAGCCCAGTGATACAAACAGTCCATTAAACTCCACCAATGTCCTTTGAAGCATTGGCTGTTGTTAAAGCTTCTCATTCTGACACACTGAGTGAGAAATGAGCTGCAGAACTGCCTACACCGTCAGCTTTAAGGAGACCTTTCCCTTAGAAGATTGATAAACTAACAATGCTGCTTTGCCTTGTGACAATTACAGGTTATCAGAATATTTCCCATAGGTTAAAAAGCAATATTATGGGGACTCACTGTCCTGGATGGTTGAAATAGACCCTGTGATATAATAGAATTTTCTGTCCTGTCAGACTTGGACATCTTGTAGATACATTTTTTTTAAGTTGTGGGAACTCAGTTATCAGATGGATTCCACAGTTTGTAACAAGTCTTCAATCAGCTTATCTTATTGTCGAGACATCAAGGACTCGACACACTGCGTGTGTGTGAAACAAACCAGATTTATTTGACATTGATACAGATTAAACTCAAGCCCAGTTATAGGGGTTACTAACATCAGCTTTACCAAACCCCAACTGCCAGAATGAACATGGTTCAACCTGGATATGATTGACAGTAACAATAACAGAATCCAACCCCTGTACTCACTTGTGAACTCACTGAGGTAGGTTGGATAAATTTGTGAATCCCTTTGCACACATGGAGCAGGTGAATGGTCTCTCCCCAGTGTGAATTCGCTGGTGTCAGCAAATCGTCTGTGCTTTTAAAGCTCTTCTCACAGTCAGAACATTAAAAAGGTGTCTTATCAGTGTGAACAAGCTGGTGTGTCCTGAGTTTGGATGACTGAGTGAATCTCATTCCACACACTGAGCAGGAGAATGGCCTCTTCCCAGTGTGAATTCGCTTGTGGGTCAGCAGGTTAGGTGACCGAGTGAATCACGTCTCACACACTGAGCAGGTAAATGGCCCCTCACTAGTATGAATTTGCTGATGTTTCGCAGGTACGACAATTTTTTGAAAGCGAGAGCAAGTGAATGGCCTCTCCCTGGTGTGATTGCGTCAATGAGTTTCCAGCTCAGATGAATCCCTTCCTACAGTCCCCACATTTCCATGGTTTCTCCGTGGTGCGTGTGTCCTTGTGTCTCTCCAGGTTGGACGATCAGTTGAAGCCTCGTCCACACACCGAACACGTGTACAGTTTCTCCCGGCTGTGAATGATGCGATGTTTTTTCAGGCTCAGTAACTGGTTAAAGCTCTTTCCACAGTCAGTGCACTGGAACACTCTCACTCGGGTGTGTGTCTCGGTGCTTTTCCTGTCACACTGATGTTTGAAATCTTTTCACATAAACAGAACAGACAAACATTTCTCCTTCCACAGTCAAAGATCCTGATGAATGGAGTGATGATGTGATGGTGGCTGTGAGTTTGCGGCCTGTAAATGCTGCCCCTCTCACAGCCTGTTACAGCACTGAGAGTCCAGGATAGAAATTCACAACATTCTCTCCTCCTGGTTCCTGCACATGCGCCCTGCTCCCCCCTGAGCCTCTCAAGATGGCGGCCGTCCCCCCAAACCTGTCACCGGGAGAAAGCCCCGCCCGGGGCAAACGCCGGACCCGCAAGTTCTTGTTCGGGGCCTGAGGCCCACACAAGGTGCGTGTGAAGCGGATAATGTGGAGTTTTCTCTCGGGCCTGGCCCCGCACTTAGTGTGTGTGTGTAAAGCCCCGGCGCCCCCGGGGTTTATTAACTAGCTCCCTCCCTCCGCCCACTTGTCACCCGCTGCCTCACTGCCCGCGCATGCTCAGCTTACACTGCCCGGGTGATTGGTGGCGGCTCCAGACCAATCGGAAAAGCGGGGGCGGGGCTGGAGGCCCGAGCGGGCGGTTAGTCTTCCAACCAATCGGAGTACGAGAGGGGCGTGGCTGAGCCCAGATCTTCCTCACTGAGCATGCGCGGGTGGAGAAGAATTACGTCAGTAGAACAAATGCTTCGGGGAGAAGGTAAGCGATTGTGGGCGCTGGGGAGGATGTGGACTCGTGAGTAGGTTGCGAAGCTTCATAAACACCTTCTGTAGGCCTCAGGGGCAGAATAAGAACCCACAGGACCTGCGTTTGCCCGCGGTAACAGGCCCGGGTGAGCGAGGTCACTGGCCGCCATCTTGCACATGGCGGGGTCACGGCGCATGCGTAGGCACCTTGGGCAGGAACAATGAGTAGGCGGGGCTTCAGTGTCCCAGTGCCTGGGCGATGGAGCAAACTGGACAACAGGCTCTTCATCACCTCACACACCAACCTGAGCAACAGGCTCTTCATCACCTCACACACCAACCTGGGCAACAGGTTCTTCATCACCTCATACACCAACCTGGGCAACAGGTTCTTCATCACCTCACATACCAACCTGAGCAACAGGCTCTTTATCACCTCACACACCAACCTGAGCAACAGGCTCTTCATCACCTCACACACCAACCTGAGCAACAGGCTCTTTATCACCTCACACACCAACCTGAGCAACAGGCTCTTCATCACCTCACACACCAACCTGAGCAACAGGCTCTTTATCACCTCACACACCAACCTGAGCAACAGGCTCTTTATCACCTCACACACCAACCTGAGCAACAGGCTCTTTATCACCTCACACACCAACCTGGGCAACAGGTTCTTCATCACCTCACATACCAACCTGAGCAACAGGCTCTTTATCACCTCACACACCAACCTGAGCAACAGGCTCTTCATCACCTCACACACCAACCTGAGCAACAGGTTCTTCATCACCTCACACACCAACCTGGGCAACAGGTTCTTCATCACCTCACACACCAACCTGAGCAACAGGCTCTTCATCACCTCATACACCAACCTGAGCAACAGGCTCTTCACCTCACACACCAACCTGAGCAACAGGCTCTTCATCACCTCACACACCAACCTGAGCAACAGGCTCTTCATCACCTCACACACCAACCTGAGCAACAGGCTCTTTATCACCTCACACAGCAACCTGAGCAACAGGCTCTTTATCACCTCACATACCAACCTGAGCAACAGGCTCTTTATCACCTCACACACCAACCTGAGCAACAGGCTCTTCATCACCTCACACACCAACCTGAGCAACAGGCTCTTTATCACCTCACACACCAACCTGAGCAACAGGCTCTTTATCACCTCACACACTAACCTGAGCAACAGGCTCTTCATCACCTCACACACCAACCTGGGCAATAGGTTCTTAATCACCTTATAACAACTTATATTTACATAGCTCTTTTAACATAGTAAAACGTCCAAAGGCACTTCTCAGGATAATTTGATACTGAGGCGGAGAGATATAGAATCTCTGAAATTTACAGCACGGAAGGAGACCATTTCGCCCCTTCCTGTCTGTGCTGGCCAACCAAGAGCTATCCAGCCAAATGGGGAGCGGGTGGGAAAGTGGAGCTGAGTCCATGATCTTATTGAATGGCGGAGCAGGCTCGAGGGGCCGTACGGCCTACTCCTGTTCCTATTTCTTATGTTATGTTCTAATCCTACTTTCCAGCTCTTGGTCCATAGCCCTGTAATTTCAGCACATCAAGTGCACATCTAAGCACTTTTTAAAATGTGGTGAGGGTTTCTGCCTCTACCACCCTTTCAGGCATTGAGTTCCAGACCCCCACCATCCTCTGGGTGAAGAGAATTCCCCTCTAAACCTCCTACCTGCAGAGGGAGGGAATTCTAGAGTGTAGGGCCTAGGCAACAGAAGACAGGACCACCGATGGTAGAAGAATGAGAGGGGATCTCATAGTAACATATACAATTCTGACGGGATTGGACAGGTTAGATGCGGGAAGAATGTCCCAATGTTGGGGAAGTCCAGAACCAGGGGACATAGTCTTAGGATAAGGGGTAGGCCATTTAGGACTGAGATGAGGAGAAACTTCTTCACTCAGAGTTGTTAACCTGTGGAATTCCCTGCCGCAGAGAGTTGTTGATGCCAGTTCATTGGATATATTCAAGAGGGAGTTAGATATGGCCCTTACGGCGAAAGGGATCAAGAGGTATGGAGAGAAAGCAGGAAAGGGGTACTGAAGGACTGATCAGCCATGATCTTATTGAATGGTGGTGCAGGGTCGAATGGCTTACTCCTACACCTATTTTCTATGTTTCTATCCCCTAGCTATGAAGGCCAACATACCATTTGCCGCCTTCATTGCCTGCATGCCAACTTTCAATGACCGATGAACCATGACCCCCAGGTCTCGTTGCACCTCCCCTTTTTCTAATCTGCCGCCATTCAGATAATATTCTGCCTTTGTGTTTTTGCCACCAAAGTTGATAACCTCACATTTATCCACATTGTACTGCAACTGCCATGCATTTGCCCACTCACCTAATCTGTCCAATTCACCCTGCAACCTCTTAGTGTACTCCTCACAGCTCACACCGCCACCCAGTTTAGTGTCATCTGAAAACTTGGAGATATTACACTCAAATTCTTTCATCTAAATCATTAATGTATATTGTAAAGAGCTGGGGTCCCAGCACTGAGCCCTGCAGCACCCCACTCGTCACTGCCTGCCATTCTGAAAAGGACTCGTTTATCCCGACTCTCTGCTTCCTGTCTGACAACCAGTTCTCTATCCACATCAGTACATTACCCCCAATACCATGTGCTTTGATTTTGCACGCCAATCTCTTGTTTTGGACCTTGTCGAAAGCCTTTTGAAAGTCCAAATACACCACATCCACTGGTTCTCCCTTGTCCACTCTACTAGTTACATCCTCAAAAAATTTCAAAAGATTTGTCAAGCATGATTTCCCTTTCATAAATCCATGGACCAATCCTTTCACTGCTTTTCAAATGCACTGCTATTTCATCTTTAATAATTGATTCCAACATTTTCCCTACTACTGATGTCAGGCTAACCAGTCTATAATTATCCGTTTTCTTTCTCCCTCCTTTTTTAAAAAGTGGTGTTACATTAGCTACCCTCCAGTCCATAGGAACTGATCCAAAGTCGATAGACTGTTGGAAAATGATCACCAATGCATCCACTATTTCTAGGGCCACTTCCTTAAGTTCTCTGGGATGCAGACTATCTGGCCCCAGGGATTTATCGGCCTTCAATCCCATCAGTTTCCCGCCAAATAAGGATATCCTTCAGTTCCTCCTTCTCACTAGACCCTCAATCCCCTGGTAATTCCAGAAGGTTACTTGTGTCTTCCTTCGTGAAGGCAGAACCAAAGTATTTGTTCAACTGGTTTGCCATTTCTTTCTTCCCCATTATAAATTCACCTGAATCTGACTGCAAGGGACCTACATTTGTCTTCACTAATCTTTTTCTCTTCACATATCAATAGAAGCTTTTGCAGTCAGTTTTTATATTCCCGGCAAGCTTCCTCTCATACTCTATTTCCCCACTCTGAATTAAACCCTTTGTCCTCCCCTGCTGAATTCTAAATTTCCCCCAGTCCTCAGGTTTGCTGCTTTTTCTGGCCAATTTATATGACTTTTCCTTGGATTTAACACTATCCTTAATTTCCTTTGTTAGCTACGGTTGAGCCACCTTCCCCATTTTAGAAACATAGAAAATAGGTGCAGGAGCAGGCCATTCAGCCCTTCTAGCCTGCACCGCCATTCAATGAGTTCATGGCTGAACATGAAACTTCAGTACCCACTTCCTGCTTTCACGCCATACCCCTTGATCCCCCGAGTAGTAAGGACTTCATCTAACTCCCTTTTGAATATATTTAGTGAATTGGCCTCAACCACTTCCCGTGGCAGAGAATTCCACAGGTTCACCACTCTCTGGGTGAAGAAGTTTCTCCTTATCTCGGTCCTAAATGGCTTACCCCTTATCCTTCGACTGTGACCCCTGGTTCTGGACTTCCCCAACATTGGGAACATTCTTCCTGCATCCAACCTGTCCAAACCCGTCAGAATTTTAAACGTTTCTATGAGGTCCCCTCTCACTCTTCTGAACTCCAGTGAATACAAGCCCAGTTGATCCAGTCTTTCTTGATAGGTCAGTCCCACCATCCCGGGAATCAGTCTGGTGAATCTTCGCTGCACTCCCTCAATAGCAAGAATGTCCTTCCTCAAGTTAGGAGACCAAAACTGTACACAATACTCCAGGTGTGGCCTCACCAAGGCCCTGTACAACTGTAGCAACACCTCCCTGTCCCTGTACTCAAATCCCCTCACTATGAAGGCCAACATGCCATTTGCTTTCTTAACCGCCTGCTGTACCTGCATGCCAACCTTCAATAACTGATGTACCATGACACCCAGGTCTCGTTGCACCTTCCCTTTTCCTAATCTGTCACCATTCAGATAATAGTCTGTCTCTCTGTTTTTACCACCAAAGTGGATAACCTCACATTTATCCACATTATACTTCATCTGCCACGCATTTGCCCACTCACCTAACCTATCCAAGTCACTCTGTAGCCTCATAGCATCCTCCTCGCAGCTCACACTGCCACCCAACTTAGTGTCATCCGCAAATTTGGAGATACTACATTTAATCCCCTCGTCTAAATCATTAATGTACAATGTAAACAGCTGGGGCCCCAGCACAGAACCCTGCGGTACCCCACTAGTTACTGCCTGCCATTCCGAAAAGTACCCATTTACTCCTACTCTTTGCTTCCTGTCTGACAACCAGTTCTCAATCCACGTCAGCACACTACCCCCAATCCCATGTGCTTTAACTTTGCACATTAATCTCCTGTGTGGGACCTTGTCGAAAGCCTTCTGAAAGTCCAAATATACCACATCAACTGGTACTCCTTTGTCCACTTTATTGGAAACATCCTCAAAAAATTCCAGAAGATTTGTCAAGCATGATCTCCCTTTCACAAATCCATGCTGACTTGGACCTATCATGTCACCATTTTCCAAATGCGCTGCTATGACATCCTTAATAATTGATTCCATCATTTTACCCACTACTGAGGTCAGGCTGACCGGTCTATAATTCCCTGCTTTCTCTCTCCCTCCTTTTTTAAAAAGTGGGGTTACATTGGCTACCCTCCACTCCATAGGAACTGATCCAGAGTCAATGGAATGTTGGAAAATGACTGTCAATGCATCCGCTATTTCCAAGGCCACCTCCTTAAGTACTCTGGGATGCAGTCCATCAGGCCCTGGGGATTTATCGGCCTTCAATCCCATCAATTTCCCCAACACAATTTCCCGACTAATAAAGATTTCCCTCAGTTCCTCCTCCTTAATAGACCCTCTGACCACTTTTATATCCGGAAGGTTGTTTGTGTCCTCCTTAGTGAATACTGAACCAAAGTACTTGTTCAATTGGTCTGCCATTTCTTTGTTCCCCGTTATGACTTCCCCTGATTCTGACTGCAGGGGACCTACGTTTGTCTTTACTAACCTTTTTCTCTTTACATACCTATAGAAACTTTTGCAATCCGCCTTAATGTTCCCTGCAAGCTTCTTCTCGTACTCCATTTTCCCTGCCCTAATCAAACCCTTTGTCCTCCTCTGCTGAGTTCTAAATTTCTCCCAGTCCCCAGGTTCGCTGCTATTTCTGGCCAATTTGTATGCCATTTCCTTGGCTTTAATACTATCCCTGATTTCCCTAGATAGCCACGGTTGAGCCACCTTCCCTTTTTTATTTTTACGCCAGACAGGAATGTACAATTGTTGTAATTCATCCATGCGGTCTCTAAATGTCTGCCATTGCCCATCCACAGTCAACCCCTTAAGTATCATTAGCCAATCTATCTTAGCCAATTCATGCCTCATACCTTCAAAGTTACCCTTCTTTAAGTTCTGGACCATGGTCTCTGAATTAACTGTTTCATTCTCCATCCTAATGCAGAATTCCACCATATTATGGTCACTCTTCCCCAACCTCGCACAATGAGATTGCTAATTAATCCTCTCTCATTACACAACACCCAGTCTAAGATGGCCTCCCCCATAGTTGGTTGCTCGACATATTGGTCTAGAAAACCATCCCTTATGCATTCCAGGAAATCCTCCTCCACCGTATTGCTTCCAGTTTGGCTAGCCCAATCTATGTGCATATTAAAGTCACCCATTATAACTGCTGCACCTTTATTGCATGCACTCCTAATTTCCTGTTTGATGCCCTCCCCAACATCACTACTACTGTTTGGTGGTCTGTACACAACTCCCACTAACGATTTTTGCCCTTTAGTGTTCTGTAGCTCTACCCATATAGATTCCACATCATCCAAGCTAATGTCTTTCCTAACTATTGCATTAATCTCCTCTTTAACCAGCAATGCTACCCCACCTCCTTTTCCTTTTATTCTATCCTTCCTGAATGTTGAATACCCCTGGATGTTGAGTTCCCAGCCCTGATCATCCTGGAGCCACGTCTCCGTAATCCCAATCACATCATATTTGTTAACATCTATTTGCACAGTTAATTCATCCACCTTATTGCGGATACTCCTTGCATTAAGACACAAAGCCTTCAGGCTTGCTTTTTTAACACCCTTTGTCCTTTTAGAATTTTGCTGTACAGTGGCCCTTTTTGTTCTTTGCCTTGGGTTTCTCTGCCCTCCACTTTTCCTCATCTCCTTTCTGTCTTTTGCTTTTGCCTCATTTTTGTCTCCCTCTGTCTCCCTGTATAGGTTCCCATCCCCCTGCAATATTAGTTTAACTCCTCCCCAACAGCACTAGCAAACACTCCCCCTAGGACATTGGTTCCAGACCTGCCCAGGTGCAGACCGTCCGGTTTGTACTGGTCCCACCTCCCCCAGAACCGGTTCCAATGCCCCAGGAATTTGAATCCCTCCCTGCTGCACCACTGCTCAAGCCATGTATTCATCTGCGCTATCCTGCGATTCCTACTCTGACGAGCACGTGGCACTGGTAGCAATCCCGAGATTACTACTTTTGAGGTCCTACTTTTTAATTTAGCTCCTAGCTCCTTAAATTCTTTTCGTAGGACCTCATCCCTTTTTTTACCTATGTCGTTGGTACCAATGTGCACCACGACAACTGGCTGTTCTCCCTCCCATTTCAGAATGTCCTGCACCCGCTCCGAGACATCCTTGACCCTTGCACCAGGGAGGCAACATACCATCCTGGAGTCTCGGTTGCGTCTGCAGAAACGCCTATCTATTCCCCTCACCATCGAATCCCCTATCACTATCGCGCTCCCACTCTTTTTCCTGCCCTCCTTTGCAGCAGAGCCACCTACGGTGCCATGAACTTGGCTGCTGCTGCCCTCCCCTGATGAGTCATCCTCCCCAACAGTACTCAAAGCAGTGTATCTGTTTTGCAGGGGGATGACCACAGGGGACCCCTGCACTATCTTTCTTGCACTGCTCTTCCTGCTGGTCTTCCATTCCCTATCTGGCTGTGGACCCTTCTCCTGCGGTAAGACCAACTCACTACACGTGATACTCACGTCATTCTCAGCATCGTGGATGCTCCAGAGTGAATCCACCCTCAGCTCCAATTCCGCAACGCGGACCGTCAAGAGCTCGAGGCGGATACACTTCTCACACACGTAGCGCCCAGGGACACCGGAAGTGTCCCCGAGTTCCCACATGGTACAGGAGGAGCATATCACATGGCCGAGCTCTCCTGCCATGTCTTAACCTTAGATACCCTTAAATTGGTAATAACAATGTTGTAGTTCACTTACTGATATAAAAAAGAAAAGAAAAGCTACTCACCAATCACCAGCCAATCACTTACCCCATTGGCTGTGACGTCACTTTTTGATTACTTTCTACTTCTATTTTGCTTTCTCTCCCGCTGTAGCTGCACCGGTCGCCTCTTATAGATCGCTCCCCTCTCACCAACTGCCGCTGGCTCTCGATCTCCCGCTGGGCTTTTGACAGGTCGCTCCTCTCTCACCAACTGCCGCTGGCTCTCGATCTCCCGCTGGGCTTTTGACAGGTCGCTCCCCTCTCACCAACTGCCGCTGGCTCTCGATCTCCCGCTGGGCTTTTGACAGGTCGCTCCCCTCTCACCAACTGCCGCTGGCTCTCGATCTCCCGCTGGGCTTTTGACAGGTCGCTCCCCTCTCACCAACTGCCGCTGGCTCTCGATCTCCCGCTGGGCTTTTGACAGGTCGCTCCCCTCTCACCAACTGCTGCTGGCTCTCGATCTCCCGCTGGGCTTTTGACAGGTCGCTCCCCTCTCACCAACTGCCGCTGGCTCTCGATCTCCCGCTGGGCTTTTGACAGGTCGCTCCCCTCTCATCAACTGCCGCTGGCTCTCGATCTCCCGCTGGGCTTTTAACAGGTCGCTCCCCACTCACCAACTGCCGCTGGCTCTCGATCTCCCGTTGGGCTTTTGACAGGTCGCTCCCCTCTCACCAACTGCCGCTGGCTCTCGATCTCCCGTTGGGCTTTTGACAGGTCGCTCCCCTCTCACCAACTGCCGCTGGGCTTTTGACAGGTCGCTCCCCTCTCACCAACTGCCGCTGGCTCTCGATCTCCCGCTGAGCTTTTGACAGGTCGCTCCCCTCTCACCAACTGCCGCTGGCTCTCGATCTCCCGCTGGGCTTTTGACAGGACGCTCCCCTCTCACCAACTGCTGCTGGCTCTCGATCTCCCGCTGGGCTTTTGACAGGTCGCTCCCCTCTCACCAACTGCCGCTGGCTCTCGATCTCCCGCTGGGCTTTTGACAGGTCGCTCCCCTCTCACCAACTGCCGCTGGCTCTCGATCTCCCGCTGGGCTTTTGACAGGTCGCTCCCCTCTCACCAACTTTTGTTACGTATAACCATGCAAGTTATTGTATGATGACTATTTTGTTATAATTACTTCTTCATTCAGGAGGGAGAAGTATATTGTATAGCTCCACCAAGTGGACTACTGCTAGCCATTGCTGTTTACAAGAATTTTATTTCTACTCCAGATAGGAATGTACAATTGTTGATGTTGATCCATGTGATCTTTAAATGTTTGCCATTGCCTATCCACAGTCAACCTTTTAAGTATCATTTGTCAATCTATTCTAGCCAATTTACACCTCATTCCATCGAAGTTATCTTTCCTTAAGTTCAAGATCCTAGTCTCTGAATTAACTGTCACTCTCCATCTTAATAAAGAATTCTACCATATTATGGTCACTCTTCCCGAAGGGGCCTCGCACAACAAGATTGCTAATTAGTCCTTTCTCATTACATATCACCCAGTCTAGGATGGCCAGCCCTCCAGTTGGTTCCTCGACATATTGGTCGAGAAAACCATCCCTAATACACTCCAGGAAATCCTCCTCCACAGTATTGCTACCAGTTTGGTTAGCCCAATCTATATGTAGATTAAAGTCGCCCATGATAATTGTTGTACCTTTATTGCACGCATCTCTAACTTCTTGTTTGATGCTGTCCCCAATCTCACTACTACTGTTTGGTGGTCTGTACACAACTCCCACTAGCGTTTTCTGCCCTTTGGTATCCCACAGCTCCACCCATACCGATTCCACATCATCCAAGCTGATGTCCTTCCTTACTATTGCGTTAATTTCCTTCTTAACCAGCAACGCTACCCCACCTTCTTTTCCTTTCTGTCTATCCTTCCTGAATGTTGAATTCCCAGTTTTGGTCACCCTGGAGCTATGTCTCCATAATCCCAATTATATCATATTCGTTAATAGCTGCCTGTGCAGTTAATTTGTCCACCTTATTACGAATACTCATCGCATTGAGGCACAGAGCCTTCAGGCTTGTCTTTTTAACTCTCTTTGCCCCTTTGGAATTTTGCTGTAATGTGGCCCTTTTTGATTTTTGCCTTAGCTTTCTCTGCCCTCCACTTTTACTTTTCTTCTTTCTATCTTTTGCTTCTGCCCCCATTCTACTTCCCTCTGTCTCGCTGCATAGGTTCCCATTCCCCTGCCATATTAGTTGAACCCCTCCCCAACAGCACTGGCAAACACTCTCCCGAGGACATTGTTTCCGGTCCTGCCCAGGTGCAGACCATCCGGTTTGTACTGGTCCCACGTCCCACCTCCCCCAGAACCGGTTCCAATGTCCCAGGAATTTGAATCCCTCCCTTCTGCACCACTCCTCAAGCCACGTATTCATCTGAGCTATCCTGCAATTCCTACTCTGACTAGCACGTGGCACTGGTAGCAATCCTGAAATTACTACTTTTGAGGTCCTACTTTTAAAATTTAACTCCTCGCTCCCTAAATTCTGCTTGTAGGACCGCATCCCGTTTTTTTTAACCTATATCGTTGGTACCTGTATGCACGACGACAACTGGCTGTTCACCCACCCCTTCAAAATGCCCTGCAGCCGCTCCGAGGCATCCTTGACCCTTGCACCAGGGAGGCAACATACCATCGTGGAGTCTCGATTGCGGCCACAGAAATGCCTATCTATTCCCTTTACAATAGAATCCCCTATCACTATCGCTCTCCCACTCTTTTACCTTCCCTCCTGTGCAGCAGAGCCACCTACGGTGCCATGATCTTGGCTGCTGCTGTTCTCCCCTGATGAGTCATCCCCCTCAACAGTACCCAAAGCAGTGTATCTGTTTTGCAGGGGGATGACCGCAGGGGACCCCTGCACTACCTTCCTTCCACTGCTCTTCCTGATGGTCACCCATTTGCTATCTGCTTGTGTAACCTTTTCCTGCAGTGTGGCCAACTCACTAAATGTGCTATTCACAGCATTCTCAGCATCGTGGATGCTCCAGAGTGGATCCACCCACAGTTCCAGTGCCACAATGCGATCTGTTAGGAACTGCAGCCGAATACACTTCCCGCACATGTAGTCGTCAGGGACATCGGAAGCGTCCTTGACTTCCCACATATAGTACATAGTGCCCCTCCATGGTCTCTAAATTGTTGCTTGTCTGACATCCAGTTTTGGATCAGCAGAAATTTTTTCCAATTGAATATTGGGAATACAAAAGCCATTGTTTTTGGTCCCTGCCACAAACTATGTTCCCTAGCCACATCTACCCTGTCCAACCCATTCATTGTTTTAAAGACTTCTATCAGGTCACCTCGAAGTCTTCTGTTTTCTCAGGAAGACCCAACTTGTTCAATCTTTCCCGATAGCTGTTATCTGTCAGTTCTGGTACCATCCTTGTAAATCTTTTTTGCACGTTCTCCATTCCCTCTATTTCAGTTTTATAATAGGGAGACCAGAACTGTGCACAGTACGCCTGTGAAAAGTTTGGCCTGACCAGGTCCTATACAAGTTTAATATAACTTCACTACTTTTGAATTCTATACACCTTGAAATAAATCCTACTGTTTTAACATTTTTAATTGCTTTGCTGATCTGTGATGCTGCTTGCAAATGATTTATTCACCTTTTGTTCTTTTATCCCTTTCAGTTTGTTATTTTCTAAAGGGGCAGGTGATATTTCTGTCTTTCCAACCAAAGTGCATCACCTCGCATTTATCGATGTTAAAGTTCATTTGCCATTTAACTGCCCAGTCTGCAAGTTTTTAAATGTCATCTTGTATTATGTTACATTCTTGCTCAGTATTAGCTATACCTCCTAGTTTGGTATAATCTGCAAACTGAGTTAGTTATTCCCAAGTCCAAATCATTAATGCAAGGGAAAATGCTAAAATCTATTAGGGACATGGTAACAGGACATTTAGAAAATCATATGATTGAGCAGAGTCAACACAGATTTATGAAAGGAAAATCGTATTTGACAAATCTAATAGGCTTTTGAGGCTGTAACTAACAGGGTACAAGGGGGAAACCAGTGGATGTAGTGCATTTGGATTTTCATAAAGAATTTGATAAGGTGCCACACGAGGTTATTAAACAAAATTCGAGCTCATGGGATTGGGGGTAATATATTAGAATGGATTGAGGATTGATTAACGGACAGAAAACAGAGTAGGAATAAATGAGTAATTTGTGTGTTGTCAGGCTGTAACTAGTGGGATGCCGCAAGGATCGGTGCTTGTGCCTCAGCTATTTACAATCTATATCAATGGTTTGGATGAGGGAACCGTGTGTAATGTATACAAGTTTGCTGATGATATAATGTTCGGTGGGAAAGTAAACTGTGAGAAGGACAACATCATGGCAGATAGAATATAATGTATACATGAAGAATATAATGTGAACAAGTGTGAAGTTACCTACTTTGGTAGGAAAAAGTAGAAAATTAGATTATGCTTTAAATGGTAGCCAGATTATAAGGGGGGTTAAAATCTCCCATGATTATTATTCTATGCCTAAGCCACCTCATAGATTTGCCTACATAGTTCTTCCTCCAATTCCCATCTGCTATTTGGTGGACTATAGTAATACTCCTATTAGGGTGATGGATCACATCTTTTAACTCAATCCATGTAGATTCTGTAACTACCTTACTGCTGGTTACACTTTTTTTTCTAACACCATTATGTTATCTTTAACATGTACAGCTACTCCACCTCTCTTTCCTTCCCAAATGTGCTGTATCCGGCATTATTTAGTTGCCAATCCTCTTCTCTATGTAGCCATGTTTGTCATCCTACTATATCTGGATCCTCTACAAATTATTGCCTCCACTTCATCCATTTTGTTTTGAATACCTTGTGCATTGCTGTATAATAGTTTAAATTGTTTTTATTTATTATTCCTCCCTTTGTATTTAGTAGTTATTTTAGCTTCATGCTCTTTGACTTCATCTGATCATTCATGTTTTCTTATTCCTTCCTTTAGTTTGTTCTTTACTCTCTTCCTGATTCTTTTGTAAGGTTATCATCTCTAGCAGTTGTCCTGCCCCCCCCCCTCTCCCCACCACTCCTTTAGCCATGTGTTGACTTTCCAAATCTGTTTGACCCCATGTTAATTTGATCGTAGCTCAGGTAATAATTCTGAGATTATTTACTGTGAGGTCCTATACCTAGGAGTTAGCTTCTAACTCCTGATACTTAGCAAGACCTCTTCCCTAATATTTCCTTTGTCGTTGCTTCCAACATGGAGCACAATAGCTGGAGCCTCCCCCTCCATTTCCAGTCATTTCAAGATGTCCCTTACCCTTGCACTGGGTGACAACACATACTTCGGGACTCTCAATCCTGACTGCAAATGAGTACCTGTACTCTCTATCCTCCTAATTATAGAATTCTCTATAACTACAATCTTTCCACTCTGCACCTCCTCCCCTTGGATTCCCTCCTATTTCACGGTGCCTTGGGTAGCATTCTGGCTGTCCTTCCCACAGTCTTTCTCCTTATTCTCACAGGTATTGAGTACTTTATTAGACAGGAGCAGAGTCTGTTCGACCTCCTTCACTTCCTCTCCCATGTTCCCCTTACCTGGCTGACTGACAGTCACACTCTCCTCTTCCTGCATCTGTGCTTCCTTTTGTTGTGTGACTGTACTCGAGTAAATTATAGAGTAACTCTTTGTGTGTCAGAGTGTCTCTAGCTCAGACGCCAGCTCACCGACTCGGGCATGGAATGTCATGAGGCAGAGACATTTGCTGTGGATGTGGCAGTCTGGAACAGTCTCATTGTTCACAAACTCCCAGATACTACAATGCCAACTCACTGCTTGGTGTTTATTAATGAATGAATGCATTTTTATTTTGTTATCTGCAGTTTATTTCTTCCACTGTGATTAATTACTTTGCTATTATCAGTTTTGAGCATCTTTAAATGCAATTATAATGTAATCATTTACCTTTTTCGTTTACTCTCATTTTCCTTTGACTTGCACTAATAAATCCTTACTAAGTCAAGCTTAACACTAACCAAGGCACTAACACACAAAGGTATCTCGATGAACTTACAGATGTACTTATCTTAATTTGCTCGTTCTGCCATGTTGATTATGACGTCACGTTTTGTGTCCTTCAGTGTGATTACTTATTATTTACTGTTGCTCCCTGGTTTAAATTACTAAGCACCTCCTTCCCCCTCAGCATCCAATTCCTAATCTCACCAAATTCCCCTTTCCGCTCTGTTTAGCAAGCCACTCCGTTTGGTAGATTCTCCAACTCTGTACCACACAGTTGCTCCTCCTATTCCCTACTCCAAAGGTATCTCTGTCCTCCCTGCAGTTCGCCATTTTGTTCAACAACAATGTGAGTGGGTTAATATTACCCAGAATGGACTGCGCGCGGGAACAGGCCCGATCAATGCTGCAGGAGCCTCGTGCGCATGCACGGGGGCGGGTCCGGCGCGTGCGTAGTGCCGCCAGTCGGGCGATGAAGACGGAGTGTTGAGAGAAGATTCCACATCGGGGAGGAGGCGGCGGAGCAATGGAACCGGCGGGGAGGCTTTATAAACACCAGGTGTAGCCATCATGACTCGAACATGAACCTACGGATCCGACGTTTGCCCCGAGCGGGGCGGCAGCTGCGGGGCTTTCTCCCGGTGACAGGCCCGGGGGAACGGCCGCCATCTTGAGAGGCTCAGGGGGCAGCAGGGCGCATGTGCGGCCCCCTTGGGCAGGAACCAGGAGGAGAGAATGTTGTGAATTTCTATCCTGGACTCTGTGATGGCTTTTGTAAACTGCTGTTACAGGCTGTGAGAGGGGCAGCATTTACAGGCCGCAAACTCACAGCCACCATCACATCAAGATCTGACACAGTCACTCCATTCATCAGGACCTCAAGATCATCGGCCTTTGAATGTGGAAGGAGAAATGTTTGTTCTGTCTATGGGAAAAGATTTCAAACATCAGTGTGACTGGAAAAGCACCGAGACACACACACCCGAGTGAGAGTGTTCCAGTGCACTGACTGGAAATGCTTTAACCAGTTACACAGCCTGAAAAAACATCACATCATTCACAGCGGGGAGAAACCGTACACGTGTTGTGTGTGTGGGCGAGGCTTCAACTGATTGTCCGACATGGAGAGACACAAGGACACCCGCACCACAGAGAAACCATGGAAATGTGGGGACTGTGTGAAGAGATTCAATTACCCGTCTGAACTCGAAACTCATCGGCGCAGTCACACTGGGGAGAGGCCATTCACCTGCTCTGCATGTGGGAAAGGATTCACTCAGTCATCCAGCCTCAATACACACCAACGAGTTCACACTGGGGAGAGACCGTTCACCTGCCATGAATGTGGGAAGGGATTTAATGCTTCATCAAACCTCCTGACACAGCAGCGAGCTCACTCTGATAAGAGACCTTTTAAATGTTCTGACTGTCAGAAGATCTTTAAAAGCAAACAGCACCTCCTGAAACACCAACGCATTCACACTGGGGAAAGGCTGTTCACCTGCTCCATGTGTAGGAAGGGATTCACCCGATCATCCCATCTGTTGAGGCACCAGAGAGTTCACACTGGGGAGAGGCCGTTCATATGCACTATGTGGGAAAGGATTCACTGATTTATCCGACCTTTTGACACACCAGTGAGTTCACACTGGTGAGAGACCATTCATGTGCTCTGTGTGTGGGAAGGAATTCACTCAGTCATCCTACCTCACCGAACACCAACTTGTTCATACTGATAAGAGACCATTTAAATGTTATGACTGTGAGAAGTGCTTTAAAAGCACAATGGTCTGCTGAAACATCAACGCATTCACACTGGAGAGAGACCATTCTCTTGCTCTGTGTGTGGCAAGAGATTCGCTGATTCATCCAACCTGCTGATTCATCAGCGAGTTCACACTGGGGAAAGGCCGTTCACCTGCTCGGTGTGTGGGAAGGGATTCACACAGTCATCCTCCTTACTCAGACACCAGCGAGTTCACAAGTGATTGCAGGGTTTGGATTCTGCTGTTAATCACTTCCAGGACTGATCCATGTTTATTCTGACAGTTGGAGTTTGTTTCTGCTGATAAACTCCAGCCCAGTTATAGGGTTGTTATTCTGGATAAATGTCAAATAAATCAGCTTTGTTTCAAACACAGTGTGTCGAGTCTGTGATGTCTCCATGATAAGAGGAGACGAATTGATGTCCTATTACTGGCTGCTCCATTTTTGGGCCTTTTCTCCTTTCTTACTCTGGATTATTTCAGTTCTCGTCTAAATGGCCTTATACCATCCTGGTAGTCCCATGGTAAATGACAATGGAGTTGTTGACCAATCACACCAATCAATCTCTACCAATGAGTCTACAACAGATCCAGACATGAGGCGAGGTAAACCCCAATGGTGGAGAGCTTTAGGAACTATAGGACCAAAGTCACCTGTTCCTCCCAAGCATTCTACACTTGCCACACATCATGTCTCAAATTACTCACATACTGTGTCCTAAAATGTTATTCTATGAATGAAAATTTGTCCAATTTACATTTGAGTAAATCAACAATAACTGCTTCCACCATCTCTCTAGGGATCCTGTCCCATAGATTGACCACTCACTGACTGAAATATTGTTTCCACAGATTGGATTTGAATTTATCCCCTTCAAGTGCAGGCCATGTCCGCTGGTTCTGCTGTTCTGGACAAGGTGAGATTACTTGTCGTGTTCTACATTATCTAGTCCCTTTAGAATCCTAAAAACAGTAATCCTATCTCCTCTCGACCTCTTTCCCAGTGTGAACATGCCCAGTTTACATAACCTAGACATATTGGCTCGATACGCGGTTAAATTCTTACACAAACCCCCTGATGCTTCTTAAATTGCATTAAACTGACACTTCATAGAATCATAGAATGATACAGCACAGAAGGAGGCCATTCGGCCCACTGTGCCTGTGCAGCTGACTGAAAGAGCCATGAAATTACAAAAACAAAATACTGTGGATGCTGGAAATCTGAAATAGAAACAGAAAATGCTGGAAATACCCAGCAGGTCAGGCTGTGTCTGTGGAGAGAGAAACAGATATAGGGCTCAATTTTGCCCAAGCCCATTTTTTGGTGTATTGCCAGAGTTACGTCTGTTTTTCTAGGTCAGAAATGCGCCAAAAATATTCAAAGTTTCCCCGATGTATTTTTCAAATTTGGCACCACGCAGCGTGTCCAGCCGCCTCGGGGGCTAGAGCCGGCTGTCTGCGCCGAAAAAACGTGCCACACCTTCTGCACATGTACGGGGGAAAAAATAAGTTTTTGACATTTCAATGGGCGCGCATGCGCAGAACTGCTCCGGGTCTGCAATTGGCCATTTTTAAAGAGCCAGTTGTGTGTGAGAGAACGTTGAGTGCTGTGTGAGAGCATTGAAAAATCGGAGCTGCAATACAAGATGCAGCGTAATGCAAGGACCAAGAATTTCTTACAGGATGAAGTGGAGGCACTAGTTACTGTGATTGAGACCAGATGGCAGGAGCTGGACAGCAGCAGGGATCTCACAAAAGTTCCACCAAAAGAAATGAAGAAACGCTGGAACCAAGTTGCAGAAGATTACTGCGCAATGGTGACCACCAGGAGATCTGGAGGCCAGTGTAAAAAGAAGTGGCAGGACCTTGGTCAAGTAGTTAATGTAAGTAATATTTCCATTTATTCAATGGAATTGCAATTGTAAATGTGACCAGTGTATACGTCCCACCCAGCCGAAAGACACCCTCTCTAAAAAGTTACATTTTCATCTTTGCAGAGGAAGGTGGCACATAACAAAAGGGAAAGAACTTGAACAGGAGGAAGCCGGGAAAATCTGCACCCACTGACACCCTTGGAAGAGAGGGTCGCTGTTTTGATGGATCCTGCCTAGAGTAAAGCAACTACTGCTGCACGAGCTGGGCCCACACTCGAGGGAGAGGGTAAGTCCTGCAAATTCCACAGTCTGGCTTTCCTAAATGTTAAGTACTGCGTGGGCTAGCCATGCTTCGGTTCATGGGAATGTCTCCGTCAGCTACGCTTCGGTTGATGCAATGTGCTATAATTCATCATGATTCTTCAAATCAGCTTGCTGCCTGCGCTGTGTGAGCCTACTCATGCCACCCACCCTGCCCCCTCCTCTGCTGCTAATCATTTGTTCTGTTATATGTTGCAGAACTTGAGGCTAACCCTGACGATGCAGAAGAAGATTCAGACGTAGACGAGCCTGAAGAGGACAACATCTTCCAATCCCACCCTCCAGATCAAGTGCATGGGGGTGAGGGGGAGGGGATGGAGATTGATGAAGCCCCCACTGTTTTACTGACTTTGGAGGATGTGCAGATGCTGCCCATTGAGATGCCAGCCCCTTCCGTGACTAGTGGTTTGAGTGTTGGTGGGACATTCCATGGTTTCCTACTGCCCGAGGCTGTGGTGCAGCGAGGCACACGGCACACCCAGGACCGCATCTTCCGAGGCTGATGGTCCCAATGGTGGGGTGCAGCGAGGCACACCCAGGGCCCCACCTTCCGAGGCTGCGGGTCCCAGTGATGGGATGCGAGCCACACCTGTGGGGCGGAGGAGAAGGAGTGCTCGACCGCGCTCTGCTGAGGTGCAGGATCTAACAGATGTGCTTCAGATGATGGCAATGAATGGGGGAGAGCATTGAGCTTATGAGACCACTTCTGGACACCATCAGTGGGGTGGGTGATGAGATAGCAGGGCTGTCGGGAGAAGTAACAGCAATCTCACGAGAAATGGGAATAATGTCCGGGACCATGAGTGAGGTAATATTTCATTCGGCTGAAACCATGTCAGTGACCATGAGGGAGGGAATGTTGCAGGTCATTGAGACACTGTCAGGGTGCATGTTGGAGTTCGCTGCTGCAATAAGGGAACATGCCCAGACCCTGCGCCCGTTGACAGAATCAACTGCTACTCCCACTCCAATCCCCACACCAGCCTCTGAAGAGCCCCAAGCCAGGCCCTCCACGTTGCTGCCTGCCCCCGCCCCTTCAAACAAGTGCACACTACCTAAGATCTTAGAAAGAATAAGCTTGGTACCAACCCCAGAAACACTGCACCACCGCCTGCGGACAGGGGTGGTGGAGTAACCAAGAACAAGCGCGGCGGGCAGTCTTCAAATAAGGTGGAGGAGAGATGGGTGCAGTCTTTTTTTTTTGCTGCTGCTGTTATTATTATTGTAACTGTTGTTCTCAATAAAAGTTTTTTGTAAGTTATGTAAATTTACAAGTTTAAAAGTTAGTATTGTGTTCCTAACACAGATGAGGCTGTACACAGGGAGGTTAAAGTAACAGTGACCTCAGTCTTCAATAAGACACGCCAGAGTGAGGAACAGGCCTTAGGGGGCCGGCTTATATACAGTGCTCCCAAGGGATGCTGGGATCCCTTGGGACTTCAGGGGATGAGCTACCTGGTGGCGGAACATGGGAGTGCATGCTTTACAGATACACAACATCACTTTCCATGCCGCCCCCCACCCCGCCCCCAGTGAAGTCAAAGTGAAAACTATTTACAAGGTGAGGCGGTCGGGAGCCTTTCTTTCCCTGGTGGACCACCTCGGTACAAATGTCTGTTCTGGTGTGTTGGCTGTGCCGTCGCTGAGCTGCTAGGTGAGCCTGGCCTTGCTGGGTTGTTGGGCGTGATGGGTTCGATTTCCTGGTCCGGGGTGGTGTCGTTGATCCTTTGGGTGTGTGTTGTGGGCTCGAAAAAGGTGGTGTCTGCTGTGAGTTGTTCAGGGCAGTCTATGAACCGCAGCCTCGTTTGGTCCAGGTGCTTTCTGCAAATTTGTCCATTGTCTAGTTTGACTACAACTACCCTATTTCCTTCTTTAGCTATCCCCGCGATCCACTTGGGACCATGTCCATAGTTTAGCACATACACAGAGTCATTCAGATCAATTTCCCCTGACACAGTGGCGCAACCATCGTTTACATTTTGTTGCTGCCGCCTGCTCTCTACCTGATCATGCAGGTTGGGGTGAACCAGCGAGAGTCTGGTTTTAAGTGTCCTTTTCATGAGTAGCTCAGCCGGGGGCACCCCTGTGAGCGAGTGGGGTCTCGTGCGGTAGCTGAGCAGTACTCGGGACAGGCGGCTTTGGAGTGAGCTTTCTGTGACTCGTTTAAGGCTCTGTTTGATGGTATGTACTGCCCGCTCTGCCTGCCCATTGGAGGCTGGTTTAAACAGAGCCGAGGTGACATGTTTGATCCCATTGCGGGTCATGAATTCTTTAAATTCGGCACTGGTGAAACATGGCCCGTTGTCACTGACCAGTATGTCAGGCAGGCTGTGGGTGGCAAACATGGCCCTCAAGCTTTCAATGGTGACGGTGGCGGTGCTTCCCGACATTATTTCACATTCAATCCATTTTGAAAAAACATCCACTACCACCAGGAACATTTTACCGAGAAACGGGCCAGCATAGTCGACATGGATCCTCGACCATGGTCTGGAGGGCCAGGACCACAAACTTAGTGGTGTCTCTCTGAGCATTGCCGTATACAGGACTCTTAAGTCAGAGTCGATACCGGGCCACGACATGTAGGATCTGGCTATCTCTTTCATCATTACTATACCCGGGTGTGTGCTGTGGAGATCGAGATGAACGTCTCCCTGCCCTTTTTTGGTAGCATTATGCGGTTACCCCACAACAGGCAGTCTGGCTGAATGAACAGATCGTCCTTTCGCTGCTGGAACGGCTTGATTGGCTCTTGCATTTCAACGGGGATGCTGGCCCAGCTCCCATGCAGTACACAGTTTTTTACTAGGGACAGCAGAGGATCTTGGCTGGTCCAAGTCCTAATCTGGCGGGCGGTGACAGGTGATTTATCATTTTCAAACGCTTCCATGACCATCAACAAGTCTGCGGGCTGCGCCACCATCAACAAGTTTGCAGGCTGCGCCATTTCCACCTCCGTGATGTGCAATGGTAGCTGACTGAGAGCATCCGCACAGTTCTCAGTGCCTGGCCTGTGGCGGATGGTATAGTTATATGCTGATAGCGTGAGTGCCCACCTTTGTATGCGGGCTGAGGCATTATTATTTATCCCTTTGTTTTCAGCGAACAGGGATGTGAGGGGCTTGTGATCGGTTTCCAGCTCAAATTTGAGGCCAAACAGGTACTGATGTATTTTCTTTACCCTGAACACACACGCTAATGCCTCTTTCTCAATCATGCTGTAGGCCCTCTCGGCCTTAGACAAGCTCCTGGAAGCATAAGCGACAGGTTGCAACTTCCCCGCAATGTTAGCTTGTTGTAATACACACCCGACTCTGTACGACGGCGCGTCACATGCTAGCACGAGTCTTTTACACGGGTTATACAATACAAGCAGCTTGTTGGAGCATAAAATGTTTCTGGCTTTCTCAAAAGCAATTACTTGGTTTTTTTCCCCATACCCAGTTCTCACCGTTGCACAATAACACATGTAGGGGCTCTAAAAGGGTGCTTAACCCCGGTAGGAAGTTACCAAAATAGTTGAGTCCCAGGAATGACCGCAGCTCCGTGACATTCTGTGGCCTGGGCGCCTTCTTGGCGTCTGTGGGCCGAATGCCGTCCACCACGATCTTTCTCCCCAAAAACTCCACTTCTGTTGCCATGAAGATGCATTTCGACCTCTTCAGCCGCAGCCCTACGCAATCCAGTCGCTGGAGGACCTCCTCCAGGTTTTGCAGATGCTCGGCGGTGTTCCGATCCGTGACCAATATGTCGTCCTGAAAGACCACCATGTGTGGTACCAACTTGAGTAGGCTCTCCATGTTTCTCTGGAAGATCGCTGCAGCCGATCGAATTCCAAACGGGCATCTGTTGTAGATGAACAGTCCCTTGTGCGTGTTGATGCAGGTGAAGCCCTTCAAAGACTCCTCCAGCTCCTGCATCATGTAGGCCGAAGTCAGGTCGAGCTTGGTGAACGTCTTGCCTCCTGCCAGCATCGCAAATAGGTCGTCTGCCTTAGGTAGCGGGTATTGGTCCTGTAGCGAGAAACGATCATTAGTTACTTTATAATCGTGACCGTGCCATCACTTTTGAGTACTGGAACAATGGGGCTGGCCCACTCGCTGAATTCCAGTGGGGAGATGATGCCCTCGCATTGCAGCCTGTCCAGCTCGATTTCCACTCTCCCTCATCATGTGAGGTATCTCTCGTGCCTTGTGGTGAATGGGTTGTGCCTCTGGGACCAAGTGGATCCGCACCTTCACCTGGAAAAGTTTCCAATGCCTGGCTCAAAAAGGGAAGGAAATTTGTTCAGAACCTGGGTACATGAGGCCTCATCGACATGTGATAGCGCTCGAATGTCAACCCAGTTCCAGCGGATTTTGCCCAGCCAGCTCCTTCCAAGCAGTGTGGGGCCATCGCCCGGGACAATCTAGAGTGGCAGTTCGTGCACCGTGCCCTCGTAGGTGACCTTGATCATGGTGCTGGCCAGGACAGTGATAAGCTCTTTGGTGTACGTTCTCAATTTCATGAGGATGGGGCTCAGGGCTGGTCTGAATGCCTTGTTGCACCACAGTCTCTCAAACGCCTTTTTACTCATGATGGATTGGCTAGCGCCAGTGTCCAGTTCCATGGCTACGGGTAAGCCATTCAATTTTACGTTTAGCATTATAGGTGGACACTTCGTCGAAAATGTGTGCACCCCGTGTACTTCAGCATCTGCCTCCTCTCTCTGAGGCTCGAAATTGCTTTGATCCACCATGGACCGATCTTCCTCTGCCACGTGGTGGTTAGCAGGTTTTGCAGAGCTTGCAGCTCGTTTGCAAGCTTGTTGGAGGTGCCCCATTGTTCCACAGCTCTTGCAAACATCCCCTTTGAAGCGGCATGAATAGGCTGAATGGAAGCCTCCACAATGCCAACAAGGTGTGAATTGCCTTGCATTCATCCTTTGTTGCGGACTTTGAGTCATCTGGGTCACCTGAAGCCTGCTGGCAGTTGCAGACTCGTAGGTTCCGCCCTGTACATTTCTGCTTGCAAACACAGTTCCAGTTAATTTATGAACATTGCTAGCACTTGTGTGCTGAGAGATTTGTTTGGGGTTATTACTCGTGGACATAACCGCCTGTGCTATCACAATGGCCTTACTGAGGAGCGGTGTCTCTACAGTCAAAAGTTTTCGTAGGATGATCTCGTGGCCAATGCCCAATACAAAAAAGTCTCTGAGCATTTGTTCCAGGTAGCCATCAAACTCACATTGTCCTGCAAGTCGCCTTAGCTCGGCGACATAGCTCGCCACTTCCTGACCTTCGCTAGCACGTGTAGGACCCATACCTCTCCATCAGCACGCTCTCCCTCGGGTTAAGATGCTCCCGAACCAGTGTACACAGCTCCTCATACGATTTATCTGTGGGTTTCACTGGAGCCAGAAGATTCTTCATGAGGCTCTAGGTCGGTGTCCCGCAGACTGTGAGGAGGACCGCTCTCCTTTTTGCAGCGCTTCCTTCTCCTTCCAGCCCGTTGGCTACAAAGTACTTGTCTAGCCGTTGAGCATAGGCTTCCCAGTCCTCACCCTCCGAGAATTTCTCCAGGATGCGCACAGTTTGCTGCATCTTTGCGTTGGATTTGTATTTTCGTCACTAGTTATTGTGTTCCTAACACAGGGAGCTCCCCCTAACCCTTTACTCCCTTATCGCTCAAAAATCTGTCTATCTCTGTATTAAATATATTCAATGACCCAGCTTCCACAGCTCTCTGGGGCAGAGAATTCCATAGATTTACAACCTTCTGACTGAGGAAATTTCTCATCTCAGTTTTAAAAGTGGTGTTACATTAGTTACCCTCCAGTCCATAGGAACTGATCCAGAGTCGATAGACTGTTGGAAAATGATCACCAATGCATCCACTATTTCTAGGGCCACTTCCTTAAGTACTCTGGGATGCAGACTATCTGGCCCCAGGGATTTATCAACCTTCAATCCCATCAATTTCCCTAACACAATTTCCCGCCTAATAAGGATTTCCTTCAGTTTCTCCTTCTCACTAGACTCTCGGTCCCTTAGTATTTCCAGAAGGTTATTTGTGTCTTCCTTCGTGAAGACAGAACCAAAGTATCTGTTTAACTGGTCCATCATTTTTTTGTTCCCCATTATAAATTCACCTGAATCTGATTTCAAGGGATCTACGTTTGTCTTCACTAATCTTTTTCTCTTCACATATCTATAGAAGCTTTTGCAGTCAGTTTTTATGTTCACAGCAAGCTTCCTCTCATACTCTATTTCCCCCCCCCCCCTAATTAAACCCTTTGTCCTCCTCTGCTGTATTATAAAATTCTCCCAGTCCTCAGGTTTGCTGCTTTTTCTGGCCAATTCATATGACTCTTCCTTAAATTTAATACTATCCTTAATTTCCTTTGTTAGCTACGGTTGAGCCACCTTCCCCGTTTTATTTTTACTCCAGACAGGGATGAACAATTGTTGAAGTTCATCCATGTGATCTTTAAATATTTGCCATTACCTATCCACTGACAACGCTTTAAGTATCACTCACCAGTCTTTTCTAGCCAATTCACATCTCATACCATCAAAGTTACCTTTCCTTAAGTTCAGGACCCTAACTGTGTCATTCTCTATCTTAATAAAGAATTCTACCATATTATGGTCACGCTTCCCCAAGGGGCCTCGCAACAAGATTGCTAATTAGTCCTTTCTCATTACACATCACCCAGTCTAGGATAGCCAGCTCTCTCGTTGGTTCCTCGACATATTGGTCGAGAAAACCATCCCAATACACTCCAGGAAATCCTCCTCCACCGCATTGCGACCAGTTTGGTTAGCCCGGTCAATATGTAAATTAAAGTCGCCCATGATAACTGCTGTACCTTTATTGCCCGCATCCCTAATTTCTTGTTTGATGTTGTCCCGAACCTTACTACTTCTGTTTGGTGGTCTGTACACAATTCCCACTAGCATTTTCTGCCCTTTGGAATTCCATAGCTCCACCCATACCGATTCCACATCATCCAAGCTGATGTCCTTCCTTACTATTGCATTAATTTCCTCTTTAACCAGCAACGCCACCCCACCTCCTTTTCCTTTCTTTCTATCCTTCCTAAATGTTGAATACCTCTGGATGTTGAGTTCCCAGCCTTGGTCACCCTGGAGCCATGTCTCCGTGATGCCAATTACATCATATCCGTTAACTGCTATCTGCGCAGTTAATTTGTCCACCTTATTGCGAATATTCCTCGCATTGAGGCACAGAGCCTTCAGGCTTGTCTTTTTAACACCCTTTGCTCCTTTAGAATTTTGCTGTAATGTGGCCCTCTTTGCTTTTTGCCATGGGTTTCTCTGCCCTCCACTTTTACTTTTCTTCTTTCTATCTTTTGCTTCTGCCCCCATTCTACTTTCCTCTGTCTCCCTGCATAGGTTCCCATCCCCCTGCCATATTAGTTGAACCCCTCCCCAACAGCACTAGCAAACACTCCCTCTAGGACATTGGTTTCAGTCCTGCTCAGGTGCAGACCGTCCGGTTTGTACTGGTCTCACCTTCCCCCAGAACCGGTTCCAATGTCCCAGGAATTTGAATCCCTCCCTTCTGCACCACTCCTCAAGCCACGTATTCATCTGAGCTATCCTGCGATTCCTACTCTGACTAGCACGTGGCACTGGTAGCAATCCTGAGATTACTACCTTTGAGGTCCTACTTTTTAATTTAGCTCCTAGTTCCCTAAATTTCTCTTGTAGGACCTCATCCCATTTTTTACCTATATGATTGGTACCTATATGCACCACGACAACTGGCTGTTTACCCTCCCCCTTCAAAATATCCTGCACCTGCTCTGAGACATCCTTGACCCTTGCACCAGGGAGGCAACATACCATCCTGGAGTCTCGGTTGTGGCCGCAGAAACATCTGTCTATTCCTCTTACAATAGAATTCCCTATCACTATAGCTCTTCCACTCTTTTTCCTTTCCTCCTGTGCAGCAGAGCCACCCATGGTGCCATGAACTTGGCTGCTGCTGCTCTCCCCTGATGAGTCATCCCCCTCAACAGTACCCAAAGCGGTGTATCTGTTTTGCAGGGGGATGACCGCAGGGGACTCCTGCACTACTTTCCTTCCACTGCTCTTCCTGTTGGTCACCCATTTGCTATCTGGCTGTGTACCCTTTACCTGCGGTGTGGCCAACTCACTAAACATGCTATTCACATCATTCTCAGCATCGTGGATGCTCCAGAGCAAATCCACCCGCAGCTCCAGTGCCGCAATGCGGTCTGTCAGGTGCTGCAAGCAGATACACTTCCCGCACATGTAGTCGTCACGGACACTGGAAGCATCCCTGACTTCTCACATAGTATAGGAGGAGCATAACACGTGTCCGAGCTCTCCTGCCATGACTTAACCCCTAGATTAACTTTAATTTGGCAACAATAATGCTAATGGTTACCTACTGATAATGAAAAGCAAAAGAAAAACTACTCACCAATCACCAGCCGCTCACTTACCCCCTTGGCTGTGACGTCACCTTTCGATTCCTTTCTACTTCTTTTTTGCCTCCCTGCTGCAGTTGTATCGCCTGACCTCTCCGACCCTGGACTCCCGCTGCTTGACTGGCCGGACTCCTCCTCGATGAGCTTTTTATAGGCCTCTCCGACCCCGGACTCCCGCTGCTTGACTGTCCGAACTCCTCCTCGACAAGCCTTTTATAGGCCTCTCCGACCCCGGACTCCCGCTGCTTGACTGTCCGAACTCCTCCTCGACAAGCCTTTTATAGGCCTCTCCGACCCCGGACTCCCGCTGCTTGACTGTCCGAACTCCTCCTCGACAAGCCTTTTATAGGCCTCTCCGACCCTGGACTCCCGCTGCTCAACTGCCCGAACTCCTCCTCCGACGAGCCTTTGGGAAGGATGCCAAGGCCATGGAGAGGGTGCAGAAGAGATTCACTGACATTGTACCACAGACAAGAGGCTTTTGTTCGGAGGAGAGATGAGAGAAACGGGGACTCTTTTGATTAGAATAAAGAAGGATAAGAGGAGATGGGAGGAAGGTGTTTAAAATGTTCGGGACACTCACTGTCCCTCAGGATCTGCGTCCAGTAGAGAAACTGATGGGTTTATCTTGTATCATCTTTCAGTTAAAAGGTATGTTTATCGATGTGAGCAACTCGTGTTAGCATAAAACACTCTCCGGGCAGGTACAGCATGGGTTAAATACAGGGTAAAGCTCCCTCTACATTGTCCCATCAAACACTCCCAGGGCAGGTACAGCATGGATTAGATACAGAGTAAAGCTCGCTCTACACTGCCCCATCAAACACTCCCAGGGCAATGTAGAAGGAACTTTACTGACATCCTTCTCCCTCAGACATAGACACTGCGGAACAGGGAGTGTTCAGGACAATGACATTTCTCACTCAATAAGGTATAAATTGATCCTGTACCTCTCCCCATTAATCCTGTGCTCCACACGGGTCAAATCCTGCTCCTGTTTCCCTTCCTGTAACAGCATTGAATTAAACCCAGCCCATAATGAGCAGGGCTCATGGAGGTTGGTTGCTAGACACTGCAGTGATGTCATAAAGCAGGGCCATTCAGCCCAGCTGGTCCTCTCCTTGTCCCTTTAAAGGTGGAGAGCTGGGACATCCTGTTTCAACACACTTGTTCATACTGAGAATCCCCGGGGAAGGACCAAGGCCCAGAGCGTGGAACACAACCAAGGGGGAAAAGAGGAGAGAAGGAGGGATAAATCAAGGAGACGAGACTGAGGGACACCAAGCTTCAGTTTTAGAGCCTGTAGACTTCAGGAGGGGAAGAGTGAGTTCAGTAGTTTCAGGATCCAGGGAGAGAACAAGCAGCAAATGGGGATACTGGTTATGGATTCCAGCACAATGAGGATGTAGGGGGAGGGAGATTGTGTAGGGCCGTGTATTAAGGGCGTAAGATGGACATGAGAGGAAGGTCAGAGGAGCAATTACTGCAGCAGTGTCCATAAATGGTGAGAGAGAGAGAAGGTGGGGGTTTGAGTAGGCCATGGACAGGCTGTTAATAAGAACATAAAAAATAGGAACAGGAGTAGGCCACATGGCCCCTCGAGCCTGCTCCGCCATTCAATAAGATCATGGCTGATCTGATCATGGACTCAGCTCCACTTCCCTGTCCGCTCTCCATAACCGCTTATCCCCTTATCGTTTAAGAAACTGTCTATTTCTGTCTTAAATTTATTCAATGTCCCTGCTTCCACAGCTCTCTGAGGCAGCGAATTCCACAGATTTACAACCCTCTGAAAGAAGAAATTTCTCCTCATCTCTGTTTTAAATGGGTGGCCCCTTATTCTAAGATCGTGCCCTCTAGTTCTCGTCTCCCCTATCAGTGGAAACATCCTCTCTGCATCCACCTTGTCAAGCCCCCTCATAATCTTATACATTTCGATAAGATCACCTCTTATTCTTCTGAATTCCAAAGAATAGAGGCCCAACCTACTCAACCTTTCCTCATAAGTCAACCCCCTCATCTCCGGAATCAACCTAGTGAACCTTCTCTGAACTGTCTCCAAAGCAAGTATATCCTTTCGTAAATATGGAAATCAAAATTACGCAGTATTCCAGGTGTGGCCTCACCAATACCTTGTATAGCTGTAGCAAGACTTCCCTGCTTTTATACTCCATCCCCTTTGCAATAAAGGTCAAGATACCATTGGCCTTCCTGATCACTTGCCGTACCTGCATACTATCCTTTTGTGTTTCATGCACACGTACCCCCAGGTCCTGCTGTACTGCAGCACTTTGCAATCTTTCTCCATTTAAATAACTTGCTCTTTGATTTTTTTCTGCCAAACTACATGACCTCACATTTTCCAACATTATACTCCATCTGCCAAATTTTTGCCCAAATTTAAGCCTGTCTATGTCCTTTTGCAGATTTTTTTGTATCCTCACACATTGCTTTTCCTCCCATCTTTGTATTATCAGTAAACTTGGCTACGTTAAACTGCCCGTTAGCTGTGTCCAGCTTTCCTTCTGTTAAAGATAGCCTCCTGTAGCCCAGTAACAGCTCATTAAACTCCACCAATATCCTTTGGTCTGCTGAGGTCTCCCTTTGTAAAACATCAGCTGTTGTTAAAGCTTCTCATTCTGACACGCTCTCAGTGAGAAATGAGCTGCAAAACTGCCAACACCGTCAGCTTTAAGGAGACGTTTTCCCTGGGAGACCAGATTGCACATTGAGTTTGATTAAATTGATGTTAAACTGACAATGCTGCTTTGCCCTGTGACAATAACAGATTATCAGAATATTTCCCATAGGTTAACATCCAATATTACAGGGACTCACTGCCCTGGATGGTTGAAGTGGACCCTCTGATGTAATAGAATTTTATGTCCTGTCAGACTTGGGCATCTTGTAGATCCATCTTTTAAAAAATTGTGGCAACTCAGTTCTCAAATGAATTCCACACAGATTGCAACAACTCAACGCACCGCGTGTGTGGGAAACAAAGCTAATTTATTTGACATTGATACAGATTAAAATCCAGCCCAGTTATAGGAGTTATTAACATCAGCTGAAACAAACCCCAACTGTCAGAATGATCATGGTTCAATCCTGGATGTGATTAACAGCAGAATCCAAACCCTGTAGTCACTTGTGAACTCGCTGATATCTCAGGATTTTGGATAAATTAGTAAATCCCTTTGCACACTCGGAGCAGGTGAACTGCCTCTCCCCAGTGTGAATTCGCTGGTGTGTCAGCAGATCGTTTGCGCTTTTAAAGCTCTTCCCACAGTCAGAACATTTAAGAGGTCAATCAGTTTGAACACGCTGATGTGTCCGGAGGTTGGATAACTGGGTGAATCTCATCCCACACACCAAGCAGGTGAACGACCTCTCCCTTCTTTGATCTTGCTGGTGTTTCAGCAGGTTGGATGAGTGAGCAAATTTCTTTGCACAGTGAGAGTACCCGAATGGTCTCTCGTCAGTGTGAACTCGTTAGTGTACCGGGGGTGGTTGGATTGAGAAAATCCATTCTCACACATTGAGCAGGTCTCTGCTAGTAGGAATTTGCTGGTGTTTCAGCAGGTTCGATGATTCTTTGAAAGTCTTCAGGCAGTGAGAGCAACTGAACGGCCTCTCCCCAGTCATCATAGGCAGTACCTCGGAATCGAGGAGGACTTGCTTCCACTCTTAAAATGAGTTCTTAGGTGGCTGAACAGTCCAATACGAGAACCACAGACTCTGTCACAGGTGGGGCAGCTAGTCGTTGAGGGAAAGGGTGGGTGGGATTGGTTTGCCGCACGCTCTTTCCGCTGCCTGCGCTTGTTTTCTGCATGCTCTCGGCGATGAGACTCAAGGTGCTCAGCGCCCTCCCGGATTCACTTCCTCCACTTAGGGCGGCCTTTGGCCAGGGACTCCCAGGTGTCAGAGGGGATGTTGCACTTTATCAAGGAGGCTTTGAGGGTGTCCTTGTAACGTTTTCTCTGCCCACCTTTGGCTCGTTTGCCGTGAAGGAGTTCCGAGTAGAGCACTTGCTTTGGGAGTCTTGTGTCAGGCATGCGAACAATGTGGCCTGCCTAGCGGAACTGATCAAGTGTGGTCAGTGCTTCAATGCTGGGGATGTTGGACTGGCCGAGGACACTAATGTTAGTGCGTCTGTCCTCCCAGGGGATTTGTAGGCTTTCCCCAGTATGACTGCATCGATGAGTTTCCAGCTGGGATGGGTAACTGAATCCCTTCCCACAGTCCCCACATTTTCACGGTTTCTCCATGGTATGGGTGTCCTTGAGTCTCTTCAGGTTGGACGATCAGTTGAAGCCTTGTCCACACACACAACACGTGTACAGTTTCTCCCCGCTGTGAATGATGCGATGTTTTTCAGGCTGTGTAACTGGTTAAAGCTCTTTCCACAATCAGTGCACTGGAACACTCTCACTCAGGTGTGTGTGTCTCGGTGCTTTTCCAGTCGCACTTTTCCCACAGAAAGAACAGACAAACATTTCTCCTTCCACATTCAAAGGCCGATGATATTCAGGTCCTGATGAATGGAGTGACTGTGTCAGATTTTGATGTGATGGTGGCTGTGAGTTTGCGGCCTGTAAATGCTGCCCCTCTCACAGCCTGTAACAGCAGTTTACAAAAGCCATCACTGAGAGTCCAGGATAGAAATTCACAACATTCTCTCCTCCTGGTTCCTGCCCAAGGGGACCGCACATGCACCCTGCTGCCCCCTGAGCCGATCAAGACGGTGGCCATTAACCCGGGCCTGTCACTGGGAGAAAGCCCCGCAGCTGCCACCCCGCTTGGGGCAAACGCCGGACCCGTAGTTTCTTGTTCGATATCTGAGGCCACACCGGGTGTTTGTAAAGCGGATAACGTGGAGTGTTTACTCTCGGGCCTGGGGCCGCACTCGGTGTGTGTGAAGCACGCATCCCCCCGGGAGAGGCGGCGGGTGGGGGGAGAGAGAAATGGCAGTACTTGCGCTGGGTTAAGGGACTTCGGCTGGAACTTGGGAGGCTTTTGCTGGGTTGGTGGAGATCTGTCCTCTCTGGCTTCTGAAGTCAGAATGGACCGAATTACACTTTGCAAAATCAGTCAGAACTTGGGTTGGGCGGTTCCAGTTGCACATTCCAGAGGCACTTCAGGATGTGGCTTATGCTCCAAGGGGCACAATCAGCAATAGGTCATGTGATAATGGAGAGCCAATCAGAGACAATGCGGCACAAATTAGCGCGTCCTTGATTTTATTCTCACTCTGTACATATGGGATGTAGAACTGAACCCAGAGTAGAGGGAGGGAGAAAACTGGGGTGTTCTGTCATTTCAAACATCAGTGTGACTGGGAAAGCACCGAGACACAAACACTCGAGTGAGAGTGTTCCAGTGCGCTGACTGTGGAAAGAGCTTTAACCAGTTACACAGCCTGAAAAACATCGCACCATTCACAGCGGGGAGAAACTGTACACGTGTTCCGTGTGTGGACGAGGCTTTAACTGATCATCCAACCTGGAGAGACACAAGGACACCCGCACCATGGAGAAACCGTGGAAATGTGAGGACTGTGGGAGGGGATTCCATTACCCATCCCAGCTGGAAATTCATCGTCGAGTTCACACAGGGGAGAGGCCGTTCACCTGCTCTGTGTGTGAAAGGGATTCACTCAAAGATCCAACCAGCTGGCACACCAGCAACTTCACCCTGGGGAGAGGCCGTTCACTTGCTCTGTGTGTGGGGAGGGATTCACACGTTCACCAGTGAGTTCACAAGTGACTGCAAGGGTTAGATTCTGCTGTTATTGCTGCTATTAATCACATTCAGCACTGAATCATGTTAATTCTGACAGTTGAGGTTTTTTTCTGCTTGATGTTAATAACCCTATAACTGGGCTGGAGTTTAATTTTCTGATTAGATGTCAGATAAATCAGCTTTGTTTTAAACATATTGCTGTAGATTTTTGTCTTTCTCATCTGAGTGTTTAGCATCACCTGGCTGGAGCTCAGAAAGGACAATCTGGGGGAAGGATCATATGGCAGGAACAGAAATTCAGCCCGGACACAATCTTTCAGGGCCACACTGAGAGGGGTAAACGGCACTTTGGACTTTCTTATCTCTTCACTGATAGTAAAGTTGCCATGCAGGTCAACCTTGAGGCACTCCAGATCCAGGTGATATCCACCCTGGAGTGTTTAAAGGGATGTCAGCCCCTTGCCCGTATCTTCATCAGCTCGAAAGAGTTAAGAATTGTTCCCCGAGATTGGAAGGTAGCTCACCAAGCTTCTATTTTCCAAACGGAGTGACTCCTGCCAACGAACCGGATGCCGTACATAACTGTCACGTTCCAAATTTTAAAATTAACATTCACCACAACAGACGGAGGATCTGAGAAGTGCTGAAGCACATCACTAATAAAGTTTCATTCATGTTACTGTGGTTGGATTAATTTATGTTACACAAGTTTGATTAATGTTACTGGTGATTTTTCCAGTTTAAGAACCGCTGTCTCGAAGGACAAACAACAACTTTTGAAATTAAACTCACAGTTTGAATTTTATTTTAAAATAAATGTTTCTAACAGAATTCTCCAAATCCGCTTCTTTATTCCTCATTTTGGGAAGTCCGTAAAAACACTGGGAATGCGCATGCGCAAGTACTTGTGGTTCGTTGGCAGCAGTTGTGTCCTTTTTTTAAAACTTCACACAGACACATCACAGAAGAGCCTCATGAATTGTTCATTCAAGGAACTTTCTTTCATTTCCTCCATTCTTTCACAACTCAACATTTCTATATAAGAAGATATTCGACCTTGGGACTTTGGGACAAGAACAGGTGGATCCAGGTATTGCGCTGGTTACATCCAATCATCGGCCTACCTGAAAAAGGCTTCTGACAATAACCTGTCACCAGACCCCACCAGTCGCCATCTGATTTCATTACCCGTCTTTCACTCTCACTAGAGCTGGATTCATCACCATGACCATTCCCCATACTGAGGCTCTCTGATTCCCTTTTATAGTCTCAGGGCTAGACTTTCCACTATGGTCGCTATTGCCCAAGAATGGACGATATTTCTGGCCTTAGTGCTTTTTTTATTTGTCAGGATCGCAGGAATATTGCCCATTTCAAAAACCGCTAGTTTTACCTTTTTAATTTGGGAGATTGCCTTAGCGATGTGAAATGGGCTTTAGCGATCTATTCAGTCGTGCAAGGCTGGCGTCCATTGCAAGGCTGGCGTTCTGTGCATGCGCGTTTTTTTTCAGGCAAAGAACTTTTCCCACGGGTTGACAGAGAGAACAGGGGACCTGGTCCCCATCAATAACATAATAGAACCTTTTATTCCAGCCCCTGTTGCTTTATAAAATAAAATCTATCAACCAACTGAGGTGAACTCCGTTTCCTTCCTCGTGGAATTACATACCCTAGTTCTGTTTCTACTTGTGTGGACCAGAGCATAATTAATATTAACCCTGATATTACAGCAATGTACTTGTATGTAACTTTTCTCATTTTATTCTCCCATCTCTATTCTGCAGCATGTGATTAGTGATCAATACTGGTTGAGAAATTACAGGGCCCATCACTATAAATCGATATAAATGTCCTTAATTTGTCCTCAACAAATACAAATGTGATTAGATGATTGGCAAGAGTCAAAAAGACCCTTAAAATCATTCACAAATTGATTCTCCTTACAGCCTTTTACTACAGATCCTTCCTGTAGTGCTGAGTGGTGCCGAGTTACTGCAGCTTTTCTTCAGCGTCTTTTTGGGCCAGCGATCATTTAGGCGAATTGTGAGCGAAATGCCGAAAGTAGCGCTCGGCGACAATCTGGGCCATAATCGGACGCAAGTTTCCATTATAAGCACTATTCTTGGTCTTGCACGAGGATGACGTCATATATATTTTTTGTAAATAGGCCGGGCGATGCAGCTCATTCATGTGTGCCAAAAGTTGGGCCGGCGATAAATGGGCTATAATCGGGCGCTAGTTTCCACTTTTCAGCAAATATGGGCGATAGCCTGCATCTCAGCACTTATGTGGGCGATAAATGGGCGATGATGTGCTGAAAGTCTAACCCTGAGCAGTGTAAATGGTCCCTGGATTTGCTGTCTCAGTGTAACTGGCCCTGGACAGACGGGAAGGAAACTTTACCCCAGCCACAGTGACGTCACTGAGGGATTGCCCACGGGGTTTAACTCTCAGGTGGGTTTGTGTTTCAACAGCAGTTCTCCACTGGGACAGAGGCAAACCCACAGCCCAGCAATGTGTTTAACACAGAATGATCCCACACAAATCTATTCCCCACTAACACTGGCCACATTCATTCACTAGAAACAGCCCAGTGCCCATGAGTAACTGCAGCCCTGCGTCTGACTTCAGTTAAACACACAATTCTAAATATTTTAAAGAAAAAACAAACCCCATTATAGTTCAACAGTCCATTAATGAGCAGTAAACCCCCTCACCCCAACTCCTCTGTCATCCCCACTCTCCAACCCCCCATCAGCCCAACTCCTTTCACCCCTACTCCCCAATCCCTCTCTTGTATTTATAAATGCTTTGAGGGGCTCTGTGAGTTTGGATCTTTCTTTATTCTGCCCACTCGAGGAGTTAGTTAACAGACCTTCTCCTGTGAATATAGAGCTAGAGTATTAGGTCATGATGTGTTTACTTGTTCATTCTGTTGGCTCTAAAATTGAATTGTGGTTTCAGACACAAGCTCACAACAACAGACTTTATTAACAGCACTGCAAAAATACATAGTATAGTTACCTGATCCGGAGAACAAGGATAATACAGTGGATTCAGAGCTCTCTTCTCCCCAGGTCTTTCTAACAAGCTGCGATTACATTGGCGGTATTTATGTTGAAGTTATTTATTACATTCGTGACCTGACCCTGCTCAAACCATAATCATAGAATCATAGAATGATTACACAGGAGGCCATTTAGCCCATCGAGCCTGTGCTGGCTCTCTGCAAGAGCACTCAGCTAGTCCCATTCCCCCGTCCTTTCCCTGTAACCCTGCAAATTGTTTTCCTTCAGGTGCTTATCCAAATCCCTTTTGAAAGCCACAATTGAATCTGCCTCCACCACACTTTCAGGCAATGAATTCCAGTTCCTAACCACTCACTACATAAACAAGTTTTTCCTCATGCCGCCTTTGGTTCTTTTTCCAGTCACCTTAAATCTGTGTCGTCTGGTCCTTGACCCTTCCAGCAATGGGAAAAGTTTCTCTCTAGACACTCCGGAACCCTCATGATTTTGAACATATCTATCAAATCTCCTCTTAACCTTCTCTGCTCCAAGGAGAACAACCCCAGCTTCTCCAGTCTGTCCATGTAACTGAAGTCCCTCATCCCTGGAATCATTCTTGTAAATCTTTTCTGTGCCTTCTCTAAGGCCTTCGCATATTGCCTAAAGTGCGGTGCCCAGAATTGGACACAATATTCCAGTTGAGGCCGAAACAGTGTTTTATAAAGATTCATCATAACTTCCTTGCTTTTGTACTCTATACCTCTATTTATGAAGCCCATGAGCCCGTATGCTTTTTTAACTGCTTTCTCAACCTGCCCTGCCACCTTCAGTGATTTGTGCACACATACCCCCAGGTCTCTCTGTTCATGCAACCCTTTTAGGATTGTACCTGTTAGTTTATATTACCTCTCCTCGATCTTCCTACCAAAATGTATCACTTAGCACTTTTCTACGTTAAATTCCATCTGCCATGTTTCGCCCATTTCACCAGCCTGTCAATGTCCTCTTGAAGTCTATCTCTATCCTCCTCACTGTTCACTATACTTCAAATTTTTCTGTCATCTGCAAATTTTGAAATTGTGCCCTGTACTCCCAAATCTAAGAGCTCAATTTTCCCCAGTGATTTGTGCCGTTTTTTTGGAGTAGGCTGCTTTTTTTGACGTATTGTGTCAAATTTTTGGCGTATTTATTTTTTTCAAACTTTCCCCCTGCGCTCTGCTTAGTTACGATTTCTCTAGGCCAGTTTTTTCAATTGTTTGCAGTTTGACCAACATTTTTTTCTATTACGTTGGCGTATCTGGCCACTCCCGAAAAACCTTCAGGTGAGTTAAGAAAACCAGCGCACATTCACAAATCTGCGCTGAAAGACGCCATTGTTTTTAAATTGAAGATTTTGGAGGAAGTCAAGAACACTGTCAAAATCAATAATAAAGTTCAACTTTTTTTTAACCTGTCAACGTAGAAGTGTAAATTTGTTGGATTTCACAATTTTACTCATTTTTTTACTCGCTCACGCCACCAGCGAACGTCTTGAAGAAGGCCTGGAGGGTTGTAGGTTTGGCCGGCAAAATCGGCCTCACGTCCAGACATAGTGGCTCGGGGTTTGGCTACAAAACAAGCCGTGGAGGGGGCGGGGTGGGGGGAAGAAAGGAGAGGAAGGAGAGATAGCTGATCTTACGGCTTGTAGCCCAGGGAGGGAGAGGGATAGCCAATCCGACGGCTTGTAGCCCGGGGAGGGGAGGGAGAGAGAGAGACGATCTTATGGCTTGTAGCCCGGGGAGGGGGAGGGAGAGGGAGAGAGAGACGATCTTATGGCTTGTAGCCCGGGGAGGGAGAGAGAGAGATGATCTTACGGCTTGTAGCCCGGAGAGGGGGAGAGAGGTCACAAGACTCAAGGGGGGTGGGGGGCGAGAGAGGAGTCCCTGAGGGCTCAGCAACAATCATTCCACATGGACATGTTTACTGTTTGGAGCTATTCCGTAATGTTGTGTTGTGTTAATGGAACATAGTTCAGTTTTAATATAAAATATATTTTATTCAAAAGTTTACAATAACTTCAATAAAATTATTCTTGTATCAAACTTCACTTTAAGATCACTCTTTAAGATCACTTAAAAACTTTCAGATCACTTATAAACTTGTAAATTTACATAACTTAAAAAAACTTTTAATTTGAGAACAGTTACAACAGTAACAATAACAACAACAACAACAACAACAGGAGCAAAGAAAGGCTGCACCCATCTCTCATCCCCCTTATTCTAACACCGTCCACTGCACTTGGTCTTGGACTCTCCACCACCACTGCCCGCAGGCGATGGCGCAGTGTTTCTGGGCTTGATACCAAGCTTATTCCTTCTAACATCTCTGGTACTGCGCACCTCTTGAGGATGGGAGGCGTCAGGCGGCAAGTTGGAGGGCCCGGCTTGGGACTCTTCAGAAGCTGGTGTGGGGATTGCAGTGGGAGTGGCAGTTGATTCAGTCAATGGGCGCGGGGTCTGGGCGTGTTCCCTTATTGCAGCAGCTAACTCCAACATGCCGTCCCTCATACACTCTGACAGTGTCTCAGCGGCCTGCAACAATTCCTCCCTAATGGCCAGTGGCGTGGTTTGCACTACCTCTGACAATGTCTCCCTCATGGCCACAATTCCCTCACTGATGGTCCCGGATATCATTCCCATTTCTCATGAGAGTGTTGTTACTTTTCACGACAGTCCCGCTACCTCATCACTCACCCCACTGATGGTGTCCAGGAGTGATCGGGTAAGATCTCTGCTCTCCGCATTCAATGGCATCATCTGAATCACATCTGTTACATCCTGCATTTCAGGAGAGCGTGGTCGAGCTTTCCTTCCCCTCCTCCCCATGGGTGTGGCTCACACCATACTACTGGAACCCGCAGCCTGGGACGGTGGGGCCCTGGGTGTGCCTCGCTGCACCACACCACTGGGACCCACGACCTTGGAAGATGTGAAACAATGGAATGTCCGACCAACACTAAAACCACTCGTCATAGAAGGGGCTGGCACCTCCATGAGCGGCACCTCCTCCATATTCAGTACAACAGTGGGAGCTTCATCCAACTCCATCCCCTCCCCCTCACCCCCATGTTCTTGGTCTGGAGGGTGGGATTGGAAGATGCTTTCCTCTTCAGACTCATCCTTGTCTGAATCTTCTTCAGGGTTGGAAAAATATAACAGAACAGTCACATAGCTCGCAGGAATTTGCAGGACTTACCCTTTAGAGATAGTAAGGGGAAAAAGTCACTGGTGGGCGTAGTTTATAGGTCCCCAAATAATAACTTCACGGTGGGGCGGACAATAATCAGGGGAATAATGGAGGCATGTGAAAAAGGAATGGCAGTAATCATGGGGGATTTTAACCTACATAACTATTGGTCAAATCAAATCGCACGGGGTAGCCTGGAGGAGAAATTCATAGAATGCACACGGGATTGTTTCTTAGAACAGTATGCTACAGAACCTACAAGAGAGCAAGCTATCTTAGATCTGGTCCTGTGTAATGAGACAGGAATAATAAACGATCTCCTAGTAAAAGATCCTCTCGGAATGAGTGATCACAGTATGGTTGAATTTGTAATACAGATTGAGGGTGAGGAAGTAGTGTCTCAAACGAGCGTGCTATGCTTAAACAAAGAGGACTACAGTGGGATAAGGGCAGAGTTGGCTAAAGTAGACTGGAAACACAGACTAAATGGTGGCACAATTGAGGAACAGTGGAGGACTTTTAAGAAGCTCTTTCATAGTGCTCAACAAAAATATATTCCAGTGAAAAAGAAGGGCGGTAAGAGAAGGGATAACCAGCCGTGGATAACCAAGGAAATAAAGGAGAGTATCAAATTAAAAACCAATGCGTATAAGGTGGCCAAGGTTAGTGGGAAACTAGAAGATTGGGAAGATTTTAAACGACAGCAAAGAATGACTAAGAAAGCAATAAAGAAAGGAAAGATAGATTCCGAAAGTAAACTTGCGCAAAACATAAAAACAGATAGTAAAAGCTTTTACCGTTATATAAAACGAAAAAGAGTGACTAAAGTAAATGTTGGTCCCTTAGAAGATGAGAAGGGGGATTTAATAATGGGAAATGTGGAAATGGCTGAGACCTTAAACAATTATTTTGCTTTGGTCTTCAGTGGAAGACACAAAAACCATGCCAAAAATTGCTGGTCACGGGAATGTGGGAAGGGAGGACCTTGAGACAATCACTATCACTCGGGGGGTAGTGCTGGACAGACTAATGGGACTCAAGGTAGACAAGTCCCCTGATCCTGATGAAATGCATCCCAGGGTATTAAAAGAGATGGCGGAAGTTATAGCAGATGCATTCGTTATAACCTACCAAAATTATCTGGACTCTGGGGAGGTACCATCGGATTGGAAAGCAGCTAATGTAACGCCTCTGTTTAAAAAAGGGGGCAGACAAAAGGCAGGTAACTATAGGCCGGTTAGTTTAACATCTGTAGTGGGGAAAATGCTTGAAGCTATCATTAAGGAAGAAATAGCGTGACATCTAGATAGGAATAGTGCAATCAAGCAGACGCAACATGGATTCATGAAGGGGAAATCATGTTTAACTAATTTACTGGAATTCTTTGAGGATATAACGATCATGGTGGATAGAGGTGTACCGATGGATGTGGTGTATTTGGATTTCCAAAAGGCTTTCGATAAGGTGCCACACAAAAAGTTACTGCAGAAGATAAAGGTACGCGGAGTCAGAGGAAATGTATTAGCATGGATCGAGAATTGGCTGGCTAACAGAAAGCAGAGAGTCGGAATAAATGGGTCCTTTTCGGGTTGGAAATCGGTGGTTAGTGGTGTGCCACAGGGATCGGTGCTGGGGCCACAACTGTTTACAATATACATAGATGACCTGGAAGAGGGGACGGAGTGTAGTGTAACAAAATTTGCAGATGACACAAAGATTAGTGGAAAAGCGGGTTGTGCAGAGGACACAGAGAGGCTGCAAAGAGATTTAGATAGGTTAAGCGAATGGGCTAAGGTTTGGCAGATGGAATACAATGTCGGAAAATGTGAGGTCATCCACCTTGGAAAAAAAACCAGTAAAAGGGAATATTGTTTGAATGGGGAGAAATTACAACATGCTGCGGTGCAGAGGGACCTGGGGGTCCTTGTGCATGAATCCCAAAAAGTTAGTTTGCAGGTGCAGCAGGTAATTAGGAAGGCGAATGGAATGTTGGCCTTCATTGCGAGAGGGATAGAGTACAAAAGCAGGGAGGTCCTGCTGCAACTGTATAGGATATTGGTGAGGCCGCACCTGGAGTACTGCGTGCAGTTTTGGTCACCTTACTTAAGGAAGGATAAACTAGCTTTGGAGGGGGTACAGAGACGATTCACTAAGCTGATTCTGGAGATGAGGGGGTTACCTTATGATGATAGATTGAGTAGACTGGGTCTTTACTCGTTGGAGTTCAGAAGGATGAGGGGTGATCTTATAGAAACATTTAAAATAATGAAAGGGATAGACAGGATAGAGGCAGAGAGGTTGTTTCCAATGGTCGGGGAGACTAGAATTAGGGGGCACAGCCTCAAAATACAGGGGAGCCAATTTAAAACCGAGTTGAGAAGGAATTTCTTCTCCCAGAGGGTTGTGAATCTGTGGAATTCTCTGCCCAGGGAAGCAGTTGAGGCTAGTTCATTGAATGTATTCAAATCATAGATAGAAAGATTTTTAACCAATAAGGGAATTAAGGGTTATGGGGAGCGGGCGGGTAAATGGAGCTGAGTCCACGCCAGATCAGCCATGATCTTGTTGAGTGGCGGAGCAGGCTCGAGGGGCTAGATGGCCTACTCCTGTTCCTAATTCTTATGTTCTTATGTTCCCTCGAGTCTGGGCCCAGCTTGTGCAGTACTGATTACTTTTTTCCAGGCAGGACCCATCAAAGCAGCAACCCTTTCTTCCAAGGGTATCAGTGGGTGCAGATTTGCCGGGCCTCCTCCTGTTCGAGTTCTTTACCTTTTGTTGTGTGCCACCTTCCTTTGCAAAGATGAATATACAACTTTTTAGAGAGGGTGTCTTTCTGCTGGGTGGGACATATACAGCTGGTCACATTTATAATTGCATTGAATAAATGAAAATATTACTGACACTAACTACTTGACCAAGGTCCTGCCATTTCTTTTTACTTCCAGATCTCTGCGCAGTAATCTTCTGCAACTTGGTTCCAGCGTATCTTCATTTCTTTTGGTGGAACTTTTATGTGACCTCTGCTGGTATCCAGCTCCTGCCTACTGTTCTCAATCACAGTAACTGGTGCCTCTACTTCTTCCAGGAAAAAATTCTTGGTCCTTGCTCGGCGTTGCATCTTGTATTGCTCCAGCTGTGATTTTTCCAATGCTCTCACAGCACTCCTTCTCACAGACACACACAACTGGCTCTTTAAAAATGGCCGATTGCCAAATCCGAGCTGTACTAAGCATTTGCTTCCATTGGAACTACGTCAAAAAGGTAACTTTTTTCCCAGTGCATGCGCAGAAGGTGTGGCATTGTTTTTTGGTACAGACAGCAGGTTCCATCCCCTGAGGCAACTGGACACGCTGCGCGGCACCAAATTTAAATTATAGATCGGGGAAATTTTGGCAAAATATTTCTGGCCTAGAAAACCCGACGTAATTCTGGCAATACGCCAGAAAACGGGCTTGGGAAAAATGGAGCCCTATGTCATTATATATCAAGAAAAGCAATGGTTCTAGTAACGACCCCTGGGGAACCCCACTGTATACCTTCCTCCAGTCCGAAAAACAACCGTTCACCGCTACTCTCTGTTTACGGTCACTTAGCCAAATTCATATCCATGCTGCCACTGTCCCTTTTAATTCCATGGGTTTCAACTTTGCTGGCAAGCGTATTTGTCAAACGCCTTTTGGAAATCCATATATACCATGCCAACCGCATTGCCCTCATCAACCCTCTCTGTTACCTCATCAAAAAACTCAATCAAGTTAGTTAGACACGATTTGCCTTTAACAAATTAATCCACACTTGTCCAAGTGACAGTTAATTTTGTTCCAGATTATCGTTTCTAAAAGCTTCCCCACTACCGAGGTTAAACTGACCAGCCTGTAGTTGCTGGATTTATCCTTCCACCCTATTATGAACAGTCCTCCGGCACCATTCCCATATTCAAGGAGGATTGGAAGATTATGGCCAGTACCTCCGCAATTTCCACCTTTACTTCCCTCAAGCATCCTAGGATACATCCCATCCAGTCCTGGTAACTTATCTACTTTAAGTACAGCTAGCCCTTCTAGTACCTTCTCCTTATCAATTGTTATCCCATCCAGTATCTCAGCTACCTCCTATTTCACTCTGACTTTGGCAGCATCTCCTTCCTTGGTAATGACAAATGTAAAGTACTCATTTAGTACTCATTACAACAGTGACTCATCATCATCATAGGCAATCCCTCAGAGTTGAGGATGACTTGCTTCCATATTAAAAATGAGTTCTCAGATGACTGATAAGTCCGATGCAGGAACTACAGTCTCTGTCACAGGTTGGACAGACAGTGGTTGAAAGGACGTTGGTTGAAGTGCCGGTTTGTTGAAGTGCTTGGGTTGTCATGCGCTCCTTCTGCCATTTGCGCTTGCTCCCGGCGAAGACACTCGAGGTGTTCGGCGCCTTCCCGGATTTTTCTCATCCACTTTGAGCGATCTTGCACCAGGGATTTGCCGGTATCAGCGGGGATGTTGAACTTCTTCAAGGAAGCCTTGGGCATGTCCTTGAAATGTTTCCTCTGCCCACGTGAGGCTTGTTTGCCGTGTCAGAGCTCCGAGTAGAGCGCTTGCTTTGGGAGTCTCGTATCGGGCAATCGGACAATGTGGCCCGTCCATTGGAGCTGATTGAGCGTCATCAAATGCTTCGATGCTGGGGATGTTGGCCTGGACGTGAACACTGACATTGGTGTGCCTATTCTGCCATAGAATTTGCAGGATCTTCTGGAGGCAGCTTTGGTGGTACTTCTCCAGTGCTTTGATGTGCCTGCTGTATGTAGTCCATGTCTCAGAAGCATATATGAGGGCAGGTATCACTACCACTCTGTAGACCATGAGCTTTGTGTCAGTTTTGAGGTTCTGGTCTTCAAACACTCTCTTCCTTAGGTGACCAAAGACTTCACTGTCACACTGAAGGCGGTGTTGGACCTCACCATCAATGTCTGCCTTTTTGACAGTAGGCTCCCGATTTATGGAAAATGGTCCACGTTGTCCAAGGCCTCATCATGAATTTTGATAATCGGGGGGCAGTGCTGTGTGACGGGGGCAGGTTGGTAGAGCACCTTTGTTTTACAGATGTTTAGTGTAAGGCTCATGCTCTCGTACGCAGCAGTGAGTGTGTTTGATGATGGTTTGGAGTTCGTCCTCCGAGTGAGCGCAGACGCAAGCTTCATCTGCATATTGTAATCCGATGATAGAGGTTGGCATGACCTTGGATCTGGTATGAAGGCGACAGAGGTTGAACAGTTTCCCGTTTGTTCTATAGATTATCTCCACTCCAGCGGGAAGCTTACTGACGGTGAGATGTAGCATTATAGCAAGGAAGATCGAGAAGAGCATTGATGCAATGACACAGCCTTGCTTTACCCCGGTTCGTACCTGAATTGGATCTGTGGTGGATCCGTTGGTCAGGATCACGGCTTGCAATGTCATCGTGAAGATGGTGACAAATGTTTGAGGACAACCGAATTTTAAGAGTACGCTCCATAATCCCTTACAGTTGACAGTGTCAAAGGCCTTTGTCAGGTCAAAGAAGGCCATGTACGGAGGTGGTGTTATTCCCTGCATTTCTCTTGAATTTGTCGCATGGTGAAGATGATGTCCATTGTGCCCCTTAGTGGGTGGAATCCGCATTGCGACTCTGGGAGGAGCTCTTCTGCCACAGGGAGAAGGCAGTTGAGGAGGATTCTTACGCAAACTTTCCCTATGGTAGACAGCAGGGAAATTCCTCTGTAGTTGCCACAATCACACTTATCCCCTTTCTTGAAGATGGTCACGATTACGGCATCTCTGAGATCCCCTGGCATGCTCTCCTCCTTCCAAATAAGTGAAATGACCTCATGTGTTCAGGCCAATAGTGCTTTGCTGTCATGTTTTAGTGCTTCGGCGGGGATTCCATATGCTCCTGAGACCTTGTTGTTCTTCAGTTGTCAAATGGCCTTTTCAACCTCATGCCAGGTTGGGATTGTACTGAGATGGTGGTGCATAGCATGCTGTGGGATGGAGTCGAGTACACTTACGTCGAAGACAGAGTCTTGGTTAAGGAGCTCTTCAAAGAGCGCTGACTGCCTCGAATAGTGACTACATTCCAAAAGTACTTCATTGGCTATAAAGCGCTTTAAGACGTCTGGTGGTCGTGAAAGGCGCTATATAAATGCAAGTCTTTCTTTAGTATCTCAGCTATGCCCTCTGCCTCCATGCGTAGGTCTTCATTTTAGTCGTAATCGGCCCTGCCCCTCCTCTTACTACTGCTTCACTATTTATATGCCTATAGAAGACTTTTGGATTCCCTTTTATGTTAGCTGCCAATCTAATCACATACTCTCTCTTTGCCCCTCTTATTTCCTTTTTTCATCTCCCTGTTGAACTTTCCATATGCAGCCTGGTTGTCACTTGAATTCTCAATGTGACGTCTGTTAGATGCCCCTTTTTTTGCTTTATTTTGCTCTCTATCTCTTTCGTCACCCAGGGAGCTCTGGCTTTGGTTGCCCTACCATCCCCCCTCATGGGAATGTACCTCGAGTTTACCCGAACCATCTCTTTAAAGGCAGCCCATTGTTCGATTACAGGTTGGCCTGCCAATCTTCGATCCCAACTGACCCGGGCCAGATCCATTCTCAATCAACTGAAACTGGCTTTCCTCCAATTAAGTATATTTATTCTAGATTGCTCTTTGTCCTATTTCATAGCTAGTCTAAACCTAATGATACTGTGATCACTGTTCCCAAAACATTTACCGACTGACACTTGCTCTCCTTGCCCCACTTCATTCCCCAGAAACAGATCCAGCAATGCCACCTTCCTCTTTGGGCTGGAAACGTACTGATCAAGATAGAAACATAGAAAATAGGTGCAGGAGTAGGCCATTCGGCCCTTCGAGCCTGCACCGCCATTCAATGAGTTCATGGCTGAACATTCAACTTCAGTACCCCATTCCTGCTTTCTCACCATACCCCTTGATCCCCCTAGTAGTAAGGACTTCATCTAACTCCTTTTTGAATATATTTAGTGAATTGGCCTCAACAACTTTCTGTGGTAGAGAATTCCACAGGTTCACCACTCTCTGGGTGAAGAAGTTTCTCCTCATCTCGGTCCTAAATGGCTTACCCCTTATCCTTAGACTGTGACCCCTGGTTCTGGACTTCCCCAACATTGGGAACATTCTTCCTGCATCTAACCTGTCTAAACCCGTCAGAATTTTAAACGTTTCTATGAGGTCCCCTCTCATTCTTCTGAACTCCAGTGAATACAAGCCAAGTTTTTCCAGTCTTTCTTGATAATTCAGTCCCGCCATCCCGGGAATCAGTCTGGTGAACCTTCACTGCACTCCCTCAATAGCAAGAATGTCCTTCCTCAAGTTAGGAGACCAGAACTGTACACAATACTCCAGGTGTGGCCTCATCAAGGCCCTGTACAGCTGTAGTAACACCTCCCTGCCGAGGTACTCAAATCCCCTCGCTATGAAGGCCAACATGCCATTTGCTTTCTTAACTGCCTGCTGCACCTGCATGCCAACCTTCAATGACTGATGTACCATGACACCCAGGTCTCGTTGCACCTCCCCTTTTCCTAATCTGTCACCATTCAGATAATAGTATGTCTCTCTGTTTTTACCACAAAAGTGGATAAACTCACATTTATCCACATTATACTTCATCTGTCATGCATTTGCCCACTCACCTAACCTATCCAAGTCACTCTGCAGCCTCATAGTATCCTCCTCGCAGCTCACACTGCCACTCAACTTAGTGTCATCCGGAAATTTGGAGAACACACTTCAGAAATTCTTCCCACTCTCTGCCAGTCTATATTAGTATTGTTGAAGTCCCCCATTATAACTATTCTACAGTTCTTGAACCTCTCTGTAATTTCCCTGAAAATTTGCTCCTCTATATCCTTCCCACTAGTTAGCGGCCTATAGAATACACCTAGTAGTGTTACGGCACCTCTATTGTTTCTTAACTCTAACCAAATAGATGATGTCCCTGACCCCGCCAGGATATTCTCTCTCTCCAGCACTGTAATATTCTCCTTAACCAATACTGCCACACCACCTCCCATATCCCCTATCTTTCCTGAACACCTTATATCCAGGGATATTTAGTATTCTCTTTTAGACTGACCCCACCTAATACTGTATTAGTTCTTTCTCTAGTGCTATCTGTCTCTCCCAAACCTTTGTGCACTTTGTTTCTCCTTTCGAATGCTATATCTTGGTACCTATCCCCTTGCCAAATTAGCTTAAACCCTCCCCAACAGCACTAGCAACCGCCGCAGCTCCCCCCCCCCCCCCCCGCCCCGCACCATGAGGTCATTGGTCCCAGCTCTTTTGAGGTGCAACCCGTCTGGCCTGTACAGGTCCCATCTCCCTCAGAACTGATCCCAATGTCCCAAGAATCTAAAGCCCTCCTTTTGACACCATCTCTCCAGCCATGCATTCATCTGCTCTATTTTCCTATTGAAATACACATTAGCTCGTGGAATCGAGATTAACCAGAGATTACTAGCTTTGGGGTCCTGCTTTACAATCCCTTTCTTAGCTCCCTAATATCTGCTTCCAGCCCCTCATCCCTCTTTCTATCTAATCACAAGGATATCTGTGCATTGTTCTGACTGTGACCACAAGGCTGTGTCACTATCATACATTGATACTGTTTCCTTGTTTTAATTTTGCTTACAAAAACCATCTCTTTACACATCACCTTTCTCCACAGTTGTAGCAGACATGAGCAATGATGTGTGGCTTATTAAAATATACACACATTTCATAACAGCAAAGGATATAGAATCATAGAAGAATCCTAGAAATTTACAGCATGGAAGGAGGCCATTTCGGCCCATCGTGTCCACGCCGGCCGACCAAGAGCTATCCAGCCTAATCCCACTTTCCAGCTCTTGGTCCGTAGCCCTGTAGGTTACGGCACTTTAAGTGCACATTCAAGTATTTTTTTTAATGTGGTGAGGGTTTCTGCCTCTACCACACTTTCAGGCAATGATTTCCAGACCCCCACTACCCTCTGGGTGAAGAAATTTCCTCTCATATCTCTTCTAAACCTCCCCCCCAATTACTTTAAATCTATGTCTCCTGGTTGTTGACCCCTCATAATTTTATACACCTCAATCAGGTCTCTCCTCAGCCTCCTGTGTTCCAAAGAAAACAAACCTAGCATCTCCAATCTTTCCTCATACTGGGGAAATTATTGGGAAAATCCTGAGGAACAGGATAAATCTTCATTTGTGAAGACAGGGATTAATCAAGGACAGTCAGCATGGATTTGTTAAGGGAAGGTCGTGTCTGACTAACTCAGTTGAATTTTTCAAGGAGGTAACCAGGAGGGTCAATGAGGGCAGTGTGTATAATGTAGTGTATATGGATTTTAGCAAAGCTTTTGATAAGATGCCAAATGGCAGACTGGTCACGAAAGTAAAAGCCCATGGGATCCAAAGCAAAGTGGCAAGTTGGATCCAAAATTGGCTCAGAGGCAGGAAGCAAAGGGTAATGGTTGATGGGTGTTTTTATGACTGGCTGTATCCAGTGGCATTCCGCAGGGCTCAGTGCTGGGCCCCTTGCTTTTTGTGGTATATATCAATGAAATGTACTTGAATGTTGGGGGTATGATCAAGTAGTTTGCAGATGACACTAAAATAGGCTGTGTGGTTGAACGAGGAACAAAAATAGGCTGTGTGGTTCCCATGGGCTCAAAGTTCCCCAAGAGTTGCCCTGTTTTTTTTGGAGTAAGTAGCTTTTTTTGGAGTAACTTAAAAATCGCAAATTTCCCCATTTAACTTGCTCCAGTGTAAGTCAGTTAGTTAGCTTTTTTTCTAGTTTAGTTTGTTTTCTCTAAAAGGTGGCGTGACAAGCCATAGAAGCAAATTTGGCCAGCTGAAAGTTACTCCAAACTAACTTAGGCCAGTGTATGTGGCCACTTTTTCAGGCACAGAAAAACCTTACCTACATTTAAGAAATCAGCGCAGTGATGGGGGGTGGGGGAGGGAAGGTGAGTTAGAGGATTCTAAAGCACTACAGACCTTCACAACATCAGCACAACATTACAACATCTTCAGCACAACAGCTGCACATCATCAAAAATAAATGAAAGATAAATCAGCTACTGAAAATAGAGCAGTCCTACCTTGCCGACAGCAGAACGCACCGGCTAGCCCTCCCGCTAGGGCTAGGGGCGGCAGGCACGCATGACTGTTGGGGTGAGGGATTTTTACTTTTTACAGTTGTCCCTAAATGTTGCGTGGTCCTAAGGGTCATTGATTCAGTTTTAATGCAAAATATCTTTTATTGGATATTTTACAGTGCACTTCAATGACAACAACAACAACAGCAACAACAGCAAAAAACGGTCTGCACCCATCCCTCATCCACATCTCGGGGAAAGTACACTTCCTCATAGAGTCGGTGATGGTCGTGGGGGATTGGTTGGGGGCCCGGCTTGGGTCTGACCAGTGGCTGGTGCGTGGATTGAAGTGGGAGTGGCATATGAGTATCCGGCCTTTGTGCCCTTATTGTAGAAGCTAGCTCCCTCATGGTATCCTGCCATCATTTGTACACCCTCTGAAATGCTCGCCCTCACTTCCCGTCTCAGTGCAGAGATTTCACCCGACAGTGTCGCTACCTCATCACGCACCCCACTGACGACCGCCACGCGTGATCTGTGAGGGTATTGGTCTCCGCACCCAATGACACAACCTGATTAACCTCTGCTGAGGGCAGAATCTCAGGAGAGACTGATCGGCTTCTCTTTCCCCTCGCCATGGGTCTGCCTGGTGGCACCCCTCCAGTGTGAGATGCAGGCTGGGACGGTGGGGGACTGGGTGTCCCAAGATGCATTTCACGACCGCCACTGGGACCCGCGACCTCGGAAGGTGTTAACCCATGGAATGTTGCCGAGGAGCTCATGGAGGTTTCTGGCAGTGTGATGCCCTGTACTATGGACTGATCCATATCGCCGTCAGCATTCTCCCATGCACACATTTCCTCTGGTGGATCTTCAGGATGTTGAGGATTGTCTTCTTCTGCAAAATACAACAGAACAGTCAAATGGTTAGCAGCAAAGGAGGGGGCAGGATGTATGGCCTGAGTAGTGTGACACCTAGCAGGCCAGTCAGCAGGTTGATTTGAAGGGTAACTATTTTAATGACTCGCCCTCACCCTCGCGTGTGGGTCCAGCTTGTGCAGAGCTGATTCTTTTTCTGCCGGTGCGACTCAGCAAGGCAGCAACCCTCTGTTCCAGGGGTGATAGTTGGTGCAGATTTAGCGGACCCTGTCCTTTTCTAAGTCTTTCTCTTTTTTTGTGGGCTATTTTCTTCTGCAAAGATGAAAATATTAATTTTCAGACATGGTGCACTTCTGATGGGTGGGACACATACAGATGGTCACATTTTCCATTGCAATTCATTTAAAGATGAAGATATTACTTACACTCACTACTTGACCAATGTTCTGTCATTTCTTCTTGCACTGGCTTCTAGATCTTGTGGTATTGACCCCTGCGGTGAATTCTTCTGCAACTAGGTTCCATCTTTTTCTCATTTCCTTGGGTGAAACTTTTGACGGACCACTCTTGCTGATATCCAGCTCCAGCCATTTCTTCTCAATTACAGTCACTAATTTCTCCACTTCCTCATGGAGGAAATTCTTTGTTCGTCTTGCACGCTCTTGCACCATTTGTCTATTGGACTCACACTCAGGTAATGTTCATAAATCACACTTTTCACCTTTCTTCCACCTATCCAGCACTCCTTTCCGCTCCCTCAGCCACACAAAAATCAATATTCAAACCTTACCTTTACATATGCTCCATTATCAATGATACTGAGGACGCTCTCCCTTTAATTGGCAGATTGCCAAGCTTCCTGTTGCACTATGCATTCACGCACGCTGAAACTCCCATTGCTCATGCATGCACGCTCAAACAAACATGCGTCCCTTTGCCAGCACTCCACAAGACACTGGGCCCAAGCCCCGCCTCCCTGCCGGCCACGTAGCCCCAAAACAGTGACAGCAACAGAAACAATGCTGCAGGAAAATGAACGCTGGAGCACTCCATGATCCGGCTAAGAAAGCACTGTTCAGCCAGCGCCTCACTGCCAATCTGACAACTCCCAGTGATCCAGAGATGCAGAATGTCCATAGTGCCTGGTCACCCCTCAAGGCCTCCATAATAAATACCTGCGAAGAGACGCTCAGTCACTCGACCAGGAAACACTAAGACTGGATGGACGAGAACAACCAAGAGGTCCAGGAGCTAATAAGCCACAAGCGCAAGGCATTCTTGGACTGGAAACAGCAACACAACTCGAGTGCAAGAAAGCAGTTCTACAGACGTCTGAAGGCTGAGGTCCAACAAAAAATTCACGACCTAAAGAACAGATGATGTATGGAGAAAGCGCAGGAGATCCAGCAACTAGCCAATAACCACGACATACGTGGATTCTTCAGTGCAGTCAATACCACGTATAGCCCAAGCACCCAAGGCCCTACCCCACTGCTGGCCAAGAACAGAGAGGTACTCATCAAGGACAGAGAGGTAGTCAGTGCTCGCAGGAAGGAGCACTTCGAAGATTTCCTCAACTAAGACTGTCTTCGATGTGAGTGTCCTCGACTCCATCCCACAGCATAATAGCCACCACCACATCAGCACAACCTCAGCCCGGCATGAGGTAGAAAAGGCCATCCATCAACTGAAAAACAACAAGGCCTCAGGTGCAGATGGAATCCCTGCCGAAGCACTAAAACACAGTGGAGAAGCACTTTTGGCACGATTACACAATCTCATTTCTCTCATCTGAAAGGAGGAGAGCATGCCGGGGATCTCAGAGACACGGTAAAGGGAAAGTCATTGCAAGAATCCTCCTCAATCACCTTCTCCCTGGGGCTGAAGAACTCCTCCTAGAGTCGCAATGCGGATTCCACCCACTAAGGGGCACAATAGACATGACCTTCACCGCATGGTAAATCCAAGAGAAATACAGGTAACAGCACCAACCTCTGTACATGGCCTTTGTTGACCTCACAAAGGCCTTTGACACTGTCAACCATGAGGGCGTCCTCCTCAAATTCGGCTGTCCCCAAAAGTTTGTCACCATCTGTCGCCTGCTTCACGACAACATGCAAGCCATGATTCTGACCAACGGATCCACCACAGACCCACGTTCGGAACGGGGTCAAGCAGGGCTGTGTCATTGCACCAACGCTCTTCTCGACATTCCTTTCTGCAATGCTCCATCTCACCCTCAGCAAGCTCCCCGCTGGAGTGGAGCTAATCTACAGAACAAACGGAAAACTGTTCAACCTCCACCGCCTGCAGGCCAGATCCAAGGTCATCCCATTCTCTGCCATTGAATTACAGTATGCAGACGACGCCTGCGTCTGCACACACTTGGAGGCCGAACTTCAAGTCATCGTGAACACCTTCACTGAAGCGTACGAGAGCATGTGCCTTACACTAAACATCAGTAAGACGAAGGTCCTCTACCAACCTGCGCTCGCCACACAGCACTGCTCCCCGATTATCAAAATGCATGACGTGGCCTTGGACAACGTGGACCATTTTCCTTACCTTGGAAGCCTAGTGTCAACAAGGGCAGACATCATTGATGAAGTCCAACACCGCCTTCAGTGTGCCAGTGCAGCCTTCGGTCGCCTGAGGAAGAGGGTGTTTGAAGACCAGGACCTCAAACCTGGCACCAAACTCATGGTCTACAGAGCAGTAGTGATACCCACCCTCCTATCTGCCTCAGAGACATGGACTATGTACAACAGGCACCTCAAAGCACTGGAGAAGTACCACTAACGCTGCCTCCCGCAAAATCCTGCAAATCCATTGTCAGGATAAGCACACCAACATCAACTTTCTCGCTCAGGCCAACATTCCAGCATCAAAGCACTGACAACCCTCGATCAAGGTCATCGTCCGCATGCCCGATACGAGACTCCCAAAACAAGCGCTCTACTCGGAGGTCCAACATAGCAAGCGAGCCCCAGGTGGGCAGAGGAAACGCTTCAAGACACCCTCAAAGTCTCCTTGAAAAACTGCAACATCCCCCACCGCCACCTGGGAATCCCTGGCCCAGTATCGCACAAAATGGAGGTAAAGAATCCGGGAAGGCGCCGAACACCTTGAGTCTCTATGCTGAGAGCAACGTGAAGCCAAGCGTAAACAGTGTAAGGAGCACATGGCAATCTAAGCACCTCACCCACCCGTTCCTTCAACTACCGTCTGCTCCATTTGTGACAGACTGTAGGTCCCGCATTGGACTCATCAGCCACATGAGAACTCATTCTGAGTGTGGAAGCAAGTCATCCTCAACTCTGAGGGACTGCCTAAGAAGAAGAGATGTCACTATTCATTTCTAGAACAGTATATGATTGTGGGATTCAAGCTGCATCTGTGGTACTTTGTGTGAATCAGATTCATTCTGTATCTGTCAGTCGCTGTCTCAGTAAGTGAGTGTGGTACTGATTCTATATTGTTCAATCTTTGGTAATATGTGCGAGTGTGGGTCTGATTCTGTATGCAAGACACTAGCCCTACTGTGAATGTAGGACTAATACACTGTCTGTCAGTCTCTGGTACTGTGTCTGAGTATGCGATTAATACAGTATCTGTCAGTCTCTGGTACTGTGTATGAGTGTGGGATTCATTCTGTAGCTCTCTGCCTCAGATATTTCATGTGATTATCCCTTATTCTGAATGTGACTGTGGGATTAATTCTTCTTTGGATGATATCTGCCACTTAATGTGAGTTTGGGATACATTCTGTATCTTTCAACCTCTAGTACTCTGTGTGAGTGTGGGATACATTCTGTACCTTTCTGTTTCTAGCATTCTGTGTGAGTGTAGGATTCATTCTGTATCTCTGAGTGTCTGGTATTGTGTGTGTATGGGATTCATTCTATATCTCTCCGTCTCTGGTACTGTGTGAGTGTAGGATTCATTTTGTATCTCTGAGTGTCTGGTACTGTGCGTGTGTGGAACTCATTCTGCATCTTTCAGTGTGACTCTTCATGAGTTCTTAGACTGGCATGTAATGTGTGGATAAGTTTGTAGTCTTGGGTATTTTATGAGGATTTATTCTATGCCTCTCAGATACTATTTGCCTGTTCTCTTTGATATTTAATTTGTCGCTAAGGCTGCACTATTGTGAGATTAACATAGCCCCTTTCCATCTAATAATCTGTGTATTTTTTGACTGGGATTGCCTGTCAATAGTTGGGGTGAAATATTAACAACTTCTGTCTCTCATGCTCTGCAGGATTGCTGGAATGAAAATGTATATCTGGAACTTGGTATCAGTGTGGGACTGACTATTTCTGCTGTCTGTGACTATGGAACTGATATCCTGCCTGTGTACCTGCACTCTGTGAGTGACACCGTACCTACTGTGTGTGAGGAGGAGCTGGTTGCACTGTTCATTATGTCTCAGGTGGAGGAAACTTCACATCTGTTCCGGTTCCTTCAATTACATGCCTGTAGGATGAAAATGTATCTCTGATAATTCAAGAACAGGAGAGGTAGAAAATACTAAAGTGATGAATGTAATCGTTCAATTAGTAATCATTATCAATGTTCGCAAATGAAAGCCAGCAATACAAACAGTGTCAGTGCCTGACTCCACTGCAGTACTGCAGCACCCAGCTTCTGCACACCAAGTGTACAGGGCAGTTTTAGAGCAATTTAGTGACATCCAGACACAACCCAACCCCTGCACTGCTTCATGAATGGGACAACCCGATAGAGCACGGACTTTTACACAGCTCAGATTGCTATTTCCCTCTGCCATGGGACTAACCGTTCAACCAAAAACAAAGAGCCGCTGTTTAAAATGTGTCTTTCACACTTCTCACCTGGTGCCTGCAATAGAGGCTCTTTGTATAAATTCTTGCTGTCCGGCTTTGCTTCCACTTCTCACTGTCCAATGACAACAAACACGATGAGACTGGAACTGGTTTCTGGCAGCACAGGATTTGGATTCTGCTTTAATCATATCCAGGATTGAACCATGGCAAAGTGCCCATGCACTTGGGTTTCTGTGTGAATGATTGATTAATTTTCTCTCAATTGGATCACATTCATTCTCCATTCACTAATTGGGACTTTCAATGGCGGGGCTATTACCCAGCATGCCCTGTGGGGAGAACATGCCCTAGTCACACTGGAGGAGCCCAAAACGATGTTTTGTGTGCCTTCAGCTTCATTCATTGGCCAGGGCTGTTGTGATACTCGCCTTCCTGTATGGCTCAGAAACATGGACCATGTACAGTAGACACCTCAAGTCACTGGAGAAATACCACCAACGATGTCTCCGCAAGATACTACAAATCCCCAACATTAGTGTCCTCGACCAGGCCAACATCCCCAGCATTGAAGCACTGACCATGCTTGATCAGCTCCGCTGGGCAGTCCACATTGTCCGCATGCCAGACACAAGACTCCCAAAGCAAGCGCTCCAATCAGAACTCCTTCCCGGCAAACGAGCCAAAGGTGGGCAGCGGAAACGTTACAAGGACACCCTCAAAGCCTCCCTGATAAAGTGCAACATCCCCACTGACACCTGGGAGACCTTGGCCAAAGACCACCCTAAGTGGAGGAAGTGCATTCGGGAGGGCGCTGAGCACCTCGAGTCTCATCGCCGAGAGCGTGCAGAAATCAAGCGCAGACAGCGGAAATAGCGCGCGGCAAACCAGTCCCACCCTCCCTTCCCTCAACGACTATCTGCCCCACCTGTGACAGAGACTATGGTTCTCATATTGGACTGTACAGCCACCTAAGAACTCATGTTAAGAGTGGAAGCAAGTCTTCCTCGACTCCGAGGGACTGCCTATGATGATGATGGTCGGCCAGTACAACGCTTGCGCAGCCATCTTTGTAAAGGAACAAAGGGTAGACAGGGCTTCAGGATCCCAGTGACCGGGAGAGAAAATAATTGACTCATTGATTTTATTCTCACTCTGCACACAGGGGCTTTCTCAGCATCTCTCCTGAAGGTGCTGGTAAGTGCCGGGGTTATGGTTTACAGCCCACAGAATTGTAACAGAAGTGCCCCAGATTTGGCCATCCTGTGCTCAGAACTGATCCCTGAGATGAATCTTAGTTCAATGTGGATTGCAGAAGGAGTTCGGATGAATATTTCCAGTAGATTCTGCTTCTACATCAAATTTCCAGCAGTTGCAATATTTTACTTACGTACAAGTATAGCACTGAACCCAGCCAGAGTCAGCACCTTCAGGGGAGCAGAGAGAGGGTAACCAGTGAGTGTAGAACTGAACCCAGCCAGAGTCAGCACCTTCAGGGGAGGAGAGGGAGGGGAACCAGTGAATGTAGAACTGAACCCAGCCAGAGTCAGCACCTTCAGGGGAGGAGAGGGAGGGGAACCAGTGATTGTAGAACTGAACCCAGCCAGAGTTGGTGGTGAAAACTTGCGGCGAAGTACAAACTGTCTTGAGATGGGCGATGTGTTTGAATTTCAGCTCAATGAGGAGGGACCTTGTGTGGGATGGGGAATTATAGCTTTGGAGGAACAAGAGAGAAAGGAATGCTCCATAGAAACTGGAATTGTCTGTTCTGAATTTATGTCCTGTACTTAAAGTGATGAGTTTCGTAAACTCCTTTTACAGGGTATTAGAAAGGGAGGATCTGCAGACGAGAAACTCAAAACTAAACATCACATCAAGATCTGACAGATTATCCTCATGACCTGACTATCATCACCCTTTGAATGTGGAAGGAGAAAAGTTTGTCTGTTCTGTCTGTGGGAAAAGATTTGAAAGATCAGTGTGACTGGAAAAGCACCGAGACACACATACCCGAGTGAGAGTGTTCCAGTGCACTGACTGTGGAAAGAGCTTTAACCAGTTACACAGCCTGAAAACCATCGCATCATTCACAGCGGGGAGTAACCGTACACGTGTTCTATGTGTGGACGAGGCTTCAACTGATCGTCCAACCTGGAGATACACAAGGGCACCCGCACCACGGAGAAACCGTGGAAATGTGGGGATTGTGGGAAGGGATTCAGTTCCCCATCTGAGTTGGAAATTCATCGGCGCAGTCACAGCGGGGAGAGGCCGTTCACCTGCTCTAAGTGTGGGAAGGGATTCACTAACTCATCCGATCTGCTGAAACACCAGCGAGTTCACACTGGGGAGAGGCCATTCACATGCTCCATGTGTGGGAAGGGATTCACTCAGTCATCCCACCTTCAAACTCACCAGCGAGTTCACACTGGGGATAGGCCATTCACCTGCTCTGAGTGTGGGAGGGGATTCACTCAGTCATCTAGCCTGCTGAAACACCAGCGAGTTCACACTGGTGAGAGGCCGTTCATCTGCTCTGAGTGTGGGAAGGAATTCACTCAGTCATGCCACCTGCTGAAACACCAGCGAGTTCACACTGGGGAGAGACCATACACCTGCTCCAAGTGTGGGCAGGGATTCACTCAGTCATCCCACCTGTTGAGACATCAGCGAGTTCACACCAGGGAGAGGCCGTTCACCTGCTCTGAGTGTGGGAAGGGATTCACTCTGTCATCCAGCCTGCTGAGACACCAGCGAGCTCACACCGGGGAGAGGCCATTCACCTGCTCTGAGTGTGGGAAAGGATTCACTATGTCATCGCACCTGCTGACACACCAACGAGTTCACACTGGGGAGAGGCCATTCACCTGCTTTGAGTGTGGGAAAGCATTCACTCTGTCATCCCACTTGCTGGCACATCAGCGAGTTCACACTGGGGAGAGGCCGTTCACCTGCTCTGTGTGTGGGAAAGGATTCATTCAGTCATCCCACTTGCTGAAACACCATCGAGTTCACAAGTGACTGCAGCGGTTGCATTTGCTGTTATTGCTGCTGTTAATCACATACTGAATGAATCGTGTTCATTCTGACAGTTGGAGTTTGTTTCTGCTGATGTTAATAATCTCTTTTACTGGGCTGGAGTTTAATATTTTGATATTTAAAATACACAGTGTGTCTATATTTGATGTCACCAAGATAAGAGGAGACTAATTGATGTCCTGTTACCGACTGCTCCATTTTTTGGCCTTCACTCTTTTCTAACTCGAGATTATTTCAGTTCTCAGACCTTTGGTTACTCTCGTGGACAAGTCACAGCTCCCCATACCTTTCAGAGTGCCTCTCCTAGCCTTGATATCCAGGGAAGGTCTCGGTAACATGCCCGGGATCACTAAACACAAAACCCAGTCTGTTAATCACTTTCAGCTACTGGGCTTAGCGAGTGCCTCACAGCATCTCTCTCACCTTCGATGTGTGAATAGAGCATCATGCCTGCAAACCTGGTTTCAATTTAAATTTGAATCCACTCAGCAAGTGTTTTTAAAAAAATACGAACAATGTTGTGGAAAGAAACCACCTGGAGTCATGGGTCAGCTATGATGAGAGAAACTTTATTACAAGCAAGCAGGGGAGAGAACTTTAGCAAAGCAAAGACTCTCTCTGATCGAACAATTACATCAGATTTTATACATGATTGGGCGGAAGCATAAGCTCGACAATTTACAAAGATCGCAAACATCCATAAATGACTGAGACTGACAGCTGCTCAACCATTGGCCCTGTTAATGTCTACGCCTATGTCTTTTCCATAACTAGAACAGAGTCTAGCACGTAGGCTTTGAAAGCTACTTTCCGTTATCTCAAATGTTTCAGTTTCATCTCATTTTCTGTGGTTCGTCAAACACCATATCTGAAGTCACAAGTTCAACTTTATGGCCCAGAAATCCCCGTTTCTTCTTCCAGTGGGCGTTCAACTAAAAATAAGAGAAAAGATGCGCACCTACCTTTTGGTCGAATGCCCGCCAGAGATCCCGGACTCGAGGCCTCCTCTTCTTGCGCAACGGAGCGCGTTCACGTTGGGACGTCCGCAGGAGTCACATGGGCCTGGACACCCAATCACGGTAAAGTATTTTCTCATTCATAGTAATAGGAATTTCGTAAATCAGAAACTCCTATTACTATGAATGAGAAACACTACATAAAACATTTTTTTTAAAATCTCACATAAATACACTACATAATTTAAAGTTGATCTAAGAAGAAAAAATTGCCAATTTTTAAAAAAGTTTTAATTATGGTTAAAAATAAATGTAACGTAGTGGGCAGAGTTTTTAAAAATAATGTGTTTTTTAAATTTAATTTAATTATATTTTTGTGTGTTTTTAAACTCTTATGCCTGTAAAAGTAGGCTATGCAGGCGCAAGAGTTTTAAGGACATTTCTGGACAGGATATGCGTAAATCCCGCAATCTTGCCCTGGCAAATGTCCTCGCTCCCAAGATACGGAGGATCTGTCAAGTCAGAAACTTGACAGATCGGAAAAGCCGGTTTTCAGCACATGCACGTTGCGCGCTGGAAACCGGCATTTCCAATGCCTTCCCGGGTCCCTAGAAACTTCCTAAGGACCCGGAGAAGCTGCAATTTCTGTGCCATTGTCCTTTGTTCTAAACTGCTGAAGCCTATGGTTTTAACAATTTTAGCTTATAAATGGCCAAGCTTCCCGTCATGCCTTGCGATTAAAATGGCTTGTTACTAACATAGCTACAGCATCCATTAAAAGGTCTTTCTGACTTACACGTGATGGAATAATCACTGGTTCTCATCACATCAGCACATTAAGACTCCCAAAGCAAGTGCTCTACTCGGAACTCCTTCACGACAAACGAGCCAAAGATGGGCAGAGGAAATGCTACAGGGACACCCTCAAAGCCTCCCTGAAAAAGTGCAACATCCCCACTGACATCTGGGAGTCCCTGGCCAAAGACCTCCCGAAGTGGAGGAAGTGCATCCGGGAGGGCGCTGAGCACCTCGAATCTCATCGGCGAGAGCATGCAGAAATCAAGCGCAGGCAGCGGAAAGAGCGTGTGGCAAACCAGTCCCACCCACCCTTTTCCTCAATGACTATCTGTCCCACCTGTGACTTCGACTATTCAGCCACCTAAGGACTCATTTTAAGAGTGGAAGCAAGTCTTTTTCGATTCCGAGGGACTGTCTATGATGATGATGTAGCAATGCTACTATCCTATTAGCCCCTTAAGCCAGCTCCAGACCCTCCAGGTCGCCAGATCACACAAGTAAACAAATCACATCAAATAATTGGCAATGGTTAAGAATCAACAAGATGAACAAGTAAACACATTACGGCCCAATAGTCCAGCTCTATATTCACAGGAGAAAGTCTGTTATCTAACTCCTCGAGTGGGCAGAATAGAGAAAGATCCAAACTCTATAAACATCTAGAATCTGTTGTAAATTCCTTTCAAATCCTGACTGATAAAATCTGTTGTTTTCCTTTCAATTGAAGTGAATGGAAGATGAGAGGGGATTGGAGATTAGGGGTAAGTGAGGAATGAAAGAGAAGTTGGGATGACTGGGGTTGGATATGGAGTCTCCCAACCAACTAACATGGATTAAATCAGTTGATTCTATTATTAATTGTAGTTTAAATATTTCATTATGTTATTGCTAAACTTATAATCATGTTTTTAAAACCACTGTAATATGCCCTGGGTAGAAGCGGTTAGATTTTAGATGCAGGCGTTGGGCCTCCATTAACTAAGATTTTAAAAGTAAAAAACAGACAACTTGTCTGTGAGAACACAACCATCAAGGTCATATGTGGCTGCCGCTGTGTGGAATCTTATATCTGCACAGAATTAAAAACATAGGCAAGTGGCAAGGACAGCATATGGAGACATGGTCCATTTGTGTTGCCGTAACTAACCCAGATATGGGTCTTGATGATCAAAAACAGATGATGTCAGGGTGTCATGAGGACCCGACAGGGGCAGACAGGATGATTAGGTCATTAAGTACGTGGCATCTCTGAAATTGGACAGGGGGGTTTCGGGGATAACTGCTCCCCATAGGTTTAGCTGGGAAGAAGTATAGAAAGGGGTCTCTCAAACACTTAGGTTGTAAAGGCATTCAGCAAGAAGCTTGGGAACATCCACCAGACACGGTGAGGAGGATTTTGGGTTGATGGAGGACCCATACACATCACACCGGACCCATACACATCAAACCTGGAGACCAGGTCTGATGGGGGGGTTGACCTGTGGAGATTGTGTCTTCCACCCAGTGCCCAACGGATAATAGAAACCTTGATTGCGCCTTGTTTAACTACTGCTCTGATACTGTAATACAGAGAGTCTCACTGTCACCGAATAAATTATAATTACTGTCACCAATATGGGTCAAGTCAAATCTTTTGGAACTTCGGAGTGAAAGGGCTGATTGGCACAGACCCAGGAACTCCACAAATTGGCGACTGCGGAAGGACGACTTGACCGATAGTAATTATAAACATTTTGTTCAGTGGAACTGGGGTCCTAAGATCCGTGGCCAACTAATTTTTCTCGGCCAGGCTATCGATCCAGGAAGGAGAATCTCTGGAGGTGTAGGACTAATCTCCTACCAGTAGTTGTGCGATCGGTTTGTTAAGCATGGCTAACCTGACAAGAGTGTGCTCGGGACAAGGAATATGGGAAGTTGCTCCCTGCCACTGATTTGGTTTCATTCCAGTTATATTCAGTATTTTTGCAGTCATTTGGAAAAGCACCTAAAGGTAATGCTGGCATCATGTATTGTCTTCTGCAAGCATATGCTATTTTGTTTTATTTTATCTGCTCTGTATTGTGTTTAGTTAATAAAATATTGGTCCAAATTAAATTGGAATTATTGATGTTAACTAAACTATGTTTTATTCAAGGATAATAATGATAGCTTTATTAATGATTTCTGCTGTTAACAGATTTTTAACTCCTGAGGAAGTTTTGAAGTTACAAAGATTAAAAAAAAAACAAGGGTTGACTTAAAATGAATGTCTGTTTGTTCACTTGAGTAGTAATGAATTCCGTCTTCTGTTTATAATAATTTTATTCTTTAACTTCAGCATAAAAAGCAATTTACAAGCGGAGTATAGTCACAGATGGAGCACGTGGACCGAGGCATGGGTATCTCCGTGCTACCAACAAAGGAAAACGCTTACATTTATACACTATTTTCTCATCAAGCTGGAGCAGCATTGCCTAATATGGTCATCTCTGGCTACTGCATAGTCCAGAGACACAAGTCTATATCAACAACACACATCGTGACCTTGCTACGGTGAGCATAAACCACTTGTTCTGGACTTTCCTTATCCTAATATAATCCAAACATTCAATTATGAATATCGATGGTAGGTTGGTCACAATACACCAGCTGTTACTAAGTGAAACCTCTCTCTCTCTAATGATACAAATCACATTTTTCCCTCTATCGAATGTATTAAACATGAACCCCTTTCTGAAGCTTAATTAACCAAGGTTCATATGCCAACATGTCCCACTTTTTTTGTTTTTTAGCAGTTATGTTACCTCTTGGCAAAGTGATTTATATCCTTTGTCTTTAATAATCCTGACTTCCTTAGTGCCCCTGCCTTCCCTTTTCATATATTTTTTATGTCCTTTACACAGCATGATGCAATGACCAGAATCCCTGAAGCTTTACTAACACATCCTTTACTAATTCTCTTACCATATTGTCTATTAATTGTGAATATATCCCTTCACATAATCTAGTTGACAGATTCAAGCTCATGTTTAACACTTTCGATTTCAATTAACAATTTCAAAACACATATTGTTATATAATACATTTCCTGATTCAATTACTTCGAGTCCATGAACATTTGGGTTCTTTTGCTGGCTCGGACAGGTACAGTTCGTTTTGTGAGATGGGTTGTCTTGTTTTTAGTCCCACATATGATCACTGTTGTGGACGAATTTGAGATCAAATAATCTGACTCACACACACAGTCTGTTGAGAGTAAAATGTACACCGTTTATTACCTAAAACTTGGGCCAAGAGAGCGCGGGTCGGGTCGGGTCCAGTCGGGGGGGGGCGGGGAGCGGGAACAGGAGCACGGGTCGGGTCCAGTCGGGGAGGCGGGGAGCGGGAACAGGAGCGCGGATCGGGTCGGGTCCAGTCGGGGGTGGGGGGGGCAGAGCGGGAACAGGAGCGCGGGTCGGTTCCAGTCGGGTAGTGGGAACAGGAGCGCAGGTCGGGTTGGGTCCAGTCGGGGAGGCGGGGAGCGGGAACAGGAGCGCGGGTTGGGTCGGGTCAGTCGGGGAGGCGGGGAGCGGGAACAGGAGCGCGGGTCGGGTCGGGTCCAGTCAGGGGTGGGGGGTGGTAGAGCGGGAACAGGAGCGCGGGGCGGGTCGGGTCCAGTCGGGGAGGCGGGGAGCGGGAACAGGAGCGCGGGTCGGGTCGGGTCCAGTCGGGGGTGGGGGGGAGCAGAGCGGGAACAGGAGCGCGGGTCGGGTCGGGTCCAGGCGGGGAGCGGGAACAGGAGCGCGGGTCGGGTCGGGTCCAGTCGGGGGTGGGGGGGAGCAGAGCGGGAACAGGAGCGCGGGTCGGGTCGGGTCCAGGCGGGGAGCGGGAACAGGAGCGCGGGTCGGGTCGGGTCCAGGCGGGGAGCGGGAACAGGAGCGCGGGTCGGGTCGGGTCCAGTCGGGGGTGGGGGGGAGCAGAGCGGGAACAGGAGCGCGGGTCGGGTCGGGTCCAGACGGGGAGGCGGGGAGCGGGAACAGGAGCGCGGGTCGGGTCGGGTCCAGTCGGGGGTGGGGGGGAGCAGAGCGGGAACAGGAGCGCGGGTCGGGTCGGGTCCAGACGGGGAGGCGGGGAGCGGGAACAGGAGCGCGGGTCGGGTCGGGTCCAGTCGGGCGGGGGGGAGCGGGTGTAGGGTCTGGTCTGGAGGCAGGGGGGGGCGGGGAGTGGGTGTCGGGTCTGGTCTGGTCCGGAGGCGGGGGGAGCGGGTGTCAGGTCTGGTCCGGAGGCGGGGGGGGGGGGCGGGGAGCGGTTGTCGGGTCTGGTCGGGGGGGGGGAGAGCAGGAGCTGGCCGTGGGAAGAGCCTTATTCACACAGCCCCAGTGAGGCCATTCAGCCAGGGCTAGGTTCTGCGTGCTTCGGGCCCCTCCCACACAGTTTGGCGCCTGGAGCTACTGCACTTGCGTGCCCACTGTAGCGCGCATGTGCAGAGGTCCCGGCACTGTTTTCAGCGCAGGGACCTGGCTCCGCCCCCCCCACAGCTCGTGCTGGCTGCGCCGAGGGCCAGAGGACCTGAAGGAGCTGGAGAATACGGAGGATTTTTTTAGGCGCACTTTGTGGCGCGAGAAACGGGCGTCCAGGTCGGGACTGCGCCATTCTAGGCGCGTGTGGAAACTTGGGCCCCATAGAGGGATTTTAAAATCCTTCTTCAATCACCATCAGCATTTGTACTTGGCAGATCAATACTTATCAACATTAAGCATTTCTTACTTTAAAATAGCCTGCTATCATTACCTTTTAAGTTTGTATTGAAGTATTTTACAATATTCTTGAATTACTCATTGGCCTGCTGTGATACCAACTCTTTAACTGAACCCTATTAATTCCACGACCAATTTAGTATTTGGGATCAAGGTGTGTCCCATCCCACCTGGTTCAGGGGAGTCTTCCTAGTGTCCCACATATGGGACCCCCAATCTTCACAAGGAGCCTGATTTAGGGCCCTTTCTCTATAACCACCGAAATTATGCTTTTGAGAGGCTATACCTCGGTTTATCACTGATTCCAAACCTAACCCTTTTGAGGTCCTCTGCTTCCTCATGGAGGTCACCTCTCACTTGGATCCATGTTTTGTTATGGCACCTGTAAGGTATGGCCTCCTTGTCTCCCACCTTCAGCTTGTAGCTGATTTGTATACAGCCATGGCCACCTTGGCCAGACAGAGACAGCCTGATTTTTTTTGTTTTGACCCTACTAGCTTTTTGTTCAGTGCTTGGTGGGGGCCTTGAAACTGATGACCATTCTAGCTGTAAGGAAATCCTAATTTGATTAGCATTGTCTTTACTTTTGATTTTAATGCCTCTGACAGGTAGCAATGTGTTTAACTCTATCCTGATTATTTCAAAGTCAGTTTCTCTATGGAGAATGTGCGATGGCCCTGATGATTTAAAAAGTTGTCTTACTTTCCTGAGCCACAGTAGCCATTTCATATTGTGCTGTTGTCAATAACTGAGCATGTTATCTAGTACTTATCCCAGTGAAGTACTGACGGGGTGCTGCACTTTCTTTCAAATAAGCTGTTAAAACAAGGTCTGGTCTCTCTGGTGGATGTGAAAGATCCCATGGCAGAATAAGAATTCTCAACCATGTCCTGGCCGATATATATCCCTCAATCAACATCACGAAAACAGATTATCTGGTCATTCTCATTGCTGTTTGTGGGAACTTGCTGTGTGCAAATTGGCTGCTGCTTTCCCACATTACAAGTGACTACACTTCAAAAGTACATCATTGGCTGTAAAGTGCTTTGGGACGTCCTGAGATCGTATAAAGCGCTATATAAATGCAAGTTCTTTTCTTTCTGACTAGTCTTGGAGTAATGCATGGCTTGGATTGATCTTATCGCATTGTACCACACGCCTTTACTTTTGCCCACGGCATTAACTGAGTATTCAACTGATGAGCTTTTGATTTAAAAATAGAACTGTGCATATAAATCATTGATATCTACTTTACAGCAACCCAGAAGTGATGTTCAAATCCCACTTTAGTATTTTAGAAACTGAACTCAATGGGACCCAAGTTCCGTGAGGACTGGACTACATTCATCCTTGTGCCTCAATAAATCAGGTGCCAATCAGGCTCCTCCACTAGCCTGTCGGAGCTTTAAGGGTTTTCGGCCATGCTGAGGCCCAGGATTGAGAACAGAGGCCCAGGATTGAGAACAGGGGCGGGAAACAATGGGGATAGGATGGAGAGAGCCAGCAGTGGTCCGCATATGTTTTGTGGAACCAGGAGGAGCACATTTACTCCTTCCTACGCCACAAAAACAAACGTTTGGAAGTTTTGTGGCCTTTTTTTGAGCGGCCTCTAGCAAGCCCATTAAGGACCACTGGTTGAGCAGCTAAACATCCACAAATGGCATTCGGTGCTTGTGCATCGCAGCCCTGTGGCACCACATTACCATCAAATTAGTGGAGAAAATCAGAACATATTGTTCAATTCTGGTAAATGCACAAATAAATCTGATACATCGGGGTAGATTTTCAACTTGCTACCCAGGCGTAAAGCTAGTGTTGTAAGTCAGCCAAGTGTTAGAGAAACCATCCAGCTTTCATTTATATTGAAATCAATACAATTGAAAATTGGGTGGTTTTCAGCTGACTTGCAACCTTACACCGCAACAAGTTGAAAGTCTGTCGCTTGCACTGTGCATAATTACATAGAGATGCATCGAATCTACAGCAGAGGAATAGGCTATTCAGTCCAACTGGTCTATGCCAGTCACACAAGCCTCCTCCCACCATACTTCTCACCTTGTCAGCATATCCTTCAATTCCTTTCTCCCTTGTGGGTTTATCTAGCTTCCCCTTAAATACATCTTTGCTATTCACCTCAACCATTCCGTGTGGTAGCCAGTTTCACATTCTCACTAATTTCTGAGTAAATAAATTTATTTTATAAAAAAAGACCAATTTCCTCTATCTGTAACTCATCTGTCACAATAGAGTTGTACCCAATTGTAAACACTTGTTTATGCAAAATCCTTCGATAAGACATTGCTTCTACAGAAGATGACTGATGTGCTGTTCCACTATATTCAGTAAGCTGAGCTGTGAAAGCATTAATTAAAGAACGTTTTATGCTTGCATGCAGATCTATTTATGAGCTATGCATTGTGGTGTCGTTCTTAAAGTCTACGATAATTGTATTTTCTATCTTTCACCTATTGTAGGGCTCATGATCATTATAGCGATTGAGTGGCACAGTTTGCTCGAACACTTCTTTAATTGAGGCAGTGTGGGTTGAAATCCATCCCGACAGATGGAATGAGTGTGTCTTCTCTGATAGCTGCTAAAGGTCATAAGTAAAATGAGTTTGATCAGTCATAATACAGTTCCCAATGGGCATAAGTCCATAGGACAAAACTGGCACTAATTCAACACTAAATGGGTAATTCTGAGTAGTGTAGGCTATTAAACTAGATTGATTTATGTGCAGTAAGTGATGCTGGTGTTCTTTTGAGAGCTGTTGAGGCATTATATGGAGGGGAACTCTACACTTCAATGAGCTGTGTAATACCTGAGTTTGGAGTGCTTAATACCACAGAGTGTCCATTCCTCAGAACACTCATTCTGCCATTGATGACCTCAAACTTTGCGATTGGGAAGGATATACTTGCCTTAGCGACGGGGCAACAAAGATTCACTAGATTGATCCCTGGGATGAAAGGTTGTCCTATGAGGAGAGATTGAGTAGATCAGGCCTATACTCTCTGGAGTTTAGAAGAATGAAAGGTGATCTCATTGAAACATGTAAGATTCTGAGGGTGATTGACAGAGTAGATGCAGAGAGGATGTTTCCCCTGGCTGGAGAGTCTAGAACAAGGGGGCACAGTCTCAGAATAAGGGGTCAGCCTTTTACGACTGCGATAAGGAGAATTTCTTCACTCAGAGGATTGTGAATCTTTGGAATTATCTACCCCTGAGGGCTGTGGAAGCTCAGTCATTGAGTGTATTCAAGGCTGAGATAGATAGATTTTTTGGACACCAGTGGAATCCATGGAAAGTGAGTTGAGGTCAAAGATCAGCCATGATCTTACTGAATGGTAGGGGAGGCTCGAGGGGCTGTATGACCTTCTCCTGCTCCTATTTCTTATGTTCTTCTTATGTCTGAGACTCGTTTGTTTACACACACGCACACACACGCACAATATCATACCACACGTGACATCTGATCCAAGCCATTCTTGGGCTTTCAGGTGACCTTATCAAAAGATCGTGGGGTGTCTGGAGATCTTTGCTCATCTCTGTCTGCATGGTCGCACTGTCTCAGGTAGTGGCCAGGCTATCAAATTCAGTTTTCTTATTGTTCAGTATAGGCAATGTACACAAACATCTCGAAGAGAAAGCTCTTCAATGTACTACAGTTCCGTCTTTCACAAGAATTTACATTAATACCAGATTCCACCTAGGTGATTTATGCCAATTCACCCAAGAACAATAATTTAGAAAAATTCCCATCTGGTGGTGTAATTTTCCTGTTTTCATCTTATATCCTCACTCACTTCCTCTCATTAAATTTTATACAGTATTCACCATTTCATTCATGAGCCCCGGAGGAACTTTACTGTCTAACACAATATCATAAATCAAACATTCCCACTTGATCCAAGTTTCAACCCATTTTGTTTAATTTTATGTAAACGAACCTCTTGTTTTATTCCCCAAAATATGCCAGAGAACAATTCAGTCTGCAAGATGAAGAATATTAATTACCTTTAACACAACAATCACCCCCAAAAACTTCTTTCTGAATACATAGTTTGGACAGAACCGCATAGACTGGACCTTTCAAAATTAATCAGCTAAATTTCCCTTCCTATGTACTTGAACAGCAACTCTTAGCATTTTGTATAATCAATTCTAATTTCACATATTATGCCCAGACTGTGATTTTACAGAGAAGACAAAAGTAACAATTGCGTTTGGATGCAAGTCATTTATCTTCCACTTTAAGCAGTGTGTCTGGGACAACAGGATTACATCAGATATATGGCACAGAAACAGGCCATTCGGCCCAACCAGTCCATGCCAGCATTTATGTTCCACTCGAGTCTCCTCCTGTCTTTCCTCATTTAACTCCATCAGCATAACCCTCTATTCCCTTCTCCCTCATATGCTTTTCTAACCTCCCCATAAATCCATCTATATTATTCACTTCAACCACTCCCTGTGGTAGCGAGTTCCACATTCTCACCACTCTCTGGGTAAGGAAGTTTCTTCTGAATTCCCTATTTGATTTCTTGGTAACTATCTTATATTGATGCTCTCTAGTTTTGTTCTTCCCCACAAGTGGAAACTCTCTCTCTGCATCTAGTCTATCAAAACCATTCATAATTTTAAAGACCGCTACTGGATCACCACTTAGCCTTTTTTCGAGAAAAGAGACCTGCCCATCCTTTCCGTATATATATACCCTTGTATTTCTGGTATCATCCTTGTAAATCTTCTCTGCACCTCTCCAGTGCTTCTATATCCTTTTGATAATATGGTGACCAGAATTGTACGCAGTACTCCCAAGTGTGGTCTAACCAAGGTTCGATACAAATTTAGCATCATTTCACTACTTTTCCATTGTATAACACTTCAATTCTATAACAATCGATCCCAATAATTTAACCCAATACATTAAAGTCTTAAGTGCAATTTTGTCAGCATGCTGCGACATTCGATGTCTGGAGATAACTGCTGGATTTCTTGCTATGCCATCAGCCTCTTATCAAACTGGAGCTGGCATTGAATAATATGGTCACCTCTGGCTACTGCATAGTCCAGAGACACAAGTCTGCATTTTCTTCAGCATACATCAACAACATTAGAAGCATGTAAAAACACGGTGGCATTCCTGTGGCAAGCACAAACCATTAGTCTCTAGACTTTCCTTATCCTAACATAATATTTCTGATCTAACCATTCTATGATAAAAATATCCAAGTTCCATATGCCAACACTCCTCTCATCTTCCATTCACTTCAATTGAAAGGGAACTGACAGATTGTATCAGTCAGGATTTGGACGATATTTACAACAGATTCTAGATGTTCTTAGAGTTGGGATCTTTCTCTATTCTGTCCACTCGAGGAGTTAGATAACAGACTTTCTCCTGTGAATATAGCTCTGGATTTTGTGTTTAGTGATCCCGGGCATGTTACCGAGACCTTCCCTGGATACCAAGGCTAGGAGAGGCATTCTGGAAGGTATGGGGAGCTGGGACTTGTCCAGGAGAATAACCGAAGGTATGAAACCTGAAATAATGTAGAGTTAGAAAGTAGAAAGGCCCAAAAATGGGCAGTCGGTAACAGGACATCAATTACTCTCTTATCTTGGAGGCATTAAATAGCGACAGACTATTATTTGAAATATCAAAATGTTAAACTCCAGCCCAGCTATAGGGGTTATTACCATCAGCAGAAACAAACCCCAACTGTCAGAATGGAGATGATGCGGTCAGGATGTGATTTGGAAGATATTTACAACAGATTCTAGATGTTCTTAGAGTTGGGATCTACAGCAGCAATAACAGTAGAATCCAAACACTGCAGTCATTTGTGAGCTTGCTGGTGTCTCAGCAGGCCGGGTGATTAAATGAATCCCTTTCCACACACGGAGCAGATGAACGGCCTCTCCCCAATGTGAACTCGCTGATGTATCAGCAGGTTGGATGAACAAGTGAAGCCCTTCCCACACTCAGAGCAGATTAACGGCTAATCCCCAGTGTGAATACATTGATGAATTTCCAGCTGGGATGGGTAATTAAATCCCTTCCCACAGTCCCCATATTTCCACGGTTTCTCCGTGGTGCGGGTGTCCTTGTGTATCTCGAGATTGGACGATCAGTTGAAGACTCGTCCACACAAAGAACTTGTGTGTGGTTTCTCCCTGCTGTCAATGGTGAGATGTTTTTTCAAGCTGTGTAACTGGTTACAGCTCTTTTCACAGGCAGTGCACTGGAACATGTGTGTGTGTGTCGGTGCTTTTCCAGTCACATTGATGTTTGAAATCTTTTCCCATAGATACAACAAACAAACAATTCTCCTTCCACATACAAAGGCCGATGCAATTAAGGTCCTGAATAATCGAGAAACTCCATCAGATCTTGAAGTGATGTTTGATTTGAGTTTCCCGTCTGCAAATCTCCCCTTCTAATACACTGTAAAAGGAGATTACAAAACTCATCACTAAGTACAGGTCAGAAATTCAAAACAGACAATTCTAGTTCCCATGGAACATTTTTTCTTCTCTTGTTCCTCCAAAGCTGTAAATCCCTGTCCCACACACACTCTCCTCGTGCTGAAATCCAAACACATCACACGTCTCAAGACTGTCTGTCCTCAACTCCCAATTTCCGCCAACAACTCTGGCTGGGTTCAGTTCTACACTCATTGGTTCCCCTCCCTCGGTGCTGGGGCTTCAACTATTTGCAATCTATATTAATGTCTTGGATGAAGGAACTAAGTGTAATGTCGCCAAGTTGCTGATGACACAAAAATGGGTGGGAAAGCAAGTTATGAGCAGCACAGAAAAAAATCTGCAAAGGGATATAGACAGGCAAAGTGAGTGGGCAAACATTTGGCAGATGGAGTATAATGTGGGAAAGTGTGAGGTTATTCACTTTGGCAGTAAAAATAAAAAAGCTAATTCTTATTTAAATGGAGAGAACTTACAAATTGCTGCAGTACAGAGGCATCTGGGGGTCCTTGTGCATTAAACACAAAAAGTTAGTATGCAGATACAGCAAGTAATCAGGAAGGCAAATGGAATATTGGCCTTGATTGCAGGAGGGATAGAGTATAAAAGCAGAGAAGTCCTGCTACAACTGAACAGGGTATTGGTGAGGCCACATCGAGAGTACTGCGTACAGTTTTGGTCTTCTCTTACAGAAGGATATACTTGCATTGGACACAGTTCAGAAAAGATTCATTAAGTTGATTCCTGAAGTGAAGGGGTTAACTTTTGAAGAAACATAGACATGGAAACATAGAAAATAGGTACAGGAGTAGGCCATTCGGCCCTTCGAGCCTGCACCGCCATTCAATGAATTCATGGCTGAACATGCAACTTCAGTACCCCATTCCTGCTTTCTCACCACACCCCTTGATCCCCCTAGTAGTAAGGACTACATCTAACTCCTTTTTGAATATATTTAGTGAATTGGCCTCAACAACTTTCTGTGGTAGAGAATTCCACAGGCTCACCACTCTCTGGGTGAAGAAGTTTCTCCTCATCTCGGTCCTAAATGGCTTACCCCTTATCCTTAGACTGTGACCCCTGGTTCTGGACTTCCCCAACATTGGGAAAATTTTTCCTGCATCTAACCTGTCTAAACCCATCAGAATTTTAAACGTTTCTATGAAATCTCCTCTCATTCTTCTGAACTCCAGTGAATACAAGCCCAGTTGATCCAGTCTTTCTTGATATGTCAGTCCCGCCATCCCGGGAATCAGTCTGGTGAACCTTCGCTGCACTCCCTCAATAGCAAGAATGTCCTTCCTCAAGTTAGGAGACCAAAACTGTACACAATACTCCAGGTGTGGCCTCACCAAGGCCCTGTACAACTGTAGCAACACCTCCCTGCTCCTGTACTCAAATCCCCTCGCTATGAAGGCCAACATGCCATTTGCTTTCTTAACCGCCTGCTGTACCTGCATGCCAACCTTCAATGACTGATGTACCATGACACCCAGGTCTCGTTGCATCTCCCCTTTTCCTAATCTGTCTCTCTGTTTTTACCACCAAAGTGGATAACCTCACATTTATCCACATTATACTTCATCTGCCATGCATTTGCCCACTCACCTAACTATCCAAGTCACTCTGCAGCCTCATAGCATCCTCCTCGCAGCTCACACTGCCACCCAACTTAGTATCATCCGCAAATTTGGAGATACTACATTTAATCCTCTCGTCTAAATCATTAATGTACAATGTAAACAGCTGGGGCCCCAGCACAGAACCTTGCGATACCCCACTAGTCATTGCCTGCCATTCTGAAAAGTACCCATTTACTCCTACTCTTTGCTTCCTGTCTAACAACCAGTTCTCAATCCATGTCAGCACACTACCCCCAATCCCATGTGCTTTAACTTTGCACATTAATCTCTTGTGTGGGACCTTGTCGAAAGCCTTCTGAAAATCCAAATATACCACATCAACTGGTTCTCCCTTGTCCACTCTACTGGAAACATTCTCAAAAAATTCCAGAAGATTTGTCAAGCATGATTTCCCTTTCACAAATCCATGCTGACTTGGACTTATCATGTCACCTCTTTCCAAATGCGCTTCTATGACATCCTTAATAATTGATTCCATTATCTTACCCACTACTGATGTCAGGCTGACCGGTCTATAATTCCCTGTTTTTTCTCTTCCTCCTTTTTTAAAAAGTGGGGTAACATTGGCTACCCTCCACTCGATAGGAACTGATCCAGAGTCTATGGAATGTTGGAAAATGACTGTCAATGCATCCGCTATTTCCAAGGCCACCTCTTTAAATACTCTGGGATGCAGTCCATCAGGCCCTGGGGATTTATCGGCCTTCAATCCCATCAATTTCCCCAACACAATTTCCCGACTAATAAGGATTTCCCTCAGTTCCTCCTTCTTACTGGACCCTCTGACCCCTTGAGCAGGTTGGGCCTGTACTCATTGGAGTTTAGAAGAATGAGAGGTGATCTTATTAAAACATATAAGATACTGAGGGGGCTCAACAAGGTCGATGCAGAGAGGATGTTTCCCCTTGTGGGGGAATCTAGAACTAGGGGGCATAGTTTCAGAATAAGGGGTCGCCCATTTAAAACTGAGATGAGGAGCAATTTCTTCTCTCAGAGTTTTGTAAATCTGTGGAATTCTCTGCCCCAGAAAGCAGTGGAGTCTGGGTCATTGAATATATTTAAGGTGGAGATAGACATATTTTTGAGTGATAAGAGAGTGAAGGGTTATGGGAAGCGGGCAGGGAAATGGAGCTGAGCCCAAGATCAGATCAGCCATGATTTTATTGAATGGCAGAGCAGGCTCGAGGGGCCAAATGGCCTACACTTGCTCCTATTTCTTATGTTCTCTCCTCCCCTGAAGGTGCTGACTCTGGCTGGGTTCAGTTCTACACTCACTGGTTCCCCTCCCTCTCCCTCCCCTGCAGGTGCTGACTCTGGCTGGGTTCCATTCTATACTCACCAGTTCCCCTCCCTCTCCTCCCCTGAAAGTACTGACTCTGGCTGGATTCAGTTCTACATTCAATGATTCCTCTCTCTCTCACCTCCCCTGAAGGTGCTGACTCTGGTTGGGTTCAGTTCTACGCTCACTGCTTCCCCTCTCTCTCTTCCCCTGAAGGTGCTCATTCTGGCTGGGTTCGGTTCTACACTGACTGGGAATGGGAACCCAGACCCCTGCGGGGACTGGAATCTATCATAAAACAATGGTTTCAGAACAAAAATTGAAAACACTATTTGGAAGAAGGTGTGCTGATAAAATGTTGGCCGGGTGCTCAGCATGTCACACAATGTGCAAGATTAACATTCCACCTTTCTGAAGCTGGGAAAGAGAAAATGGGGAACTACAGACCAGTTAGCCTGACATCAGTAGTAGTGAAAATGCTAGTATCTACTATTAAGGACGTGTTTACAGGGCACTTAGAAAATAATAATAATAGGATTGGGCAGAGTCAACACGGATTTATGAAAGGGAAATTATGTTTCACAAATCTCAGAGTTTTTTGAGGTTGCAACTAGCAGAGTAGAGAAGGGGGAACCAGTGGATGTGGTTTATTTGGATTTACAGAAGGCATTTGATAAGGTGCTATATAAGAGATTATTAAACAAAATTAGGGCTCATGGGATTGGGGGTAATATACTAGCATGGATTACATAGGATATACGGCACAGAAACAGGCCATTTGGCCCAACCAGTCCATTAGAGCCAATCCCGTCTTTCCTCATCTAAATCTATCTGCATAACCCTCTGTTCCATTCTCCCTCATATGCTTATCTAGCCTCCCCTTAAATGCATCTATACAATTCACTTTAAACATTCCCCGCGGTAGTGAGTTCCACATTCTCACCACTCTGAGTTAAGAATTTTCTTCTGAATTTCCTTTTGGATTTCTTGGTGACTATCTTATATTGATGGCCTCTAGTTATGCTCTTCACCACAAGTAGAAAAATATCTCTGTATCCACTCTATCAAAGGTGGAAGGAAATCTGCTGTTCTTACCCGTTCTAGCCAATATGTGATTCCAGACCCACAGCAATGTGGTTTGCTCTTAACCACCCTCTGAAATGACCTAGCAAGCCACTCAGTTGTACACAACCGCTATGAAAAATAATAAGAATAAAACTGGACAGACCACCCGGCATCAACCTCAGCACCGGCTACGGACATGACAATGGCACACCCAGCCCAATCGACCCTGCAAAGTCCTCCTCACTAACATCTGGGGACTTGTTCCAAAATTGGGAGAGCTGTCCCATAGAATAGTTATGCAACAGCCTGACATAGTCATACTCACAGAATCATACCTTTCAGCCAATGTCCCAGAATTATCCATCACCATCCCTGGGTATGTCCTGTCTCACCAGCAGAACAGACCCACCAGAGGTGGCACAGTGGTATACAGTCTGGAGGGAGTGGCCCTGGGAGTCTTCAACATTCACTTCAGACCCCATGAAGTCTCATGAGTTCAGATCAAGCATGAGCAAGGAAACCTCCTGCTGATTACTACCTACCACCCTGCCTCAGCTGATGAATCAGTACTCCTCCATGTTGAACACCACTTGGAAGAAGCACTGAGAGTAGCAGTGTACTCTGGGTGGAGAACTTCAATGTCCATCATCAAGAGTGGTTCGTTAGCACCACTACTGACTGAGCTGGCCGAGTCCTGAAGAACATAGCTGCAAGACTGGGCCTGCAGCAGGAGGTGAGAGAACCAACACGAGAGAAAAACCTACTTGACCTCACCAATATACCTGTTACAGATCCATCTGTCCATGACAGCATTGGTAGCAGTGATCATCGCACAGTCATCGTGGAGACAAAGTCCCATCTTCACACGGAGGACACCATCCATCATGTTGTGTGGCACTATCACCGTGCTAAATGGGCTAGATTGAGAACAGATCTTGCAACTCAAAACTGGGCATCCATGAGGTGCTGTGGGCCATCAGCAGTAGCACAATTGTATTCCACCACAATCTGTAACTCATGTTCCAGCATATTCCTCACTCTACCATTACCATCAAGCCAGGGGACCAACCTGATTCAATGAAGCATGTAGAAGAGCATGCCAGGAGCAGCACCAGGCGTACCTAAAAATGAGATGCCAACCTGGCGAAGCTGTAACACAGGACTCATCATAATCATAGGCGGACCCTCGAACAAGGATGACTTGCTTCCACACCAAAAGGGATGAGTTCATAGATGTTTCAATGGAGGACCCGATATTCCAGTCCTGAACTCCAGGGGTGGAAGATACCTGTGCGTGGATTTTTTTAACGTGTGGTGACCATTGCACATCAGCCACCACACGGGCTTGACAGAGCTAGGCCTTTATCCAGTGGCAAGGGTAAACCAGGACGACTGGAGACCTGCTCTGCTGCACGGACCGAGTGCGCACACATATCGCAGTGTGGGCTGGCCTGTGCTGCCCTTGGGCCCTCGGCTCTTCTCGGCCCCGCACCTCCACTATGATCATTTGCCGCTCCTCCGCCATGTATTAGTGTACCGAGAGCCTGCCGCAGCTCTCAGGCAGAATGAATGCATCATGCAAACTTTCAGCAAATCCTGCATTAATATGGAGGATTCTTCGCATGTTGTCACACACAATCTGGACAATTAAAGAGTGGTCGCCCTTTCTGTTCAAGAAGTTGAGTAGGTTAACCATAGGAATTCATAAAGCAAAATGGATGGCACCTACTGCTTCCTGCACTTTGGGAGACTAAGCGATGCAGTAAAACTGGATGGCCCTATCTTACTGCTGCCTTTTTGTGATGCCAAATTGGATGAAATTCACAGTTCTCTGGGAGGGGAGAGTGTCAATTACAAATATATGCCCTGATGGCACCGTGGCTGATATTACACTGTACCCCCTGGCTGCCTGAAATGAGAAAGTGGTATAAACTTTTAATGCAGTTGTGACCTTCATCCTTCATGTAGTAGCTGGTACAGTTCCCCTATCGCCTCTTTGGTGATGCGCATTTTCTAACTGACCTCCCCACTAAGGGACCTGTAAATTCCTTGGGGAGGGTAATATCTTGAAGAGTGCATTCTCCTCATTCTGCCTCCCCTTCTTTCCCCCACCGTCTCCTACTGCTCCACTTCCTCCACTAAAATGGCAAACAAAGAACCCCTCATGTGGGCGAGGGAAAAAATATCCGAGGGGTTTCATAGTACCACATTCAGTCAAAGGCCAGTCCAGCATTATCTAGGTCAAATGCCAGTAATTCATAGTCAAAAGTTTCTGCACTCTTTAGGCTGAAAAATTCCTGACTTCCACCAATCTCAGTTGATCCTGATAACAGGTACACCTTGTATATCCTGTTCTAATTTACCCCTGGTGCATTGCCCTAGGCCTTCTGCCTGCCAAGTCTCCACAGAGCTATTTAAAATGTTTGTAACTAATGGGCAGTGGCATTGGTATATTGAAATGCCACAAATAAGCTCGTAATGAACACAGGACTACATACATGCTAAAAAGTGGAAACAGCATGCTATAGACAATGCTAAGTGATCCCACAACAAACGGATCAGACCAAAGCTCTCCAGTCCTTTCACATCCAGTCGTGAATGGTGGTGGACAATTAAACAACTAACGGGAGGAGGAGGCTCCATGAATATCCCCATCCTCAATGATGGCGGAGCCCAGCACGTGAGTGGAAAAGACAAGGCTGAAGCATTTACAATCATCTTCACCCAGAAGTGCTGAATGGATGATCCATCTCGGCCTCCTCCTGAGGTTCCCACCATCACAGAAGCCAGTCTTCAGTCAATTCGATTCACTCCACGTGATATCAAGAAATGCCGTGCGCACTGGATACAGCAAAGGATATCAGCCTGTCACCACCGCACAGCATTGCCCTCCAATCATCAAGATTCATGACTCGTCCTTGACAACGTGGACCATTTCCCATATCTCGGGAGCCTCTTATCAACAAAGGCAGACATTGATGCGGAGATTCAACATTGCATCCAGTGCAGCCTTCAGCCGTCTGAGGAAAAGAGTGTTTGAAGACCAGGCCTTCAAATCTACCACCAAGCTCATGGTCTACAGGGCTGTAGTAATACCCAACATCCGGTATGGATCTGAGGCATGGACGATGTATAGAAGGCACCTCAAGTCGCTGGAGATAGATCTCCAACGATGTCTCCGCGAGATCCTGCAAATCCCCTGGGAGGACAGGCACACCAACATCAGTGTCCTCGACCAGGCTAACATCCCCAGTTTGAAGCACTGACCACACTCGATTAGCTTCGCTGGGCAGGCCACATAGTTTGCATGCCAGATACGAGACTCCCTACGCAAATGCTTTATGTGGAGCTCCTTCGTGGTAAACGAGCCAAAGGAGGACAGCGGAAACGTTATAAGGACACCCTCAAAGCCTCCCTGGTAAAGTGCGACATCACCATTGACACCTGGGAGACCCTGGCCGAAGACCACCTGAGGTGGTGAAAGTGCATCCACGAGGGTGTTGAGCTCTTTGAGCCTCAATGCAAAGAGCGTGAAGAGGCCAAGCGCAGGCAGCGGAAGGAGCACGCGGCAAACCAGCCCCACCGACCCCTTCCCTCGACGAATGTCTGTCCCACCTGTAACAGGGTCTGTGGCTCACGTATCGGACTGTTCAGCCATCAAAGAACTCACTTTGGGAGTGGAAGCAGGTCTTCCTCGATTCCGAGGGACTGCCTATGACAATGATGGGCCCCCGACAACATCCCGGCTGTTGTGCTGAAGACTTGTGTTCCAGAACTAGCTGCGCCTCTAGCCAAGCTGTTCCAGTGCAACTACTACACTGGCATCTATCCAACAATGTGGAAAACTGCCCAGGTATGTCCTGTCCACAAAAAGCAAGACAAATCCAATCCAGCCAATTGCCGCCCCATCAGTCTACTCTCAATCATCAACAAAATGATGGAAAGTGTCGTCAACAGTGTAATCAAGCAGCATTTACTAACCAATAACCTGCTCACCGATGCCCAGTTTGGGTTCCACCAGAACCACTCGGCTCCAGGCCTCATTACAGTCTTGGTCCAAAGATGGACAAAAGAGCTGAATTTCAGAGGTGTGGTGAGAGGAACTACCCTCGACATCAAGGCAGTATTTGACTGAGTTTGGTATCAAGGAGCGCGAGTAAGACTGAAGTCAATGCAAATCTGGGGGAAAACTCTCCACTGGCTGGAGTCATCGAATCATAGAAATTTACAGCATGGAAGGAGGCCATTTCGGCCCATTGTGTCCGTGCCCGCCGACCAAGAGCTATCCAGCCTAATTCCACTTTCCAACTCTTGGTCCGTAGCCCTGTAGGTTACAGCATTTTATGTGCACATCCAAGTATTTTTTTAATGTGGTGAGGCTTTCTGCCTCTACCACTCTTTCAGGCAGTGAGTTCCAGACCCCTATCACACTCTGGGTGAAGAAATTTCCCCTTATATCTCCTATAAATCTCCCCCCAATTACTTTAAATCTATGCCCCCTGGATGTTGACCCATCTGCCAAGGGAAACAGGTCCTGCCTATCCACTCTATCTAGGCCCCTCAATCAGGTCTCCCTTCAGCCTCCTCTGTTCCAAAGGAAACAGACCCAGCATCTCCAATCTTTCCTCATAGCCAAAATTCTCCAGCTGAGGCAATATTCTTGTAAATCTCCTCTGCACCCTTTCCAGTGCAATCACATCTTTCCTGTATTGTGGTGATCAGAATTGCATATAGTACTCTAGCTGCAGCCTAACCAGTGTTTTATACAGTTCAAGCATAACATCCTTGCTCTTGTATTCCATGCCTCGACTAATAAAGGCCAAATATTCCATATGCCTTCTTAACCACCTTATCTACCTGGCCTGCTACTTTAGGGATCTGTGGCCCTGCAATCCAAGGTCCCTTTGTTCCTCTACACTTTTCGTGTCGTATCATTTAATGTGTATTCCCTTGCCTTGTTAGACCTCCCCAAATGCATGACCTCACATTTATCCAGATTGAAATCCATTTGCCACTGTTCTGCCCACCTGACCAGTACATTGATAGCATCCTGCAGTCTGCAGCTTTCTTCTTCAACCACAGAGCCTATTTTAGTGTCATCTGCAAACTTCTTAATCATACCCCCAACATTCATTCAACTTCTTAATCATACCCCCAACAAGTCATTGATATATACCACAAAAAACAAGGGACCCAGCACTGAGCCCTGCGGAACTCCACTGGATACAGCCTTCCAGTCACAAAAACACCCATCAACCATTACCCTTTGCTTCCTGCCTCTGAGCCAATTTTAGGTCCAACTTGTCACTTTGTCCAAGATCCCATGTGCTTTTACTTTCGTGGCCAGTCTGCCATGTGGGACCTTATCAAAAGCTTTGCTAAAATTCATATACACTACATCATACGCACTGCCCTCATCGACCCTCCTGGTTGCCTCCTCGAAAAATTCAATCAAGTTAGTCAAACACAACTTTTCCTTATTAAATTCATGCTGACTGTCCTTGATTAATCCATGTCAATGATGATTGATCTAGTCCCTCATGATTTTTCCAATAATTTTCCCACCACTGAGGTTAGGCTGACTGGCCTGTAATTACTTGGTCTATCTCTTTCTCCCTTTTTAAACAAAGGTACAACATTTGCAGTCCTCCAGTCCTCTGGCACCACATCTGTATCCAGAGAGGACTGGAAAATGATGGTCAGGGCCTTTGCTATTTCCTATTTTGCTTCTCTTAATAGCCTGGGATACATTTCATCTGGGCCTGGGGATTTATCCACTTTCAAAGCTGCTAAGCCCCTTAATACTTCCTTTCTCACTATGTTTATCTTGTTTAATATTTCACACTCCTCCCTCATTGCAAAATCTGTATCGCCCCTCTCTTTTATGAAAACAGATGCAAATTATTCATCAAGAACCATACCCACATCTTCTACCTCGAAACACAGATTCCCTTTATGGTCCCTAATAGTTCCTACTCTTTCACTAGTTATCCTCTTGCTCGTAATGTATTTATAAAGCATCTTTGGGTTTTCCCTGATTTTACTTGCCAACCTTCTTTCATGCTCTCTCTTTGCTCTGATATATTAATTGCACCCCTGCACTTTTTGTACCCCTTTGAGTTTCTGCAGTTTTGAGTTCTCGGTATCTGTCATAAGCTTCCCTTTTTTTCTTTAACTTACCCTTACATGTCCCTTAACATCCAGGGGGCTCTGGATTTGTTAGCTCCACCTTTTTTCTTTAAGGGAACATACTTGTTCTGCACCCTCAGGATCTCCTCCTTGACACTGCTCTGACACTGATTTACCGTCAAGTAGCCGTTTCCAGTCCACTTTGACCAAATCCCATCTCAGCTCAGCAAAATTGGTGTTACCCCAATTGAGAACTTTTTTTCCTGGTCCACCTTTCTCCTTTTCCATAACTACTATGTTACTGAATTATGATCACTAGCACCAAAATGCTCTCCCACTGATACCCCTTCCACCTGCCCCTCTTCATTCCCCAAAACCAAGTCCAGAACTGGCCCCTCCCTTGTTGGGCTTGTTACATACTGGCTAAAGAAGGTCTCCTGAATGCATTTTAGGAATTCTGCACCCGCTGTAACATTCACACTCCTTTTTTCCCAGTTAATATTAGGGTAGTTTAAATCCCCCCACTATTACAACTCTATAGTTTTTGCACTTCACTGCAATTTGCCCACATTATTTGTTCTTCTATCTCCCTCTGACTGTTTAGGGGTCTATAGTATACTCCCAGAAGTGTGATCGCCCCTTTTTTGTTCTTCAATTTAACCTATATGGCCTTGTTTGATAACCCCTCTTAACAAATCATCCCTTCTCACAGCTGCAATTAAATAATACTGCAACACCCGCCCGCCCCCCTCCTTTTTTACCCCACTCTCTATCCCGTCTGAAAACCCTGTAACCAGGAGCTGCCATACCTGCCCTTCTTTCAGCCATGTCTCAGTAATAGCTATATTGGATTCCCAATTGTCTATCTGCGCACTCAGCTCATCTGCCTTATTCCCTATACTCCTTGCATTGAAGTATATACAATTTAGTATTACCAAACTCCCTTGTTGTCTATTTTCCAGCCCTTGTTTCCTCTGTCTCCCAAATTCACTTTCTACTTTTCTGCTGCCCAATTCCAACTTTGCCTCTCTCCCCACGGAATCTATTCTCTGGTTACCATCCCCATGCTAAGCTACTTGAAACCCTCCCCAACAGCACTAGCAAATCCTCCTACATAGAAACATAGAAAATAGGTGCAGGAGTAGGCCATCCGCCTTCGAGCCTGCACTACCATTCAATAAGATCATGGTTGATCATTCCTTCAGTACCCCGTTCCTGCTTTCTCTCCATACCCCTTGATCCCTTTAGCCGCAAGGGCCATATCTAACTCCCTCTTGAATATATCCAATCAACTGGCATCAACAATTCTCTGCGGTAGGGAATTCCATAGGTTAACAACTCTCTGAGTGAAGAAGTTCCTCCTCATCTCAGTCCTAAATGGCTTACCCCTTATCCTAAAACTATGTCCCCTGGTTCTGGACTTCCCAACATCGGGAACATTCTTCCTGCATCTAACTTGTCCAGTCCAGTCAGCATTTTATATGTTTCTATGAGATCCCCTCTCATCCTTCTAAACTCCAGTGAATACAGGCCCAGTTGATCCAGTCTCTCCTCATATGTCAGTCCTGCCATCCCAGGAATCAGTCTGGTGAACCTTTGCTGCACTCCCTCAATAGCAAGAATGTCCTTCCTCAGAATAGGAGACCAAAACTGAACACAATATTCCAGGTGGGGCCTCGCCAAGGCCCTGTACAATTGCAGTAAGACTTCCCTGCTCCTATACTCAAATCCCCGAGCTATGAAGGCCAACATGCCATTTGCCTTCTTCACCGCCTGCTGTACCTGCATGCCAACCTTCAATGACTGATGAATCATGACACCCAGGTCTCGCTGCACCTCCCCTTTTCCTAATCTACCACCATTCAGATAATATTCTGCCTTCGTGTTTTTGCTCCCAAAGTGGATAACCTCACATTTATCCACATTATACTGCATCTGCCATGTATTTGCCCACTCGCCTAACCTGTCCAAATCATCCTGCAGCCTCTTAGCGTCCTCCTCACAGCTCACACCGCCACCCAGTTTAGTGTCATTTACAAACTTGGAGATATTACACTCAATTCCATCATCCAAATCATTAATATATATTGTAAAGAGCTGGGGTTCCAGCACTGAGCCCTGCGGCACTCCACTAGTCAGCGCCTGCCATTCTGAAAAAGACACGTTAATCCTGACTCTCTGTTTCCTGTCTGCTAACCAGTTCTCTATCCATGTCAGTACATTACCCCCAATATCATGTGCTTTGATTTTGCACACCAATCTCTTGTGTGGGACTTTGTCAAAAGCCTTTTGAAAGTTCAAATACACCACATCCACTGGTTCTCCCCTGTCCACTCTACTAGTTACATCCTCAAAAAATTCAAGAAGATTTGTCAAGCATGATTTCCCCTTCATAAATCCATGCTGACTTGGACCAATCCTATCACTGCTTTCCAAATGTGCTGCTATTTCATCCTTAATGATTGATTCCAACATTTCCCCCACTACTGATGTCAGGCTTACTGGTCTATAATTATCCGTTTTCTCTCTCCCTTCTTTTTTAAAAAGTGGTGTTACATTAGCAATCCTCCAGTCGATAGGAACTGATCCAGAGTCGATACACTGTTGGAAAATGATCACCAATGCATCCACTATTTCTAGGGCCACTTCCTTAAGTACGCTGGGATGTAAACTATCAGGCCCTGGGGATTTATCGGCCTTCAATCCCGTCAATTTCCTTAACACAATTTCCCGCCTAATAAGGATATCCTTCAGTTCCTCCTTCTCACTAGACCTTCGGACCCCTAGTACATCCGGAAGGTTATCTGTGTCTTCCTTTGTGAAGACAGAACCAAAGTACTTGTTCAATTGGTCTGCCATTTCTTTGTTCCCCATTATAAATTCACCCGAATCCGACTGCAAGGGACCTATGTTTGTCTTCACTAATCTTTTTCTCTTCACATATCTATAGAAGCTTTTTCAGTCATTTTTTATGTTTCCGGCAAGCTTCCTCTCGTATTCTGTTTTCCCCCTCTTAATTAATCCCTTTGTCCTTCTCTGCTGTATTCTAAATTTCTCCCAGTCCTCCGACTTGCTACTTTTTCTGGCTAATTTATATGCCTCTTCCTTGGATTTAACACTATCCTTAATTTCCCTTGTTAGCCACGGTTGAGCCACCTTCCACGTTTTATTTTTACGCCAGACAGGGATGAACAATTGTTGAAGTTCATCCATGTGATCTTTAAATGTTTGCCACCGTCAACCCTTTAATTATCACTCACCAATCCATTCTAGCCAATTCGCGTCTCACACCATCGAAGTTACCTTTTCTTAATTTCAGGACCCTAGTCTCTGAATTAACTCTGTCACTCTCCATCTTAATAAAGAATTCTACCATATTATGGTCACTCTTCCCTAAGGGGCCTTGCACGACAAGATTGCTAATTAGTCCTTTCTCATTACACATCACCCAGTCTAGAATGGCAGCCCTCTAGTTCATTCCTCGACATATTGGTCTAGAAAACCATCCCTAATACACTCCAGGAAATCTTCCTCCACCAACTTGCTACCAGTTTGGTGAGCCCAATCCATATGTAAATTAAAGTCACCCATGATAACTGCTATACCTTTATTGCACACATCCCTTATTTCTTGTTTGATGCTGTCCCCAACCTCATTACTACTATTTGGTGGCCTGTACACAACTCCCACTAGCGTTTTCTACCCTTTGGTATTCCATAGCTCCACCCATACCGATTCTACATCATCCAAGCTAATTTCCTTCCTTACAATTGCGTTAATTTCCTCTTTAACCAGCAACGCCACCCCGCCTCCTTTTCCTTTCTGTCTATCCTTCCTAAATGCTGAGTACCTCTGGATGTTGAGTTCCCAGCCTTGGTCACCCTGGAGCCATGTCTCCGTGATGCCAATCACATCATACCCGTTAACTGCTAAGTGCGCAGTTAATTCTTCCACCTTACTCCTCGCATTGAGGCACAGAGCCTTCAGGCTTGTCTTTTTAACCTCCTGTGAGATCACTGGTCCCAACTCTGTTGAAGTGCAACCCGCCCATCTTGTACAGGTCCCACCTCCCCCAGAAGCGGTCCCTATGCCTCTGGAATCCAAAGCCCTCCTGCGTGCACCATCTCTCCAGCCACACATTCATTAACTCTATCCTCCTATTTCTGTACTCACTAGCATGTGGCACCCAGAGATTACTACATTTGAGGTCCTGCTTCTTATTATCTGCCCTAACTTCCTAAAATCTGCCTTAGGGACCTCATCCCTCATTCTACCCATGTCATTGGTGCTAACATAGACCATGGTATCTGGCCGTCTACCCTCCCCATTTAGAATGATTTGCAGCCGCTCGGTGACATCTTTGACCCTGGCACCAGGGAGGCAACATACCATCCTGGAATCTCGACTGTGGCCGCAGAAATGCCTGTGTGCTCCCCCGACAATAGAATCCCCTATAACTATCGCTCTTTTGACATTTCTCCTCCCCCTCCCTGTACAGATGAGGATGAATTTCTTCACTCAGAGGGTTATGAATATTTTGGGGAATAAAGGGATATGGAGAAATCCAGAGACTAATTACACCTTGAGACCAAATCCAGGGACCACTTACACTGAGACCCCAAATCCAGGTACCGCTTACATTGAGACATCAAATCCAGGAATCACTTATACCATGAGATCAAATCCGTGGACCACTTACAATGAGAGACCACATCCATGGACCACTTACACTAAAAATACCAAATCTAGGGAGCACTTACATTGAGACACGAAATCCAGGGACCACTTCCACCCCGAGACTTAAAATCCAGGGACCACTTACAGTGAGAGAACAAATCCAGGGACCATTTGCAACCCGAGACCAACTGCAGGGACCACTTACACCAAGACACCAAATCCAGGGACCTCTTACATTCAGGCCAAATTCAGGGACCACTTGCACCCAGAGATCAAATCGCCGGACCATTTACACTGAGACACCAAATCGAGGGACCAATAACACTGAGACCAAATCCAGTGACCAATAATGCTTGAGTCCAAATCCAGGGACCACATACACAGAGAGATCAAATCCAGGGACCACTTACACTGTGACACCAATCCAGGGACCACTTACACTAAGAGACCAAATCCAGGGACCACTTACACTGAGACACCAAATCCAGAGACCACTTACCCCGAGAGACCAAATCCAGAGATCACTTACACCAAGAGACCAAATCCAGGGACCACTTCCACTGAGAGACCAAATTCAGGGACCACTTCAGCCTGCAACCAAATCCACAGACCACTTACACTGACACACCAAATCGAGGGACCACTTACACCGAGACACCAAATCCAGGGATCACTTGCACCTGGAGACCAAATCCCCGCACCACTTACACTGAGACACCAAATCTAGGGACCACTTACACTGAGACAACAAATCCAGGGACCACTTGCAATGTGACACCAAATCCAGGGACCACTTACAATGAGAGATCAAATCCAGGGACCACTTCAACCGAGACACCAAATCCAGGGACCACTTATACCGAGACACCAAATCCAGGGACCACTTGCATCCCGAGAGATCAAATCCCGGGACCATTTACACCCTGAGACCAAATCCAGCGACCACTTATACTGAGATGCCAAATCCAGGGACCACTTACACTGAGATCTCAAATCCAGGGACCACTTACACAGAGAGATCAAATCTAGGGACCACTTGCACCCGGAGACCAAATCCCAAGACCACTTACACTGAGACACCAAATCCAGAGACCACATATCCCAAGAGACAAAATCCAGGGACCACTTACACCCTGAGACCAAATCCAACGACCACTGACACCGAGACACCAAATCCACGGACCACTTACACAGAGAGATCAAATCCAGGCATCATTTACAATAAGCGACCAAATCCAGGGACCACTAACACAGAGACACCAAAATCAGGGACCTCTTACCCCTAGAGACCAAATCCAGGGACTACTTACAATGAGAGACCAAATCCAGGGACCACACACAGCATGACCAAATCCAGGGACCACTTACACTGAAAGGCCAAATCCAGGGACCTCTTAGACCGAGACACCAAATCCAGGGATCTCTTACATTGAGACCAAATCCAGGGACCACTTATACTGAGACACTAAATCCATGGCCCCTTACACCATGAGACCAAATCCAGGGACCACTTACGCCCTGGGACCAAATCCAGGGACCACTTACACAGAGAGACCAATTCCAGGAACCACTTATAATGGAAGATGAAATCCAGGGGCCACTTATACTGGGGGACCAAATCCATGGCACTTTACACTGAGAAACCAAATCTAGGGACCTCTTACATTTAGACACAAAATCTAAGGACCAGATGCACCCAAGACCAAATCCAGGGACCACTTACAGTGAGAAAATAAATCCAGGGATAACTTACAATGAGAAAATAAATCCTGGGACCACTTACAATGAGAGAATAAATCCAGGGTCCACTTATACTGACAGACCAAATCCAAGGACCACTGACACCGAGACACCAAATCCAGGGTCCACTTACAATGGGAGATGAAGTCCAGGGACCACTTATACTGGGGGACCAAATCCGGGGCGCTTTACACTGAGACCCCAAATCCAGGGACCACTTACACAGAGAGATAAAATCCAGGGCGCTTTACACTGAGACCCCAAATCCAGGGACCACTTACACAGAGAGATAAAATCCAGGGCCCTTTACACTGAGACCCCAAATCCAGGGACCACTTACACAGAGAGACAAAATCCAGGGACCACTTACACAGAGAGATCAAATCCAGGGACCACTTACCCCGAGAGACCAAATCCACGGACCACTTACACCCCGACACCAAATTCAGGAACCACTTGTAGCCTGCGACCAAATCCACAGACCACTTGCAATGAGGCACCAAATCCAGGGACCACTTACACCCCGAGATCAAATCTAGGGACATCTTACATTTAGACATCACATCCAAGGACCAGATGCACCCCGAGACCAAATCCCAGGACCACTTACACGCTGAGACCAAATCCAGGGACCACTTTCACCCCAAGACCAAATCCAGGGATCACTTATGCCCTGGGACCAAATCCACAGACCCCTTACACTGAGAGACCAAATCTAGGGACCACTTTCACTGAGACACCACATCCAGGGACCACTTACACTGAGACACCACATCCAGGGACCACTTACACTGAGACACCACATCCAGGGACCTCTTACATTGAGACAACAAATCCAAGGACCAGTTGCAGCCCGAGACCAAATCCCAGAACCACTTACACCCTGAGACCAAATCCAGAGACCATTTACACTGAAACACAAAATCCAGGGACCACTTACAATGAGAAAATAAATCCAGGGTCCACTTACACTGACAGACCAAATCCAGGGACCACTTATGCCGAGACACCAAACCCAGGGACCACTTACACTGTGACACCAAATCCAGGGACCACTTATACTGAGAGAATAAATCCAGGGACCACTTCCACTGAGAGAATAAGTCCAGGGACCACTTCCACTGAGAGAATAAGTCCAGGGACCACTTCCACTGAGACACCAAATCCAGAGACCACTGGCCCCGAGACCCCAAATCCAGGGACCACTTACACAGAGAGATCAAATCCACGGCCGCTTGCACTGTGACACCAAATCCAGGGACTGTTGTGTTCCGAACACAGATGAGACTGCACACAGGGAGGTTAAAGTAACAGTGACCTCAGTCTTTATTAAGACACTCCAGATTCAGGAACAGGCCTTAGGGGCCGGCTTATATACAGTGCTCCCAAGGGATGCTGGGATCCCTTGGGACTTTAGGGGATGCGCTCGCTGGTGGCGGAACATGGGAGTGCATGCCTTACAGATACACAACATCACTCCCCCCAAAGTCAAAGTGAAAACTATTTACAAGGTGAGGCGGTCGGGAGCCTTTCTTTCCCTGGTGGACCACCTCGGTACAAATGTCTGTTCTGGTGTGTTGGCTGTGCCCTCACTGGGCTGGCATGTTGTTGGCCTTGCAGGGCTGCTGGGTGAGCCTGGCCTTGCTGGGCTGTTGGGCGTGTGGGTTCAATTTCCTGGTCCGGGGTGGTGTCGTTGACCCTTTGGGTGTGTGTTGTGGGCTCGAAAAAGGTGGTGTCTGCTGTGGGTTGTTCAGGGCACTCTGTGAACCGCTGCCTCGTTTGGTCCAGGTGCTTTCTGCAAACTTGTCCATTGTCTAGTTTGTCTACAAACACCCTAATCCCTTCTTTAGCTATCACCGTGCCTGTGATCCACTTGGGACCATGTCTATAGTTTAGCACATACACAGGGACATTCAGATCAATTTCCCGTGACACAGTGGCGTGACCATCGTTTACATTTTGTTGCTGCCGCCTGCTCTCTACCTGATCATGCAGGTTGGGGTGAACCAGAGAGAGTTTGGTTTTAAGTGTCCTTTTCATGAGTAGCTCAGCCGGGGGCACCCCTGTGAGCGAGTGGGGTCTCGTGCGGTAGCTGGGCAGTACTCGAGACAGGCGGGTTTGGAGTGAGCCTTCTGTGACTCGTTTAAGGCTCTGTTTGATTGTTTGTACTGTCCACTCTGCCTGCTTATTGGTGACTGGTTTAAACAGGGCCGAGGTGACATGTTTGATCCCATTGCGGGTCATGAATTCTTTAAATTCGGCACTGGTGAAACATGGCCTGTTGTCACTGACTAGTATGTCAGGCAGGCCGTGGGTGGCAAACATTGCCCTCAGGCTTTCAATGGTGGCGGTGGCGGTACTTCCCGACATTATTTCACATTCAATCCATTTTGAAAAAGCATCCACCACCAGCAGGAACATTTTACCGAGAAACGGGCCCGCATAGTCGACATGGATCCTCGACCATGGTCTGGAGGGCCAGGACCACAAACTTAGTGGTGCCTCTCTGGGCGCGTTGCTCAACTGAGCACATACGCAGCATTGCCGTACACAGGACTTTAAGTCAGAGTCGATACCGGGCCACCACACGTGGGATCTGGCTATCGCTTTCATCATTACTATACCCGGGTGTGTGCTGTGGAGATCTGAGATGAACGTCTCTCTGCCCTTTTTGGGTAGCACTACGCGGTTACCCCACAACAGGCAGTCTGCCTGAATGGACAGCTTGTCCTTTCGCCGCTGGAACGGCCTGATTAGCTCTTTCATTTCAAAGGGGATGCTGGCCCAGCTCCCATGCAGTACAGTTTTTTTACTAGGGAGAGCAGAGGATCTTGGCTGGTTCAAGTCCTAATCCATGTCCATGCCAGGTGATTTATCATTTTCAAACGCTTCCATGACCATCAACAAGTCTGCGGGCTGCGCCACCATCAACAAGTTTGCAGGCTGTGCCATTTCCACCCCCGTGGTGGGCAATGGTAGCCGACTGAGAGCATCCGCACAGTTCTCGGTGCCTGGCCTGTGGCAGATGGTATAGTTATATGCTGATAGCGCGAGTGCCCACCTTTGTATGCGGGCTGAGGCATTAATATTTATCCCCTTGTTTTCAGCGAACAGGGATGTGAGGGGCTTGTGATTGGTTTCCAGCTTAAATTTGAGGCCAAACAGGTACTGATGCATTTTCTTTACCCCGAGCACACACGCTAATGCCTCTTTCTCAATCATGCTGTAGGCCCTCTCAGTCTTAGACAAGCTCCTGGAGGCATAGGCTACAGGTTGCAACTTCCCCGCAACGTTAGCTTGTTGTAATACAGACCCGACTCCGTACGATGACGCATCACATGCTAGCACAAGTCTTTTACACGGGTTATGCAATACAAGCAGCTTGTTGGAGCATAAAATGTTTCTGGCTTTCTCAAAAGCAATTACTTGTTTTTTTTTCCCATACCCAGTTCTCACCTTTACGCAATAACACATGTAGGGGCTCTAAGAGGGTGCTTAACCCCGATAGGAAGTTACCAAAATAGTTGAGGAGTCCCAAGAACAACCGCAGCTCCGTGACGTTCTGTGGCCTGGGCACGTTCCTGATAGCCTCTGTCTTGGCATCTGTGGGCCGAATGCCATCCGCTGCGATCTTTCTCCCCAAAAACTCCACTTCTGTTGCCATGAAGACGCATTTCGACCTCTTCAGCCGAAGCCCTACGTGAACCAGTCGCTGGAGGACCGCCTCCAGGTTTTGTAGGTGCTCGACGGTGTCCCGACCCGTGACCAATATGTCATCCTCAAAAACCACCGTGCGTGGTACCGACTTGAGTAGGCTCTCCATGTTTCTCTGGAAAATCGCTGCAGCCGACTGAATTCCAAACAGGCATCTATTGTAGATGAACAGTCCCTTGTGCGTGTTGATGCAGGTGAGGTCCTTCGAAGACTCCTCCAGCTCCTGCGTCATGTAGGCCGAAGTCAGGTCGAGCTTGGTGAACGTCTTGCCTCCTGCCAGTGTCGCAAATAGGTCGTCTGCCTTAGATAGCGGGTATTGGTCCTGAAGCAAGAAAGGATTAATAGTTACTTTATAATCGCCGCAAATCCTGACCGTGCCATCACTTTTGAGTACTGGAACAATTGGGCTGGCCCACTCGCTGAATTCCAGTGGGGAGATGATGCCCTCGCGTTGCAGCCTGTTCAGCTTGATTTCCACTCTCTCCCTCATCATGTGATGTACCGCACGCACCTTATGGTGAATGGGTCATACCACTGGGACCAAGTGGATCCGCACCTTCGCCCCGGAAAAGTTTCAAATGCCTGGCTCAAAAAGGGAAGGAAATTTGTTAAGAACCTGGGTACATGAGGCCTCATCGACATGTGATAGCGCTTGGATGTCATCCCAGTTCCAGTGGATTTTGCCCAGCCAGCTCCTTCCAAGCAGTGTGGAGCCATCGCCCGGGACAATCCAGAGTGGCAGTTCGTGCACCGTGCTCTCGTAGGTGACCTTGACCATGGCACTGCCCAGTACAGTGATAAGCTCTTTGGTGTACGTTCTCAGTTTCGTGTGGATGGGGCTCAGGGCTGGTCTGAGTGCCTTGTTGCACCACAATCTCTCAAACATCTTTTTACTCATGATGGATTGGCTAGTGCCAGTGTCCAGTTCCATGGCTATGGGTAAGCCATTCCATTTTACATTTAGCATTATAGGTGGACATTTCGTCAAAAATGTGTGCACCCCGTGTACTTCAGCATCTGCCTCCTCTCTCTGAGGCTCGAAATTGCTTTGATCCACCATGGACCGATCTTCCTCTGCCACGTGGTGGTTAGCAGGTTTTGTAGAGCTTGCAGCTCATCTGCAAGTTCGTTGGAGGTGCCCCATTGTTCCACAGCTCTTGCAAACATACCCTTTGAAGCGGCATGAATAGGCTGAATGGAAGCCTCCACAATGCCAACAAGGTATGAATTGCCTTGCAGTCATCTTTTGTTGCGGACTCTAAGTCATCTGGGCCACCTGAGGCCTGCTGGCAGTTGCAGACTCATGGTTTCTGCCCTGTACATTTCTGCTCGCAAACACAGTTCCAGTTAATTTATGAACATTGCTAGCACTTGTGTGCTGAGAGATTTGTTTGGTGTTATCACTGGTGGACATAAACGCCTTACTGAGGGTCGGTGTCTCTACAGTCAAAAGTTTTCAGAGGATGGTCTTGTGGCCAATGCCCAGTACAAAAAAGTCTCTGAGCATTTGCTCCAGGTAGCCATCAAACTCACATTGTCCTGCAAGTCGCCTTAGCTCAGCAACATAGCTCGCCACTTCCTGACCTTCAGATCGCTGGCACGTGTAGAACCGATACCTCGCCATCAGTACGCTCTCCCTCGGGTTAAGATGCTCCTGAACCAGTGTACACAGCTCCTCATATGACTTATCTGTGGATTTCACCGGAGCCAGAAGATTCTTCATGAGGCTGTAGGTCGGTGCCCCGCAGGCCGTGAGGAGGACCGCTCTCCTTTTTGCAGCGCTTCCTTCTCCATCCAGCTCGTTGGCTACAAAGTACTGGTCTAGCCGTTCGACATAGGCTTCCTAGTCCTCACCCTCTGAGAACTTCTCCAGGATGCCCACAGTTTGCTACATCTTTGTGTTGGATTCGTATACTCGTCGCCAGTTATTGTGTTCCTAACACAGATGAGGCTGCACACAGGGAGGTTAAAGTAACAATGACCTCAGTCTTTATTAAGACACTCCAGAGTGAGGAACAGGCCTTAGGGCCCGGCTTATATACAGTGCTCCCAAGGGATGCTGGGATCCCTCGGGACTTCAGAGGATGCGCTCCCTGGTGGTGGAACATGGGAGTGCATGCTTTACAGATACACAACAGGGACCACTTACACTAAGACACCAAATCCAGGGACCATTTACGCCCTGGGACCAAATCCACAGACCCCTTACACTGAGAGACCAAATCCATTACCACTTACACTGAGAAACCAAATCAAGGGACCACTTACACCAAGACCCTAAATCAAGTGACCACTGACACTGAGACAACAAATCCAGGGACCACTTACACCCTGACACATAGAAACATAGAAAATACGTGCAGGAGTAGGCCATTCGGCCCTTCGAGTCTGCACCGCCATTCAATGAGTTCATGGCTGAACATGCAACTTCAGTACCCCATTCCTGCTTTCTCGTTATATCCTTTGATCCCCCTAGTAGTAAGGACTACATCTAACTCCTTTTTGAATATATTTAGTGAATTGGCCTCAACAACTTTCTGTGGTAGAGAATTCCACAGGTTCACCACTCTCTGGGTGAAGAAGTTTCTCCTCATCTCGGTCCTAAATGGCTTACCCCTTATCCTTAGGCTGTGACCCCTGGTTTTGGACTTCCCCAACATTGGGAACATTCTTCCAGCATCTAACCTGTCGAAACCTGTCAGAATTTTAAACGTTTCTATGAGATCCCCTCTCATTCGTCTGAACTCAGGTGAATACAAGCCCAGTTGATCCAGTCTTTCTTGATATGTCAGTCCCGCCATCCCGGGAATCAGTCTGGTGAACCTTCGCTGCACTCCCTCAATAGCAAGAATGTCCTTCCTCAAGTTAGGAGACCAAAACTGTACACAATACTCCAGGTGTGGCCTCACCAAGGCCCTGTACAACTGTAGTAACACCTCCCTGCCCAGGTACTCAAATCCCCTCGCTATGAAGGCCAACATGCCATTTGCTTTCTTAACCGCCTGCTGTACCTGCATGCCAACCTTCAATGACAGATGTACCATGACACCCAGGTCTTGTTGCACTTCCCCTTTTCCTAGTCAGTCACCATTCAGATAATAGTCTGTCTCTCTGTTTTTATCACCAAAGTGGATAACCTCACATTTATTCACATTATACTTCATCTGCCATGCATTTGCCCACTCACCTAACCTATCCAAGTCACACTGCAGCCTCATAGCATCCTCCTCGCAGCTCACACTGCCACCCAACTTCGTGCCATCCGCAAATTTGGAGATACTACATTTAATCCCCTTGTCTAAATCATTAATGTACAATGTAAACAGCTGGGGCCCCAGCACAGAACCTTGCGGTACCCCACTAGTCACTGCCTGCCATTCTGAAAAGTACCAATTTACTCCTACTCTTTGCTTCCTGTCTGACAACCAGTTCTCAATCCACGTCAGCACACTACCCCCAATCCCATGTGCTTTAACTTTGCATATTAATCTCTTGTGTGGGACCTTGTCGAAAGCCTTCTGAAAGTCCAAATATACCACATCAACTGGTTCTCCCTTGTCCATTCTACTGGAAACATCCTCAAAATATTCCAGAAGATTTGTCGAGCATGATTTCCCTTTCACAAATCCATGCTGACTTGGACCTATCATGTCACCTCTTTCCAAATGCGCTGCTATGACATCCTTAATAATTGATTCCATCATTTTACCCACTACTGATGTCAGGCTAACCGGTCTATAATTCCCTGTTTTCTTGCTCCCTCCTTTTTTAAAAAGTGGGGTTACATTGGCTACCCTCCACTCCATAGGAACTGATCCAGAGTCTATGGAATGTTGGAAAATGACTGTCAATGCATCCGCTATTTCCAAGGCCACCTCCTTAAATACTCTGGGATGCAGACCATCAGGCCCTGGGGATTTATCGGCCTTCAATCTCATCAATTTCCCCAACACAATTTCCCGACTAATAAAGATTTCCCTCAGTGCCTCCTTCTTACTAGACCCTCTGACCCTTTTTAAATTCTGGAAGTTTGTTTGTGTCCTCCTTAGTGAATACCGAACCAAAGTACTTGTTCAATTGGTCTGCCATTTCTTTGTTCCCAGTTATGATTTCCCCTGATTCTGACTGCAGGGGACCTACGTTTGTCTTTACTACCCTTTTTCTCTTTACATATCTATAGAAGCTTTTGCAGTGCATTTTAATGTTCCCTGCAAGCTTCCTCTCGTACTCCATTTTCCCTGCCCTAATCAAACCCTTTGTCCTCCTCTGCTGAGTTTTAAATTTCTCCCAGTCCCCGGGTTCGCTGCTATTTCTGGCCAATTTATATGCCACTTCCTTGGATTTAATACTATCCCTGATTTCCCTTGATAGCCACGGTTGAGCCACCTTCCCTTTTTTATTTTTACGTCAGACAGGAATGTACAATTGTTGTAGTTTATCCATGCGGTCTCTAAATGTCTGCCATTGCCCATCCACTGTCAACCCCTTAAGCATCATTCGCCAATCTATCCTAGCCAATTCACACCAAATCAAGCGACCACTTACAATGAGATACCAAATCCAGAGACCTCTTACACTGAGACACCAAATCCAAGGACCACTTGCACTCCGGGACCAAATCCCGGGACCACTGACCCGAGACCCCAAATCCAGGGACCACTTACATCCTGGGACCAATTCCAGGGAACACTTACAATGACAGACCAAATCCAGGGACCACTTATACTGAGAGACCAAATCCATGGACCACTTATACTGAGAGAGCAAATCCAGGGACCGCTTCCACTGAGAGAGAAATCCAGGGACCACTTCCACTGAGAGAATAAATCCAGTGACGACTTACACTGAGACACCAAATCCAGGGACCACTTACACTGAGAGACCAAATCCCGGGACCACTTACACAGAGAGAATAAATTCAGCGACCATTGATACTTGAGAGACGAAATCCAGGGCCACTTACACCGAGAGACCAAATGCAGAGACCACTTATACTGAAACACCAAATCCAGGGACCACTTACACTGAGACACTGAGAGACCAATTCCAGGGCCTCTTACACCAAGAGACCAAATGCAGGGACCAGTGATACTGAGAGACCAAATCCAGGGACCACTTACACCGAGAGACCAAATGCAGAGACCACTTATACTGAAACACCAAATCCAGGGACCACTTATACTGAGACACTGAGAGACCAAATGCAGGGACCTTTTCAACTGAGAGACCAAATCCAGGGACCACTTACACTGAGAGACCAAATGCAGGGACCACTTCCACTGAGAGACCAAATCCAGGGACCACTTACACTGAGAGACCAAATGCAGGGACCACTTCCACTGAGAGACCAAATCCAGGGACCACTTACACTGAGAGACCAAAGGCAGGGACCACTTCCACTGAGAGACCAAATCCAGGGATCACTTACACTGAGAGACCAAATGCAGGGACCACTTCCACTGAGAGATCAAATCCAGGGACCACTTCCACTGAGAAACCAAATCCAGGAACCACTTACACTGAGAAACCAAATGCAGGGACCACTTACAGTGAGAAACCAAATCCAGGGACCACTTACACTGAGACACCAAATCGAGGTACCACTTACAATGGGAGATGAAATCCAGGGACCACTTCCACTGAGAGACCAAATCCAGCCACCACTTACACTGAGACACCAACTCCAGTGACCACTTACACTGAGGGACCAAATCCAGGGACCACTTACACTGAGACACCAAATCCCGGGATCACTTACATAGAGACACCAAATCCAGGTATCACTTACCCCGAGAGATCAAATCCAGGGACCACTTACACAGAGAAACCAAATCGAGGGACCACTTACATTGAGACACCAAATCCAAGGACCAGATGAACCCCGAGAGCTAATCCCAGGACCACTTATACCCTGAGACCAAATCCAGGGACCACTTACACTGAGACACAAAATCCAGAGACCACTTACACTGAAACACCAAATCCAGGGACCACTTATACTGAGAGACCAAATCCCGGGACCAATTACACTGTAATATCAAATCCAGGGGACCACATACACTGAGACACCAAATCCAGAGACCACTTACCCTCAGGGATCAAATCCAGGGACCACTTATACCATGAGACCAAATCCGGGGACCACTTGCACTCAGAGGCCATATCCAGGGACCACTTACCCTCAGGGATCAAATCCAGGGACCACTTATACCATGAGACCAAATCCGGGGACCACTTGCACTCAGAGGCCATATCCAGGGACCACTTGCACCCAGGAACCAAATCCAGGGACCGCTTATACCCTGGACCAAATGCAGGGACCACTTCCACCGAGACACCAGATGCAGGGACCACTTACTCCGAGAGACCAAATCCGGGGACCATTTACACTGACAGATCTAATCCAGGGACCACTTACACCGAGACACCAAATCCAGGGTCCACTTCCACTGAGAGACCAAATCCAGGGACCACTTGCACTGAGACACCAAATCCAGGGACTGCATACACTGCAAAACCAAATCCAGGGACCTCTTGCACTGAGACACCAAATCAAGGGACCACTTACAATGAGAGACCAAATGCAGGGGCCAAATACACCAAAAGATCAAATCCAGGGACCACTTACACAGAGAAAATAAATCCAGCGACCACTTACACCAAGACGCCAAATCCAGGGACCTCTTACATTGAGACCAAATCCAGGTACCACTTGCATCCGGAGACCAAATCCCCGGACCACTTACACTGAGAGATCACATCCAGGGTCCTTACACTGAGAGACCAAATCCAGAGAAAACTTACACTGTGACACCAAATCAAGGGACCACTTACAATGAGGGACCAAATCCAGGGACCACTTACACCGAGACACCAAATCCACTTACACTGAGACATCAAAACCAAATTATGTTATATATGTTAACCATATAATACTTGCCACCAGGGGGTGCGACTGTTAGAGTCCTAATGATCACCTGCACACACATGCAGGGCCAGTATAAAAGATTGGCTGCCATGGTGTTCAGGCACTCTGGAGTTGTAATAAAGAAGACTAAGGTCACACTAAGTTTAGCTCACAGTACTCAGCCTCGTGGCGTTCTTCTATACACAATTGTATACACAACAGAATGCGAACCTTCACGCAACCATGGCTGCCATTGGAATATTGGAGAGATTTGTAGAGGATGATGATTGGGAAGTCTTCGTCAAGCGTTTCTACCAGTACTTCGTGACCAACGAGCTGGAAGGAGACACTAACGCGGTCAAGCTCAGGGCGATTCTCCTCGCCGTCTGTGGGCCTAAAATATACGGCCTCATCAAAAATCAACTTGCACCGACAAAACCAATGGAGAAGGAATATACAGAGTTGTGCACGCTGGTTCGGGACCATCTCAAGCCGAAGGAGAGTATCCTCATGGCCAGGTATTGTTTTTACACACACCATCGCTCCGGTGGCCAGGACGTGGCGGATTATGTCGCCGACCTGAGACGCCTCGCGGGACATTGCGATTTTGGAGCTGCATTGGGGCAAATGCTGCGGGACTTTTTCATGTTGGGCATTAGCCATGAGGTCATTCTTCGAAAGCTGCTGGCTGCCGAAACCCTAGACCTGAGCAGGGCCATCGCTATCGCCCAGGTATGCATGGCCACGGATGATAACACCAAACAGATATCTTCTCAACATCGAAGCTCACCGGCAAGTACTGTGCATAAAATGACGTCGCTGGCAGGCCGAACTGCATATGGCAGGGCCTATACATCTGCAAGACCTGTGATGACTCAGAGTCCGCCATCAGGGGTGAATGTGAATCCATTAGCACCGTGTTGGCGCTGCGGGAGTAATCATTGGGCCCATCAATGTCGATTCAAGCACTACGTGTGCAAAGGTTGCACAACGATGGGGCACCTCCAGCGAATGTGCAAACGTGCTGTGACATACCACGTGGCAAAGGATGATCGATCCGGCGCGAATCACACAGCACAGGCAACTCAACCTGAGGAAGAAGTGTATGGGGTACATACCATCACCATCAAGAGCCCTCCTATAATGCTGAAATTCAAATTAAACAGAGTTCCAGTATCCATGGAGTTGGACACAGGTGCGAGTCAGTCAATAATGAGCCAGAAGGGTTTCAAGAAACTGGGGCAATAAAGCACAAAGGTCCAAACTGATCCCAATTAATGCAAAGCTGTGTACCTACACCAAAGAGCTCATACCAGTCATTGGAAGTGCGGCAGTGAAGGTATCGTACGATGGAGCTGTGCATGACCTATCATTGTGAATTGTTCCAGGCAATGTCCCAATGCTGTTCGGCAGAAGCTGGCTAGAAAAGATTAGATAGAATTGGAACGACATCAAAGCACTATCTTCAGTGGATGACGCCTCGTGTTACCAAGTGCTGAGCAAGTTTCCCTCGCTATTCTAACCAGGCATCGGCAACTTCACAGGCGCCAAGGTACAGATCCATCTAGGCCCCCAATGCACGGCCCATCCATCACAAGGCTCGGGCGGTTCTGTACATGATGAGGGAGAAAGTCGAGATCGAACCGGACAGACTGCAATGCAAAGGAATCATATCGCCAGTCGAGTTCAATGAGTGGGCCAGTCCAATTGTTCCGGTGTTGAAAAGCGATGGCACGGTCAGAATCTGCGGAGACTACAAGGTAACGATTAACCGAGTCTCACTACAGGACCAGTACCTGCTGCTCAAGGCGGATGACCTGTTCGCAACGTTAGCGGGGGGGAAAGTCATTCACCAAGTTGGACCTAACCTCTGCCTACATGACACAGGAGTTGGCTGAATCTTCGAAAGGACTGACGTGCATCAATACACATAAAGAGCTGTTTATATGCCACAGGTGCCCTTTCGGGATTCGCTCGGCTGCAGCCATTTTCCAGGGAAACATGGAGAGTTTGCTGAAATCGGTTCCGCACACCGTTGTGTTTCAAGACGACATCCTGATCACTGGTCGTGACACCATCGAACATCTACACAACCTGGAAAAGGTTCTAAGTCGCCTAGACAGAGTGGGACTCAGGCTCCAAGCGTGTTTTCCTGGCGCCAGAAGTCGAATTTTGGGGGAGAAAGATTGCAGCAGACGGCATCAGGCCCACGGACTCAAAGACAGAGGCCATCAATAATGCACCCAGACCACAGAATGGGACGGTGTTGCATTCGTTCCTGGGACTCCTCCACTATTTCGGTAACTTTCTACCCGGGTTGAGCACGTTGTTAGAGCCTTTGCACATGTTGCTACATAAGGGTGATGACTGGGTTTGGGGCAAATCTCAGGACACAGCCTTTGAGAAGGCCAGGAATCTGTTATGTTCAAATAAATTACTTGTACACTATGACACATGTAAACGTTTACTGCTAGCTTGTGACGCCTCATCATATGGGGTCGGCTGTGTGTACAGCAAGACAATGTATCGGGCAACCGGTTGCATATGCGTCTAGAAGTCTAAGGCTGAGAGAGCCTATAATATGGTCAAGAAAGAGGCATTAGCACATGTATAAGGGGTTAAGAAAATGCACCAATACCTATTTGGATTTCGGTTTGAGCTTGAAACCGACCACAAGCCACTCATTTCACTGTTTTCAGAGAGCAAAGGTATAAATACCAATGCTTCGTCCCGCATCCAAAGCTGAGCACTAACAGTATCTGTTTATGACGATGTTATCCGCCACAGACCAGGCACTGAAAATTGTGCCGATGCTCTCAGCCGGCTACCATTACCCACCACTGGGGTTGAAATGACACGGCCCACAGACTTGCTACTGGTCATGGATGCTTTTGAGAGCGAAGGATCATCCAGCCAGGGTCCTGAGCTATCATTAATAAAGAGTTGCGTCCTAAATGGGAACTGGTCGGCCATTCCCGGGAAAACGCAAGATGAAATTACGCCACTTCACCGACGCAAAGATGAAATGTCCATCCAGTCGTATTATCTCTTATGGGGTAATCACGTGGTTTTGCCAAAAAACGGCAGGGAAACGTTTATACGCAACCTACACAGCACTCACCCAGGCATAGTCATAATGAAGGCAATTGCCAGGTCACATGTTTGGTGGCCCGGCATTGACTCAGATTTGGAGTCATGCGTGCATCAGTGCAACACTTGCTCGCAACTGAGCAATGCACCAAGGAAGGCTGGTCATGACCCTCCAAACCGTGGTCCAGGATCCATGTAGATTTTGCCAGCCCCTTTCTAGGAAAGCTGTTTTTAGTAGTTGTGGACACTTATTCCAAATGGATTGAATGCATAATTATGTCATCCAGCACGTTCACAGCCACCATTGAAAGCCTCCGGGCCATGTTCGCCACCCATGGCTTGCCCGACGACCGTGTTTCACCAGCTCGGAATTCAATGAGTTTATGAGCTGCAATGGCATCAAGCATGTCAGGTCTGCTCCGTTTAAGCCCATGTCTAATGGTCAAGCAGAGCGGGCAGTCCAAACAATCAAGCAGAGCATGAAACGCGTGACGGACGGCTCCCTGCAGACCCACTTGTCTCGCATTCTGCTCAGCTACCAAACGCGATCCCACTCGCTCACCGGGGTTCCCCCGGCAGAATTGTTAATGAAGAGAGCCCTCAAAACCAGGCTCTCCCTAGTCCACCCGGATCTTAATGATCACGTGGAAACCCAGTGACACCGGCAAGACATGTACCACGATCACGCGGCTGTTTCACGTGACATTGATGTTAACAACCCTGTGTTTGTCCTGAATTACGGTCATGGTCCCAAGCTGGCACTGTTTTGGCCAAGGAAGGGAATAGGGTGTTTATAATCAAAGTGTTAAATGGGCAAACATGCAGAAACATTTAGATCAGACCAAATTGCGAGTTACTGACAACCAGGAATGAGGACGTCACCATCGACGATCCACCAACACACACCTAACCAGCAATCGACCTCGCTGTCAATCACGAGGATGAACCCACCGTTCCTGACAGTCTGGTCAGACCAGCCGCGGTACAGTGCAGCAATGGTCCGGTCAACTCACACACACCAGAGTTTGAACTTAGACAATCAACCAGGGAGTGAAGGGCTCCGGATCACCTCAACATGTAAATAACTTGTACCGAAGACTTTGGGGAGGGAATGATGTTATGTATGTAACCATGTAATACTTGCCACCAGAGGGCATGACTTTTGGAGTCCTAATGGTCACCTGCAAACACATGCAGGGCCAGTATAAAAGGTTGGCTGCCATGTTGTTTAGGCACTCTGGAGTTGTAATAAAGAAGACTAAGGTCACACTAAGTTTAGCTCACAGTAATCAGCCTCGTGGAGTTCTTCTGTACACAACACCTTACACCCTGAGACCACATCTAGGGACCACTTACACCCTGAGACCAAATCCAGGGACCACTTACACTGAGACATCAAATCCTGGGACCACTTACACTGGGACACCAAATCCAGGGCCCACTTACACTGAGACACCAAATCCAGGGCCCACTTACACTGAGAGACCAAATCCAGGGATCACTTACACCCAGAGACCAAATCCAGGGACCACTTACACTGAGAGACCAGGACCACTTACAATAGGAGACCAAATCTAGGGACCATTTACACTGAGACACAAAATCCTGGGACCACTTACACCCAGAGACCAAATTCAGGGACCACTTACACTGAGAGAATAAATCCAGGGACCACTTCCACTGGGAGACCAAATCCAGGGACCACTTCCACTGAGAGACCAAATCCAGGGACCAATTATACCATGAGACGAAATCCAGGGACCACTTACACTGAGACACCAAGTCCAGGTACCACTTACACTGAGACACCGAGTCCAGGGACCACTTAAACTGAGACACCAAATTCACTCATCAAGGACACTTACACTGAGACACCAAATTCAGGGACCGCTTACACTGAGACACCAAATCCAGGCACCACTTGCACTGAGACACCAAATCAAAGGACCACTTACAATGAGAGACCAAATCCAGAGACCAATTACACTTAGAGAATAAATCCAGAGACCACTTGTATCTGGAGACCAAATCCAGGGCCCCTTACACTGAGAGACCAAATTCAGGGAAAACTTACACTGTGACACCAAATCGAGGGACCACTTACAATGAGAGGCCAAATCCAGGGACCACTTACACTGAGGGACCAAATCCAGGGACTAATTACACTGAGACACCAAATCCAGTGACCTCTTACATTGAGACCAAATCCAGGGCCCCTTACACTGAGAGACCAAATCCAGGGACAACTTTCACCCTGAGTCAAAATCCACGGACCACTTACACCCCGAGACCAAATCCAGGGACCATTTAGCTCATCACGCCCACTGCCGCGGATTTGATGGCAAACCTGGAAGTGAAATTATAATGAGGTGATTGAGTTAAAAAGTCACTGACGGACGCGCTGAACTTATTTCCGGGTTTCCCACGCGATATCGGATCCCAGTTTCCATTTAATTGTTAAATGCAAGAGAGAAGAAACGAGTTACTAACCATTGTTTACTCCCCTTTTAACTGTGAAAGGTGGCCTTTACTTCTGCTGAAGACAATGTTGTAAACAGACTGTTGCCATAAACCCAGGGTGTTGCACTGGATCAGATCAGAAGCGCCTTGGAAGCAGGGGAGGAGTGGCCGACAGCCAGCTGTCCGGGGTGATCCCAAGGCCAATTCAGGAACGAAGGCGTTCGGACCCCTGGCGGCGGGCGTCCAGGCATTCGGGCCCCCGGCGGAATCCAGACCTTTCCTCAGCGGCGTCCAGGCATTCAGGCCCCCTTCGGAGACGACTGGGCTTCCACTTCCCCGCAGTGCTCCAAGTGTGGTCTGGCCAGGGCTTTGTGCAGCTGCAGAGGGCTGGCAGCACCCATGGAAAAGTACCAAGGGAGGTAGCTTACTACTGACTTACATTTTAAACTTTTAATCAACTTGGGAAACTTTTAATCAACTTGGGAAACTTTTAAACAACTTGGAGAAACTTTTAAAACCCCTGGAGAAACTTTTAAATAACTTGCGAAAAGTTTTTTAAAACTTCGGTAGAAACTTTTAAAACTTCTGGAGAAACTTTTAAAACTTCTGGAGAAACTTTTAAAACTTCTGAAGAAACTTTTAAACAACGTGGAGGAACTTTCAAGAATTATTTTCTTTCAAAATTTTTTTATTAAGGAATTGAATGCTGCATCTCAATCTAACTAGAAAATAGTTTGGTGTGTTTTATTAGCATTATTTTCAGTCATTTGAAACCGGGTTACTCATGACGACGTCTGGTGAGCAGCTGTGCCTCCGACCAGGCGACCGGGACATCACCCCCCGCCCTCGTGCGGCAGGCCTACATCTCTCCAGCGGAGGACTCGCATCCCTCCTGCGGCGGGCCTACATCCCTCTTCTCATTGACGGCTAGATCTCTCCTTCCTCACTGGTGACCTGGCCTCTTCTACTGGTGAGCATCATGGCTATGACTCTTCCACCCTCCTATTCCTTGCTGACCTCCCACTCGGATCTCCAGCAGACAGCTGACCTTCCGAATGCCTGCCCCCAACCAAGCCTCATGCCACCTTCCATCAAGGGCATTACTCGGCGCCGAGCTTGCGGCCAACATCTCGCCGTAGGTAATTCGGCTCATCCAGCAGTGCCTGGTCTCCAGTCGTCTTGGACCCCCTTGCCACTGGACCAAGTCCTTGCTCAGCTAAACCCGTGTGGTGGCTGGTGTACAATGGCCACCCACTCCACGTTAAAAGAACTCACGCACAGGCACTTCCACTCCGTTAACATGAAGTTCGGGACCTGGAACGTCAGGACACTCATGGACAACTCCAACTGCGACAGGCCGGATCGCCGCCCCGCCATAGTTGCCCAGGAACTTAGACGCTTTGATATCAACATCGCCGCCCTAAGCGAGACCCGGCGGGCAGGGGAAGGCCAGCTCAAGGAACAAGGTGGAGGTTACACCTTCTTCTGGAAAAGAAAACCAGAGGAAGAACGCCGCCTTCACGGAGTCGACTTCGCTATCAAAAATGAGCTGATCGATCGCCTCAAAGACTCCCCCTACGAGGTTAACGAACGCCTCATGACTCTTCGACTCACCCTATCCCGGAACCAATGCGCCACAGTCATCAGTGCGTACACCCCAACACTCGATGCAACGGAAAGCCAACTCCAGCGGTATCCTACTCCTGACAAAATGTTCAGAACATGAACTTCTCATCACCAATACCCTGTTCCGCTAGAGGGAGAAATACAAGACATCATGGCAACACCCTCGCTCCAAACACTGGCACCTGCTCGACTATGTCATCCTCCGAGCCAGGGGTCGCAAGGATGTGCGCATCACCTGCGCCATGACAGGAGCTGACAACTGCTGGACAAACCATCGCCTAATCCGATCCATCATCGACATTAACATAGCCCCAAAGCGGAGGGGACAGCAGAAGCAGTGCCGCAAAAAAGTCAATGCTGGGGCACTTAAAGACCCAGCTAAGAGAGCCCTATACAGCCAGTGCCTCACAGATAACCTGGCTTGCCTTGATGACCCTGAGATGCTGAATGCCCACAGCACTTGGTCTGCCCTCAAGCCTCCATAACCAGTGTCTGCGAAGAGACACTTGTTCACTCAACCAGGAAACACCAGGACTGGTTTGATGAGAATGATCAGGAGATCTAACAGCTAATAGATTGCAAGCACAGAGCATTTCTGAGCTTCAAGCAACAACCCAACTCGGGTGCAGCAAAGCAACATTACAGGAGGCTCATGGCTGAGGTCCAACAAAAATCCCGGTACCTAAATAACAGGTGGTGGATGGAGAAAGCACAGGAGATACAACAACTGGTCGACAGACATGATATGCGAGGATTCTTCATCGGAGTCAAAGCCACCTACAATCCAAACTCCCAAGCCCCACCCCATTGCTGGCCAAGAACGGGGAAACACTCATCAAGGACACCGAGGCAGTCAGGGCCTGCTGGAAGGAGCACTTCGAAGATCTCCTCAATCGATACTCTGCCTTTGACTCGAGTGTTCTCGACTCCATCCTGCAGCATGCTACCCGCCACCACCTCAGTGAAACCCCAACACTGCACGAGGTAGGCAAAACCATAAGACAGATGAAGAACAACAAGGCTACAGGAGCGGATGGAATCCCTGCTGAGGCACTAAAGTATGGCGGAGAGGCACTGCTGGTGCGGATACATAACCTCATCTCTCTCATCTGGAGGGAGGAGAGCATGCTGGGAGATCTCAGAGATCTCAGAGATGCAGTGATTGTGACCATCTTTAAAAAAGGGGACAAGTCCGACTGCGGCAATTACAGGGGAATCTCCCTGCTATCAGCCACTGGAAAAGTTGTCGCTAGAGTCCTCCTCAACCGTCTTCTCCCTGTGGCCGAGGAGCTCTTCCCAGAATCACAGTGCGGATTTCGTCCCCTACAGGGCACAACAGACATGATCTTTGCAGTGTGACAGCTGCAGGAAAAATGCAGGGAGCAGCGCCAGCCCTTATACATGGCCTTTTTCATCCTTACAGAGGCCTTTGACACTATCAACCACGAGGGTCTATGGAGCATACTCCTCCGTTTCGGATGCCCCCAAATGTTTGTCAACATCCTTCGCCTGTTCCACGACGACATGCAGGCAGTGATCCTTACCAACGGATCCATTACAGACCCAATCCACGTCCGGACCGGGGTCAAACAGGGCTGATTCATCGCTCCAACGCTCTTCTCAATCTTCCTCACTGCCATGCTCCACCTCACAGTCAACAAGCTCCCCGCTGGAGTGGAACTAAACTACAAAACCAGTGGGAAGCTGTTTAACCTTCAACGCCTCCAGGCTAGGTCCAAGATCACCCCGACCTCTGTCGTTGAGCTACAGTACACAGACGACGCCTGCGTCTGCACACATTCTGAGGCTGAACTCCAGGATATAGTTGACATATTTACTGAGGCATATGAAAGCATGGGCCTTACACTAAACATCCGTAAGACAAAGGTCCCCCAGCCTGTCTTCATTGCACAGCACTGCCCCCCAGTCATCAAGATCCACGGCACGGCCCTCGCCAACGTAGACTATTTCCCATACCTCGGGAGCCTCTTATCAACAAAAGCAGACATTGATGAGGAGATTCAACACCACCTCCAGTACACCAGTGCAGTCTTCGGCCACCTGAGAAAAAGAGTGTTTGAAGACCAGGCCCTCAAATCTACCACCAAGCTCATGGTCTACAGGGCTGTAGTAATACCCGCCCTGTAGTATGGCTCAGAGGCATAGACCATGTATAGTAGACACCTCAAGGAGCTGGAGATATATCACCAACTGTTATGTATGTAAATGTTATAATAGTGTAAGACTTGCCACCAGGGGGTGCACCTGTTGGAGACCCAAGGGTCACCTGCACACCTCGTGCAAGCAAGTATAAAAGGTTGTCTGCCATGCTGCTTCTGCACTCTGGAGTTTGATTAAAGAGACTAAGGTCACATCAGTTCGAGCTTACAGTCTTGTGGAGTTATTCTGAACGTAACAATTGGCAGCAAGTAACACATCACGAACTTTCACGCAGTTATGGCTGCCGTTGGTATTCTTGAGAGATTTGTTGAGGGTGATGATTGGGTTGCCTTTGTTGAATGTCTTGACCAGTACTTCGTGGCCAAAGAGCTGGATATGGACAGTAACGCAGTCAAGCGCAGGGCGATTCTCCTCACTGTTTGCGGTCCACGATATATAGCCTCATCAAAAATCTGCTAGCACTGACGAAACCAACGGACAAGACATATACAGAGTTGTGCACGCTGGTTCGGGAAAACCTCAAGCCGAAGGAGAGCATCTTAATGGCCAGGTGTCGCTTTTATACGCACCATCGCTCCGAGGGCCAGGATGTGGCAAGCTATGTCGCCAACCTAAGATGCCTTGCGGGACAGTGCGAATTTGCTGGATTTTTGGGGGAAGTGTTGCGGGACTTTTTCGTGCTTGGAATCGGCCACGAGGTCATTCTTTGCAAATTGCTGTTTGCCGAATTCCGAGATCTGAGCAAGGCCATCACGATAGCCCAGGCTTTCATGTCCATGAACGATAACACTAAGCAGATATCTTCTCAGCATCGAAGCTCACCGGCAAGTACTGCGCCTAAAATAACGCCTTCAGCAAGCAGAACTGTACATGGCAGAGCCAGACCTAGGATAACTCAGAGTCTGCCATGGGGCGTGAATGCAAATCCATTAACACCATGTTGGCGGTGCAGGGGTAATCATAGAGTCCATCAATGTCGATTCAAGCACTACGTGTGCAAGGGCTGTGGAACAATGGGGCACCTCCAGCGAATGTGCAAATGTGCTGCGACTCACCACGTGGCAGAGTCGGCAGATGACCGATCCGGCGTGGATCACGCTGAACGGGTAAGAGAAACAACTCAACCCGAGACTGAAGAGGAAATGTATGGGGTATACACCTTCACCACCAAAAGCCCTCCGATAATGTTGAAAGTCAAATTAAATGGCATTCCAGTTTCCATGGAATTGAACACGGGGGCGAGTCAGTCAATAATGAGCCAGAAGGCTTTTGAGAAACTGTGGGGTAACAAGGTACAAAGACCAAAATTAAGCCCGATTCATACAAAACTGCGCACTTACACCAAGGAGCTCATACCAGTCATTGGCAGTGCAGCAGTGAAGGTATCGTACAATGGAGCTGTGCATAATTCATCACTATCGATTGTACCAGGCGATGGTCCAACGCTGTTCGGCAGAAGCTGGCTAGGAAAGATCCGATGGAACTGGGACGACATCAAAGAACTATCTTCGGTGGATGATGCCTCGTGCGCTCAAGCGCTAAACAAATTTCCGTCGCTATTTGAGCCAGGCATTGGCAATGTCACAGGCGCCAAAGTGCAGATCCATCTAGTCCCTGATGCACGGACCATTCATCACAAGGCCCGAGCGGTTCCATATATGATGCAGGAGAAAGTTGAGATCGAACTGGTCAGACTTCAACGAGAGGGAATTATATTGCCAGTCGAGTTCATCAAGTGGGCCAGTCTAATTGTTCAATGTTGAAAAACGATGGCACGGTCAGAATCTGTGGGGACTACAAGGTAACGATCAACCGAGTCTCGTTACAGGACCAGTACCCACTACCCAAAGCGGAGGACCTGTTCGCAATGTTAGCAGAGGGGAAGTCGTTCACCAAGCTGGATCTAACCTCTGCTTACATGACACAGGAGCTGGCTGAATCTTCCAAAAGATTGACGTGCATCAACACGCACAAAGGATTGTTCATATACCACAGATGCCCTTTTAGGCTGCAGCCATCTTCCAGAGGAATAAGGAGAGTCTGCTGAAATTGGTTCCGCGCACCGTTGTGTTTTAAGACAACATCCTGATCACTGATCGTGACACCACCGAACACTTACACAACCTGGAAGAGGTTCTAAAACGACTAGATAGAGTGGGACTCAGTCTGAAACACCCCAAGTGTGTTTTCCTGGTGCCAGAGGTCAAATTTTTGGGGAGAAAGATAGCGGCAGACGGCATCAGACTCACGGACTGTAAGACGGAGGCCATCAAGAATGCACCCAGACCATAGAATGTGACGGAGCTGCGTTCGTTCCTGGAACTCCTCAACTATTTTGGTAACTTTCTACCTGGGTTGATCACTTTGCTGGAACCTTTGCATTTATTGCTATGTAAGGGTGACGACTGGGTTTGGGGTAAATCTCAAGAGACAGTCTTTGATAAGGCCAGAAACCTGCTATGTTCTAACAAGCTACTTTTATTGTATGACCCGTGTAAACGTTTAGTACATGCTTGTGATGCATCTTCGTACGGGGTCGGTTGTGTGTTACTGGAAGCCAATGTGTCAGGCAAACTGCAACCGGTTGCATATGCGTCCAGAAGTTTATATAAGGCTGAAAAAGCCAACATTATGGTTGAGAAAGAAGCATTAGCATGTGTATACAAGGTTAAGAGAATGCACCAATACCTATTTGGCCTCCGGTTCAAGCTCGAAACCGACCACAAGCTGCTCATTTCGCTGTTCTCAGAAAGCAAAGGTATTAACACCAATGCTTCATCCCGCATCCAAAGATGGGCATTAACATTATCTGCGTATTACTATGTAATCCGTTGACTAGGCACTGTGCTGATGCCCTCAGTCGGCTACCATTGCTCACCACCGGGGTGAAATGGCACAACCCGCAGACTTGCTTCTTGTAATGGATGTTTTTGAGAGTGAGGGGTCACCCATCACAGCTCGCCAAATCAGGACCTGGACTAGCCAGGACCCTATACTATGACTAGTAAAAAGCTGCATCCTTAATGTGAGATGGTCGGCTGTTCCCAGGGAAATGCAAGACGAAATTAAGCCACACGACCGACACAAGAATTAAATGTCCATCCAATCAAACTGTCTCCTATGTGGGAATCGCGTGGTTTTGCCAAAAAAAGGCAGGGAAACGTTTATCCATGACCTTCACAGTTCCCACCGAGGCATAATCATGATGAAGACTATCGCCAGATCGCACGTTTGGTGGCCCGGCATTGACACGGAATTGGAGTCATGCGTACACCAATGTAACACTTGCTCACAATTGAGCAATGCACCTAGGGAGACCCCACTGAGTCTGTGGTCATGGCCCTCCAAACCGTGGTCCAGCGTCCACGTAGATTTCGCTGGCCACTTTCTAGGAAAGCTAAATGGATTGAATGTGTAATAATGTCATGATGTACGTCCACTGCCACCATTGAAAGCCTCCGGGCCATGATCGCCACCCATGGTTTGCCCGATGTCTTTGTTACTGACAATGGACCATGTTTCACCAGCTCAGAATTCAACAAGTTCATCAATGGCATCAAACATGTCAGGTTTAAGCCCGCATCCAATGGTCAAGCAGAATGGGCAATCCAAACTATCAAGCAGAGCTTGAAACACATGACGGACGGTTCCCTGCAGACCTGGTTATCCCGGGTTCTGCTCAGCTACCAGAAGTGACCCAGGGACCACTTATAATGGAAGACAAACTCTAGGATCCGTGGGTTTGGTTTTAGGGTGTAAGAAGTGGTCCCTGGATTTGGTCTCTGGGTGCAAATGGTCTCTGGGTGAAAGTGGTCCCTGGATTTGGTCTCTCAATGTAGTTGGTCCCAGGATTTGGTCTGTGATTGTAAGTGGTCCCTGGAGTTGGTCTCCCATTGTAAGTGGTCCCTGGAGTTGGTTTCTCCCATTGTAAGTGGTCCCTGGATTTGGTGTCTCAGTGTAAGTGGTCCCTGGATTTGGTCCCTCAGTGTAAGTGGTCCCTGAATTTAGTGTCTCTGTGTAAGTGGTCCCTGGATTTGGTGTCTTGGTGTAAGTGGTCCCTGGATTTGATGTCTCAGTGTAAGTGGTCCCTGGATTTGATCCCTCAGTGCAAGTGGTCCCTGGATTTGGTGTCTCAGTGTAAGTGGTCCCTGGACTTGGTGTCTCAGTGTAAGTGGTCCCTGGGCTTGGTGTCTCAGTGTAAGTGGTCCCTGGACTTGGTCTCATGGTATAACTGGTCCCTGGATTTGGTCTCTGGGTGCAAGTGCTCCCTGGATTTGGTCTATTTACACTGAGAAACCAAATCCAGGGTCCACAAACACTAAGGGACCAAATCCAGGGACCAATTACCCCGAGAGACCAAATCCAGGGACCACTTGCATCCAGAGACCAAATGCAGGGACCACTTACCCCGAGAGTTACAGTGAGGGCTTCGGGCACTTTGTTAAACACACACACCCAGCAGAAGCACATTAATGTGATCATCACCACCATAGGCAGTCACTCGGAATCGAGGAAGACTTCTTCCACTCTTAAAACGATTCATTAGGTGGCTGAACAGTCCAATACGAGAACCACAGTTCCTGTTACAGGTGGGACAGATTGTCGTTGAGGGTAAGGGAGGGTGGAATAGGTTTGCCGTACGCTCATTCCACTGCCTGCGCTTGATTTCGGTGATGAGACTCGAGATGCTCAGCGCCCTCCCGGATGCACTTTCCCCACATAGAGCGGTCTTTGGCCAGGGACTCTCAGGTGTCGGGATGTTGCACTTCATCAGGGAGGCTTTAAGGGTGTCCTTGATGGGAGATCACTGACACACGATATTTGCAGGAGCAGGGATAGAAACATAGAAACATAGAAAATAGGTGCAGGAGTAGGCCATTCGGCCCTTCGAGCCTGCACCGTCATTCAATAAGATCATGGCTGATCATTCACTTCAGTACCCATTTCCTACTTTCTCTCCATACCCCTCAATCCCTTTAACCATAAGGGCCATATCTAACTCCCTCTTGAATATATCCGATGAACAGGCATCAACAACTCTCTGCGGCAGGGAATTCTACAGGTTAACAACTCTCTGAGTGAAGAAGTTTCTCCTCATCTCAGTCCTACATGGCCTACCCCTTATCCTAAGATTGTGTCCCCTGGTTCTGGACTTCTCCAACATCGGGAACATTCTATCCGCATCTAACCTGTCCCGTCCCGTCAGAATCTTATACGTTTCTATGAGATCCCCTCTCATCCTTCTAAACTCCAATGTATAAAGGCCCAGTTGATCCAGTTTCTCCTCATACATCAGTCCAGCCATCCCTGGAATCAGTCTGGTGAACCTTCGCTGCACTCCCTCAATAGCAAGAACGTCCTTCCTCAGATTAGAAGACCAAAACTGAACACAATATTCCAGGTGAGGCCTCACCAAGTACAATTGCAGTAAGACCTCCCTGCTCCTATACTCAAGTCCCAGAGCTATGAAGGCCAACATGCCATATGCCTTCTTCACCGCCTGCTGTACCTGTATGCCAACTCTCAATGACTGATGAACCATGACACCCCAGGTCTCGTTGCACCTCCCCTTTTCCTAATCTTCCGCCATTCAGATCATATTTTGCCTTCGTGTTATTGCCTCCAAAGTGGATAACCTCACATTTATCCACATTATACTGCATCTGCCATGCATTTGCCCACAGACCTAACCTGTCCAAGTCACCCTGCAGCCTCTCAGCATCCTCCTCACAGCTCACTCCGCCACCCAGCTTAGTGTCATCTGCAAACTTGGAGATATTACATTCAATTCCTTCATCCAAATCATTAATGTATATTGTAAAGAGCTGGGGTCCCAGCACTGAGCCCTGCGGCACTCTATACGGAAAGAGTCCCATTAAAATCAGTGATACATTTGTTCAATGCATGGCAGATACAGTATAATGTGGATAAATCCGAGGTTATCCACTTTGGTGGCAAAAACATGAAGGCAGAATATTATCTGAATGGCGGCAGATTAGGAAAAGGGGAGGTGCAACGAGACCTGGGTGTCATGGTTCATCAGTCACTGAAAGTTGGCATGCAGGTACAGCAGGCGGTGAAGAAGGTAAATCGTATGTTGGCCTTCATAGCTAGAGGATTTGAGTATAGGAGCTGAGAGGTCTTAATGCAGTTGTACAGGGCCTTCGTGAGGCCTCACCTGGAATATTGTGTTCAGTTTTGGTCTCCTAATCTGAGGAAGGACGTTCTTGCTATTGAGGGAGTTCACCAGACTGATTCCCGGGATGGCAGAACTGACGTATGAGGAGAGACTGGATCAACTGGGCCTGTATTCGCTGGGGTTTAGAAGAATGAGAGGGGATCTCATAGAAACATGTAAAATTCTGACAGAACTGGACAGGTTAGATGCAGGAAGAATGCTCCCGATGTTGGTGAAGTCCATAACCAGGGGTCACAGTCTAAGGATAAAGAGTAAGCCATTTAGGACCGAGATGAGGAGAAACTTCTTCACTCAGAGAGTTGTTAACCTGTGGAATTCTCTACCGCAAAGAGTTGTTGATGTCAGTTCATTGGATATATTCAAGAGGGAGTTAGATATGGCCCTTACGGCTGAAGGGATCAAGGGGTGTGGAGAGAAAGCAGGAAAGGGATACTGAGGTGAATGATCAGCCATGATCTTATTGAATGCTGGTGCAGACTCGAAGGGCCGAATGGCCTACTCCTGCACCTAATTTCTATGTTTCACACTAACAAAGCTCCAAAATACCGAGTCATTTCCCCTTCAGTTACAGATGCTCACTGATTCCCTGCCGGTCCCGGAGCTCACTCTCACCCTTTGCTGGGAGAAAGCGGGAGCCGGCGGGTGGATCATGTTCACGGTGTGTATAACTGCACCCTGGAGCCCGGAGCTGGGGTTTATTCACCCACTCCCTGAGCCCGCCTACCTAATGTGCCAGCGCCTGCTGCAAGATCCACGTATGCTCAAGCTCACACTGCCCGGGTGATTGACGGCAGCTCCGGACCAAAGGAAAAGTAGAGCGGGGCCGGAGGACCGAGCGGGCGGTTGGTCCTCCAATCAATCGGAGTGTGGGAGGGGCGGGGTTTGCGGCACCCAGTGGGCGTGGCTGAGCCCGGTTCTTCCTCATTGGCTGAAACTCTGCCCCATTGTTAAAGCTGATTTCTCTCAAACTCCAGAAGGAAACTGGAGCTTTCTGTTGTGGCTTTAAACAGATGGAACCCTGTGGGGTGGAGCAAACATTGCAACATTTGGTAGTGAAATGGATTCATTCAGGACAGACAGCAGGGATTATTTCAGGAAATAATAGTGTAGTGAGAAAGGAAATGCAGTGTTATTTTTATTCCTTCCGGGATGTGGGCGTCATAGAAACATAGAAACATAGAAAATAGGTGTAGGAGCAGGCCATTCAGCCCTTCTAGCCTGCACCGCCATTCAATGAGTTCATGGCTGAACATGAAACTTCAGTACCCCCTTCCTGCTTTCTCGCCATACCCCTTGATCCCCCGAGTAGTAAGGACTTCATCTAACTCCCTTTTGAATATATTTAGTGAATTGGCCTCAACTACTTGCTGTGGTAGAGAATTCCACAGGTTCACCACTCTCTGGGTGAAGAAGTTTCTCCTCATCTCGGTCCTAAATGGCTTACCCCTTATACTCAGACTGTGACCCCTGGTTCTGGACTTCCCCAACATTGGGAACATTCTTTCTGCATCTAACCTGTCTAAACCCGTCAGAATTTTAAACGTTTCTATGAGGTCCCCTCTCATTCTTCTGAACTCCAGTGAATACAAGCCCAGTTGATCCAATCTTTCTTGATAGGTCAGTCCCGCCATCCCGGGAATCAGTCTGGTGAACCTTCGCTGCACTCCCTCAATAGCAAGAATGTCCTTCCTCAAGTTAGGAGACCAAAACTGTACACAATACTCCAGGTGTGGCCTCACCAAGGCCCTGTACAACTGTAGCAACACCTCCCTGCCCCTGTATTCAAATCCCCTCGCTATGAAGGCCAACATGCCATTTGCTTTCTTAACCGCCTGCTGTACCTGCATGCTAACCTTCAATGACTGATGTACCATGACACCCAGGTCTCGTTGCACCTTTCCTTTTCCTAATCTGTCACCATTCAGATAATAGTCTGTCTCTCTGTTTTTACCACCAAAGTGGATAACCTCACATTTATCCACATTATACTTCATCTGCCATGCATTTGCCCACTCACCTAACCTATCCAAGTCACTCTGCAGCCTAATAGCATCCTCCTCGCAGCTCACACTGCCACCCAACTTAGTATCATCCGCAAATTTGGAGATACTGCATTTAATCCCCTCGTCTAAATCATTAATGTACAATGTAAACAGCTGGGGCCCCAGCACAGAACCTTGCGGCACTCCACTAGTCACTGCCTGCCATTCTGAAAAGTACCCGTTTACTCCTACTCTTTGCTTCCTGTCTGACAACCAGTTCTCAATCCACGTCAGCACACTACCCCCAATCCCATGTGCTTTAACTTTGCACATTAATCTCTTGTGTGGGACCTTGTCGAAAGCCTTCTGAAAGTCCAAATATACCACGTCAACTGGTTCTCCTTTGTCCACTTTACTGGAAACATCCTCAAAAAATTCCAGAAGATTTGTCAAGCATGATTTCCCTTTCACAAATCCATGCTGACTTGGACCTATCATGTCACCATTTTCCAGATGCACTGCTATGACATCCTTAATAATTGATTCCATCATTTTACCCACCACTGAGGTCAGGCTGACCGGTCTATAATTCCCTGTTTTCTCTCTCCCTCCTTTTTTAAAAAGTGGGGTTACATTGGCTACCCTCCACTCCATAGGAACTGATCCAGAGTCAATGGAATGTTGGAAAATGACTGTCAATGCATCCGCTATTTCCAAGGCCACCTCCTTAAGTACTCTAGGATGCAGTCCATCAGGCCCTGGGGATTTATCGGCCTTCAATCCCATCAATTTCCCCAACACAATTTCCCGACTAATAAAGATTTCCCTCAGTTCCCCCTCCTTACTAGACCCTCTGACCCCTTTTATATCCGGAAGGTTGTTTGTATCCTCCTTAGTGAATACCGAACCAAAGTACTTGTTCAATTGGTCTGCCATTTCTTTGTTCCCCGTTATGACTTCCCCTGATTCTGACTGCAGGGGACCTACGTTTGTCTTCACCAACCTTTTTCTCTTTACATACCTATAGAAACTTTTGCAATCCGCCTTAATGTTCCCTGCAAGCTTCTTCTCGTACTCCATTTTCCCTGCCCTAATCAAACCCTTTGTCTTCCTCTGCTGAGTTCTAAATTTCTCCCAGTCCCCAGGTTCGCTGCTATTTCTGGCCAATTTGTATGCCACTTCCTTGGCTTTAATACTATCCCTGATTTCCCTAGATAGCCACGGTTGAGCCACCTTCCCTTTTTTATTTTTACGCCAGACAGGAATGTACAATTGTTGTAATTCATCCATGCGGTCTCTAAATGTCTGCCATTGCCCATCCACAGTCAACCCCCTAAGTATCATTCGCCAATCTATCCTAGCCAATTCACGCCTCATACCTTCAAAGTTACCCTTCTTTAAGTTCTGGACCATGGTCTCTGAAATTACTGTTTCATTCTCCATCCTAATGCAGAATTCCACCATATTATGGTCACTCTTCCCCAAGGGGCCTCGCACAATGAGATTGCTAATTAATCCTCTCTCATTACACAACACCCAGTCTAAGATGGCCTCCCCCCTAGTTGGTTCCTCAACATATTGGTCTAGAAAACCATCCCTTATGCACTCCAGGAAATCCTCCTCCACCGTATTGCTTCCAGTTTGGCTAGCCCAATCTATGTGCATATTAAAGTCACCCATTATAACTGCTACACCTTTATTGCATGCACCCCTAATTTCCTGTTTGATGCCCTCCCCAACATCCCTATTACTGTTTGGAGGTCTGTACACAACTCCTACTAACGTTTTTTGCCCTTTGGTGTTCTGCAGCTCTACCCATATAGATTCCACATCATCCAAGCTAATGTCTTTCCTAACTATTGCATTAATCTCCTCTTTAACCAGCAATGCTACCCCACCTCCTTTTCCTTTTATTCTATCCTTCCTGAATGTTGAATACCCCTGAATGTTGAGTTCCCAGCCCTGATCATCCTGGAGCCACGTCTCCGTAATCCCACGGCCAGCATTTATTGCCCATTCCTAATCACCCTTGAGAAGGTGGTGGTGTGCTGCCTTCTTGAACCGCTGCTGTTAGGGAGGGAGTTCCAGGATGTTGACCCAGCGACAATGAACGAACTGCAATATATTCCCAAGTCAGGATGGTGTGTGACTTGGAGGGGAACTTGGAGTTGATGGGTTTGCCATACACCTGCTGCCCTTGTCCTTCTAGGTGGTAGAGGTCGTGAGTTTGGGAGGTGCTGCTGAAGAAGCTTTAGCAAGTTGCTGCAGTGCATTTTGTAGATGGTACACACTGCAGCTACAGTACGCTGGTGGTGGAGGGATTGAATGTTTAAGGTGGTGCCAATCAAGCGGGCTACTTTGTTTTTTGATGATGTCGAGCTTCCTGAGTGCTGTTGGAGCTGCACTTATCCAGGCAAGTGGTGTGGATAGTGAAAAGATTTTCAGCAGCCAGGAGGTGAGACTCACCACAGAATACCCAGCCCCTGACCTGCTCTTGTTGCCACAGAGTTTTGTGGATGGTCCAGTGATGACTCCCAGGATGTTGATGGTGGGGGATTCAGCAATGGTAATGCCATTGAATGTGTAGTGGCGATGGTTAGACTCTTGCTTGTCATCGACCTGAAATGTTAACTCTGTTTCTCTCCACAGATGCTGCCTGACCTGCTGAGTATTTCCAGTATTTTGTTTTTATTTCAGATTCTACCATCCGCAGTATTTTGCTTTTGTACTAATCTCCTATAAACCAATCCCACAGTCAATGACACCAATCTCCTCCTGTCTGATATAACCCAACCCCAGAGTCACTGATACCAAACTCCAGTGTATGTCAGACTGACGTTGCTTACAATGCTTATGCGTTTTTATGCTATTCGAGTTGAGTTTCAGATCTCCAAAGAAACACTCCAGACATCTTAATCCCCTGAGCACAGACATGATTTTTAATATGTAGATTCTACAATAATACAACCCAAATGTTAAATGAGTGCAAAATAGTCAGACGTGCTTTGTACAAAGGAATATATTAGTAATCATACAATATTTATGTAAGACTCTATCTAATAAGCTGTATCCATGAACTTTGATCATTGCCGAGCCTGGAAGGTAAGAATGTTCGACTCTTTTAAAATGCCAATTAGGATTACACTGTCATCAATCAATATCAAATTACTGAGCGAGCCCCCTTTTTAAAAAGGGGCACAATCAATGCCAAATTATAATTAAATTAAATCAGAATACTGTTCCTGCAATTGAGTCCAGTCCCTCTGCTGCCCCCCGGTCGTGGACGGTCTCCAGCTTACCGGCGGACTCCGCGTGCTCCCTCTCCAGGGACAGCCCAAAGGATGTTCTACTTTGGCTGTAACCGTCAGCTTTCTTCTTCCCGGATGCTCTCTGAGCTGAGCTGCAAACTGTGCATATATTTAAAGCCCAATACGGTACAGCCCCTGTGATTCTGCTTATCTCAGCCAATCAAACCATTAAGCTGAAAGACATTTATCTAATGAATGGTTGGTTAGGTTTTATCGAGTAGCCGCTTCCTGTTTCATTGGAGCTACGAGGAATCTGCGAGGCAGAACAATGTCAAAGTGCTTTTACTGGGGCATTTAAAGAAAGAAATAGCCTTCATGGTTCCGCTCAGTCCACACACAGGTGGAGTTCTCAGTTCTGCTTCATCCTAAAAGGGATAATTGGTGCCTGTTCTGATTACAAGCTAATAGTTCACTAGACACGAGTCTCTAATACAAAGTCCACTAATATTAAACATACATGTATATAAAACACACAAGAGTTTACTTTTATCATTACTACTTCATATTAAATCTGATCTAATAAAACCCAGGCTTCATACAGTCCACTCCTGGAGGCCCCACTCCCTGAGCCTACAACTTTCAGCAGGGTCAGTGATGGAGTTTCGCAGCGGGAGTGATCCCAGAGTAACTGTCGGGATCGCACCCTCGTGGATGTTCCGGGTCGTGTATTTTTAGTTATCCTGATGTCTAACACGCATACATCAATAAAACAGGGAAATCCTTAAACACATTGCAGGTCCGCCTTTAACTGGAGATCAAATGTGTGTTGTATAATTGTACCAGCAGTTAACAAGCGCCTGTGAACTCCTGCGTCTGCTATTTAAATGCAGATTTTAACCAATTTATTTTAAACAGGTGTATTTTAAATGGGTTAACAAACACCTGCCTTAAAATGGTAGAGTCAAACACATTAAATGATTGCCAGTCATTTTTATACTGGAAATTTAAACCTTCCATTTCACTTTGTCAGGAACAAATCGCAGTTTTACACCAATCTCTGATTTGCCAGCACATTTCCAGCATTCACCGTTGTTCTTCCTGACTCTAAACACAGCTGTGAAGGAGCCTTCTGTTCCATGCCTAGGAACTCTGAACCATGGAAAACACCGAGGTGGGAAAGATGAAAGTCTATATTCAGAATATTAATAACCCTTACAACTCTTTTAGGTAGTACAAAATAAACATTAGATCGAGTGCCCCCCGATCTGGGGGACACCAAACACTTATAACTGCCCTCTTTTTTTGTTTTTGTTTTTTTGTGTTTTTTTTTTCTTTTGTGATTTTTTTTGGGGCATTAAAATCATATAATTTACAAGTGCCCCCTATAAAAGAGGAGGGGGACACTAAAACTCTTAATAACCCTTACAACTCTTTTAGAGTAAACAAAATACATTAGATCAAGTGCCCCCCCCGATCTGGGGGACACTCCAAACATTTCCAAATGCCCTTTTTTTTTGTTTTTTTGGGGGGGGGGGTTGTGTTTTTTTTTCCTTTTGTGATTTTTTTGGGCATTAAAATCATATAATTTACAAGTGCCCCCTATAAAAGAGGAGGGGGACACTAAAACCCTTAATAACCCTTACAACTCTTTTAGAGTAAACAAAATACATTAGATCAAGTGCTCCCCGATCTGGGGGACACTCCAAACATTTCCAAATGCCCTTTTTTTTGGTTGTTTTTTTTTGGTATTTTTTTAGGGGGGTTTTTTGTGGGTTTTTTTGGACATTAAAATCATATATTTTACAAGTGCCCCCTATAAAAGGGGAGGGGGACACTAAAACCCTTAATAACCCTTACAACTGGGCTGGAGTTTAACAGCTGCAGAAACAAGCCCTACCTGTCAGACTGAACATGGTTTAGTCCTGGATGTGAACAGCAGCACTAACAACAGAATCCAACCACTGCAATCACATGTGAACTTGCTGGTGTGTCAGCAGGGTGGATAACTGAGTGAATCCATTCCCACACTCAGAGCAGGTGAATGGCTTTTCCCCAGTATGAGTTCGTTGGTGTTTCAGCAGGTCCTTTGTGCTTTTAAAGCACTTCTCACAGTCAGCATATTTAAAAGGTCTCTTATCAGTGTGAACAAGCTAATGTTCAGTGAGATGCGATGACTGAGTGAATCCCTTCCCACACTCAGAGCAGGTGAATGGCCTCTCCCCAGTGTGACCGCGTCAATGAGTTTCCAGCTTCAATGGGGAACGGAATCCCTTCCCACAGTCCCCACATTTCCATGGTTTCTCCATCTTGCGGGTGTCCTTGTGTCTCTCCAGGTTGGTCGATCAGTTGAAGCCTCATCCACGCACAACACGTGTACGGTTTCTCCCCGCTGTGAATGAAGCGATGTTTTTTCAGGCTGTGTAACTGATTAAAGCTCTTTTCACAGTCAGTGCACTGGAACACTCTCACTCGGATGTGTGCATCTCAGTGAAATCTTTTCCCACAGATGGAACAGACAAACATTTCTCCTTCCACATTCAAAGGTCGATGATATTCAGGTCCTGATACTAATGTCTGTAGCTCCACACTGTGGATGCCTGTGTTACTGCAGCTAGTGCTGTTTAATAAAGAGCAGGTCACCTGACCAACAGGTCAGAGGTTGCCGGAACCTGCAGCCATCTTACAAGTTGTGCGTTGTGTGCTTCCCTGAAGATAGCACATTTGGCGATGGGAATGGGATGTAATCGGATAATACAAAGCTGAAATTTTTGTTGGTGAAGGCTTCAGCTAGCCGCCAGAGAGACTTTGAGAGATTCTCTGTTTTTGGAAACAGCTACAAATCCGAGGTAAATTACGAGCACATTTGTTTAAACTGCCAGAGTCAAAATGGCTGCCCCATGGGCGTTATGGGGCATTTGGGAGCATTTCAACGTGACCGTGAAAGTTTCAGAGCATATGTGGATCGGCTAGAAATGTTTTTCGCTGCAAATAATATCATCGAAATTCCCAGTAATGAAGACAATAACTGGGCGGTGTTGGAACGAAAAAATGCTATATTCTTAACTGAGGCTGGGACCGAGTTGTATTAAACGCAGATAAATTTGCTTGTGCCTGACAAGCCAAAGGATACAACGCTGAAACAGATTTTAACTAAGCTAGAACAACATTACAGCCCCATTCTGTTAGAAATTGCTGAAAGTTATCATTAAGAATATGAAATCAGAAGGCCAAAGAAAATATCAGTGAGTACATTGTAGCATTAAAAAAGCTATCTATTCATTGTAATTTCGGAGCTTTCAGAACCTAGCGTTGCAAGACCGCTTTGTTTGTGGGATGAAAAATGATGTGATCAGAAGAAAGTTATTGACGACGCCTAACTTGACTTTTGATTTAGCTTGTCAGACAGAGAGGTCGATGAGCATGGCCGACCAATATTCCTAAGAATTTCATACTAATTTCAGTCATCAGACAAACGAGATGAACTGCCTGCAGGTTCAAAGTAAAAGGCAGTGGGGCCCCAAAGTCTCAGAAAATGGAAATGGGAACAGAGCATTGACGTCCTGCTATCGGTGCCTGGGACAACACAGTGCTCAAAGTTGTCCATATGTGAAGGCAGAGTGTTTCGGCTGCAGGAAAACTGGGCATCTTGTGAAGGCATGCCGACTGAAGGGTAAACCAACTTTCAAAGCTAGGAGTAGAAATCCCCAGAGACTACATAGCATGGAAGAATAACAACAGTACGAGGAGATGTTAGAGTTGAACATCATCAGGAGCACGAGGTTAACGGACGGCGATTCGAAAAGTATCATAATCCAGATCGATGTTGCAGGATTCAAGATACCCATGGAAATCGACACTGGTGCATCTGTGAGTGTAGTACTGGAGTCACTATACCGCGACAAATTGCGGGTTTTCCCATTGGAGAAAGCCAAGATAGAGCAGAGAACATTCCAGTGGTAGGTCGTATCACCGTACCGGTGAAATACAAAGATCAAGTTCAGAGCTTACCTCTAATAGTAGTGGTGTTAATTCCTGGATTCTTTTACCTCAATCTGGTTCAGTAAAATTACTGAGTCGAATACCTCTTGTGCTTTGAACAAAGCAGTCTTTATTACCGGCCAGTAAGACCTATCAGACAGAAGATATACTCTCTGGCTAGAGCGTACACACTCCCTACGGATAGGTGAAGTTACATCGTAAAGCGTTAACAGTTATACAGTTTTGAAATCAGATAACAAAATACAAATGGATTGACAGTCTAACTCAGCCACTCATTAGTCAATCTATATGAGATGTTCTTCTTGAAAGCTCAAGTATTGCCTCTAAATGTTTCAATCTAATGGTGTGACTATTTACTGAGACCTTGCAATTCTGCAGATGTATTTCATGTTACAATTATATATTATTGGCAGGATTAGTGACTTGAAACCTTGAGACAGACTGTTAGCTATGCTGATGTTGCACTATTTGCAATCTGACATTCTCCCAGCTATTCTTCCATGGCTTATACATCTTCATATATCCCGTTTACTTTACTGTCCTTAATTCCATATATTCCGTTCAGATATCCACATCCCCCCTTTTATCATTCTATGATAACATTTAGGATCATTCTATGAGTATTGCATTGTTGAGTAGTTCTCTAGTTTGTTGGATCATAACCCGGGAACCCTTGACCACAAGAGGGTCTGCTAACCTTGTCATTGCTTTACAGCAGAGGTTAAGGCAACCAACAATCAAACAGCAGGTAATTATTATGAGGAGAACAATTGCGCCATGTATTAGATAGGATCTCCAAGATCCACCCAGAAACCAATCAAACCTGCTAAGTTCTTTTGCTGGTGTGGATAACTTCTTCACCTCCCTCCTTATGTGATCGGCAAGGTGGGTTATGTTTCCTGAACTATCAGGAATGTAAGTGCAACATTCAGATCCTATCAGGGCACACGTTCCCCCTTTCTCAGCTAACAGGTAATCAAGGGCCATTCGATTTTGTAATGCTACGGTCCTTATCGCTACCATTTCAGCTGTGATGCCCTCCAGAGCCTCAGCAGTGCGGTTAGCTACCTGTTCCAATATCGTTTCTTTGAATCCATCTAACAGTCTCAGTTAGGATCAGGGGAACGGTGCGCAAAGGAATTCCCCCTTTAGAATGTATAGGGATATGTGAACACACCCAGCATCTAGTGAAGTGCCCTTTTTCCGCATAAACGTAAGACATATACAAAAGGGTGTTTACATGGAGCTCTCGCCTTTGTCTTCCTTCCCGTGCACCAAAACTGTCATATATCAACACTATTATGCAGACAGTAGCATACAGACACAGTCTCATCTTATAAATAGTCCAATTATTTAGCTGATAAAAAGAGTTCTGTTTTCACGTTTCCCTTCAGGTTTCCGTCAGTGTGTTTGGCTGTTTGACAGGTAAGAGTTCAAACTGATCCTCCTTCAACTGCCTTGTTCAGCTATAGGGAGGAGGAGATCTGGAACAGAAACAGGAATTAGACTAACCAGCAAAATTTGTTTAAATGGTGATGAGCTTGCAGTGGTGCAGGTGAACCCAGGCACTTTTCCCCTCAACCTTGGCTGCAGTGGGGGTAGTGAGTGACACCTAAAAAGGCCCCTCCTATTGTGGCTCTAATCCCTTCCGAATCCATACTTCCCTGGTGCCACGAGGGACAATTCGGGTAAAACTGGGAGGTCGAGGTGAGCATCTTGAACCTGGTTGTGAACTAGTCGCAGAGCCTGAGTCAGAGAAAGAACATAGGTGGTCATCAGTCTAGCTGAGATCTCATATCTAGGAACAATTTCCCTCATTAACATCTTAACAACAGTCTGAGTCTTATCGTCCAGGTTAGGGTAGGCTTCAATCCATCTGCTAAACACATCTACTATTACTAACACATATCTGTAACACTGAACTTTTTGCAATTCAATGTAGTTCAACTGAAATGTCTCAAAGGGACCTTCAGGTAGGGGCGTTTTACCCCAATCACAGGGGACTCCCTTCCCTGGAATATGTTGCTGGCCAATCAGGCAATGACTACTGATGTTCTGGGTGAGCGCCTGGAGTCTAGGGTGCCACCAAGTAGCCAAAAGCGTATCACTTGTTGCCCTTGCTCCACAATGAGTAGCAAAATGCAGACATTCTGTAACCCATGAGGCCAACTCGTCAGACATGCAAGTCTGTTCCGCGGGAGTGGTCCAGAGTTTAGAAACATTGTCATAAGTACATGCATAATATTTCCACAACAGTTTATCTTTTTCAGGAGCGTCCTCCTGTGCTTTTATAACATCTTGGATGGTTGGTATTGGTTTTTTTTTTCGAGGCTAACTTATCCTTCGCAGGATTTTTAGTCTGACTCATAATTTTGGGCACTACCATCTGTTGGTCACGAGAGGCCTGTTTGGCCTCTTGGTACAATGGCAATGCGTTTGGGGAACATGAGGGCTTGCAACAAATCAGATACTAGCTGTTTATGAGATATCTCATTCCCCTGTGAGGTTAGGAATCCCCTATTTTTCCATAATTGTCCGAAATCATGCGCCACCCCAAAGGCATACCTAGAGTCGGTATAGATATTGACTTTGAGATCTTTGGCCAAGATACAGGCTTGGGTGAGGGCGAATAGTTCAGCTTGTTGAGCAGAATAGGCGGTTTCAAAGCAGCAGATTCCAAGACCTGATTCTCCTGGTTTACTATGGCGTATCCTGAGATTCGTGTATCTTCTGGATTAATAGAAGTACTTCCGTCAACATACATAAACAATCATGACTGGGTTCTTCCTCATCTTGGGGTGGCTCAGTAAGAATACAGTCTGGATCTTCCATCAACTAAATCTTCCCTGACTGATGTGGCCTCTTAAATTAAAGATAAGCAATCATGACTGGGTTCTTCCTCATCTTGGGGTGGCTCAGTAAGAAAACAGGCCGGATTAATTGCAGTTCAGTGCCGAAAAGTCAGTTTAGGATTGCCTGTGATTTCAGTGGGTTCTGTCGGATAGAGGGCCAGTCCACATTGCCCTGCACTGGGATCTCAATTAATGGGAGTATAACCCACTTCGGAGGGGTCCTCTGCCCACACATGAGGATCCACATAGTCAGGAATGTCCGAGCCAGTATGATGCTGTAGAGTTGTTAATACTTTCTCGGGGTCCCCATTAAATTGGACTGTTCGGCCATGTTTTACGATTTGCACATCCCGGCTGGTAGGGTCAGCCTCATCTATGGCCTTGTGTACCATAACTCCCAAATCTTTAGCATGGTGAGGGGCTAATACTTCACGAGCAATATGCGGTGCCATTGTTAGGGGCTGTTTCCACAGATTCTTATCCACTTCCACAAAATCTGCCTCTCTTTCCAGTCCAGTCACTCTAGCCCTTAATAGAATTCCCTTCACTTCCCCTTCGTGATCCTGATAAAAGTTCTGCAGGTCCTGATTCTTTCCACTGGGATCGTATGCTAGGGTCACGTGACAGGGTGCCTGCGGCAGGTCCAGAGACCACCACTGAGGGGTTCTAGTGGTATAATACTGCCGCTTAAGGGTTTCCTGTTTTACAATAATCCCATTATCTCCACACTCCAAATGCAACTGGAATTTGCAAAGGAGGTCTCTAGCCATCAAGTTACAGTCCAGATTGGTTGTGATAACAACTCGATGTTCCACCGATTCTTCCTGGTAACCCATTTTAACCGGTTCTGACACTGGGAATGTCGAGATTTGTCCCAGGAATCCTGAAAGTTCCTGTGTTTCAGTAGAAGCAGGGAGTTTAAGCTTTGATTGTACAGAAGACATGAAGGCTCCCGTATCTATCAAAAAGGGTTGCCACTCATTCAGAATGGGTTCGTCGTCCGGGGAGGATCCCTGCACAATCAAGCTGCGTAGTCAATCGGGGGACAATTGACCAAAGGGGTTGTTCTGGGAGAAGTTAGTGTAAGATCCTCCTCTCCCCCCTTGCCCCCCTCCTCTTCCTCCTCTTCCTTTTCCATGCTGACGGTAGGGGCAATTTTTATTCCAATGTCCTTCCTGCCCACAATTAAAACAGTCAATTCCTCTTACCCAGTCCCGGCCTCTTCCCATACCATGCCGGGGACAATAGGGAGGTTTATTAGCAGGGCTCGGGCCGTTTGGTTGTTTAGTATAACCGTATCCTTGCTTATCCATCCAATCCTGTATGCCACACTACGGTTCTATTGATCCTTCCTCCCGAGATGGCTCTTCCTTTCTAGTCACGTATTCAGTCTTGACCCGGGTTGGGGGCGCACCTCCCCCCTCCCCTTTCTTTTTCTGCCAATAATATCTAACTGCCCTTTCCATCTGTCCGGATAGCGTGAGCAATCAAATAGTTGTTTGAAGATCACAGACATCTATAGAGAGGTGGTCTGCAGCTTGTTGTGCATCAGGGTTTGGCATTGGTCTGACAGGGAATTGGTGTCGGGACTTTGGGATCTTGGAAATCATTTCTAGGCCGGTGGATATTTCAGAGCTGTCTGACTGCTTGACAGTTCTGCATCTCGATCGGCGGGGGTGTTTGCTATATCTTTCACAACTTGGACTGGTAGGTTGACTAGAAGATTTACGGGACTGTTTGTGATGTTGAGATATAGTTCTGCCCTTTCGAGTGTGAGATCTGGTCCTTTCGGCTATATTGCTTGTAAACTGGGGATCCGAATCGCTATCAGAGGATGAGGAGTCAGTTTGGGTTTGTTGCTTTGGTGATATGTGGTTGTTCCTAACTCTTTTTACCGGAGTGTTAGGTGGAGGGTGTTGGGAAGAGGACTGGAGCAAGAGGCCAGGGGGTGCGGGAGGCGCCGTTGGGCGCTGAGTCAGTGGCCACTCATCAATTTCATCATCAGCCTCGGTTAACACAAAGCCAGCCATTTTAACTTGTAGTTGATCAATACCTTTCTCAGAGGTCCCAGAGGATCTCTTAGCAAGTTTCTCGTGCGCACATTCATTCTTTTTTTTTAAAGACGTCTACAGTTTTAACATGTGTTCCCTCTGTCAATGCAAGTCCTAATTTAATAGCATTTGTTTGCCAACTCGATAGAAGTGATGCATCTTTTAATTTCTGACAATAATGTCGCCAGGTTGCAATTAAATTTTTTTATCCCCTTTTCCTCGTCCCCTTCTCCAAATTAATCCCTGTGCTTTTTTTTTTACCTCTACGCTTCTCGTGTCACTTAGAGGCCACTGGTCATCCCCTAATAATTTGTTCAGGGCTCCTGATAATTTTCTAAAGTCTTCAGCTCTTTCAGGGAATTCCTCACATAGCTTTTGTAGCGGACTATCCGCATCCGTGGTTTTATCTAACTGATTACCCATTTTCACACTGCCCCTCGTATTACTGTGTCGCTACGCGTTCGTGTCGTCATGCAATTTAAACAAACTTAAAAATAGACACAGACTTTACAGAACTAACACGGACTTTAACTAACTCCAAATAACCAAACTTTACTAATACTAACACTTACCCGCATCGCCGCACGGTCCGCGTCGCCGCACGATCTCAATACTAAACTACCACGTTGCCTCGCAGTTCATGTCGCCGCGCGATCCGCGTCGACCCGTGGCTCGCGTCGCCGCACGAGTTAAGATACTTTAACTTTAAAAGGTAAACAAGGATTTCTAACACGTACCCGCGTCGCCGCGCGATTTACAAAATAGACAAAGACTTCTAACACTTACCCGCATCGCCGCACGGTCCACGTCGCCGCACGATCTCAATACTAAACTACCACGTCGCCTCGCAGTTCACGTCGCCGCGCAATCCGCGTTGCCTCGCAGTTCACGTCGCCGCGCGATCCGCGTCGACCCGTGGCTCGCGTCGCCGCGCGAGTTAAGATACTTTAACTTTACTTAAAACTCTAAACACTTTAAGAATTACAGACTTACTGCCATTAGCACTGACTTTCGCGATTCGCGTTGCTGCGCCTCTGCGTCACTACGCGTCGGCGTCACTGCGCGTCTACGTCACTGCGCGTTGACGTCACTGCGCGTTCGCTTCACTGCGCGTTTACGTTACTGCGTGTTCGCTTTGGCCCTACCTTCCGAGTTGCTGCGGGGTTTTTTTTTTTTAATTCAATCAGAGCCTAGACGGGCCAAGTGATATACAAGGTCGACGTCGTACCTGAGTTGAACACCTATCTTCTATTTAAATCCCCATTTTATTCCCTGTGAGCCTAATTTTCTAATTTTGATTTCTTATGAGCCTCAATTAATTTCTTTCCGTCTCCAAATTTCCCTATCCTTTCGCGTTACTGCGCAGTTTAAATTCAATCAGTCAATGAAAGCCCTAATTTAATGGAGTTTTTCTGCCAATTGGACAGGAGTGATTTTATATTTTTCATAATTTAAAATCTCAGAACATTTTTTTTTCTTTCGGCACCTATTTAGTACGTTACTTTTTTTATAACTAGAGAGAAGTCTGGCACGTAGGCTGTGGACTGCTTTTCGTTATCTCAATTGTTCCAGCCTCAAGGTCGTGTTATTTAATATAATTTTTTTTTTTAAATCCTTTTGAATCCATCTCAGTTGTTTTGCTGTGCCTTCTCTGAATGCTTGCTTTCAACAAGTTTTTCTTTTTTTTTAACCACCGGGACCATGTAATTTTTTCTTTTTTTAACAAATCTATCCTTTGGGCATTTCCTGGCTCCGCAACTTATCATCCGAATATACGTAATTCAATAAGGTTCACACTCTTAAACTTCCCACATACAGGACAACACTACGAAGAGTTAAAACAAACTTTCATTCTGTTTGAGATAAAACAAACCACAACTCCCCGGCTTTTTTTTTACAGTAAAAGTCACAGAAGCATTTCTCATTTAAACAGACATTCATAAGAGTCTCTTTTCTTTCCTATTAATTTTTTTTGGATCCATGATTGATCATCTATCCCTATCTAGCTCTAACTATCTTTCCCTTTCCAAGTCGCCGCTTGGTTTGCGTCATCGCACAATTTCCCTATCTCTATCCCTATTCTAAGTTTGAAAGGTATTCACCAGATTGTCCTGGATCTCGTTCAGACACTACCTGAGAACCAGCGAGTGGCTAAACTTTCCTCAGACTTTTGAAACCGGGGGAAACTGGAGCAGTATTGAAATCATACTCACTCCAGTGGCCATTTTCCCCTCGTCTCATCCAAGGCTAGTCTGGCTCTTAATTCGCAAGTTTTTGGCAGTCGTCCGTTGAGATCCCACTTCTGACACCAAATGTTAATTCCTGGATTCTTTTACCTCAATCTGGTTCAGTAAAATTACTGAGTCGAATACCTCTTGTGCTTTGAACAAAGCAGTCTTTATTACCGGCCAGTAAGACCTATCAGACAGAAGATATACTCTCTGGCTAGAGCGTACACACTCCCTACGGATAGGTGAAGTTACATCGTAAAGCGTTAACAGTTATACAGTTTTGAAATCAGATAACAAAATACAAATGGATTGACAGTCTAACTCAGCCACTCATTAGTCAATCTATATGAGATGTTCTTCTTGAAAGCTCAAGTATTGCCTCTAAATGTTTCAATCTAATGGTGTGACTATTTACTGAGACCTTGCAATTCTGCAGATGTATTTCATGTTACAATTATATATTATTGGCAGGATTAGTGACTTGAAACCTTGAGACAGACTGTTAGCTATGCTGATGTTGCACTATTTGCAATCTGACATTCTCCCAGCTATTCTTCCATGGCTTATACATCTTCATATATCCCGTTTACTTTACTTAATTCCATATATTCCGTTCAGATATCCACATTGGCAGGAGACAAGTCTGCCTTACTAGGAAGAAATTGGTTGGGATCACTGAAGCTGGATTGGAGTGAGATTTTTCGTGTTGAAACGAGATTTGCATCAAAGGATGATATCATCAAGAATTATCTGAAGGTGTTCTGCGAAACGGGCAGTCCGATCCAAGGCTTCAAGGCGAGTGTCAGGGTACAGAAGGACGCTAGATTGGTTTACTGCAAGCCACGTTCCGTACCATATGCACTCAAGGAGAAAATTGAGCAAGAACTAAAAAGACTAGAGACTGAGAACATTATTTGTAAGATAGATCAATGTAATTGGGCTGCACCCATTGTTGTAGTACCTAAGTCCAATGGTAAGGTAAGATTGTGTGGTGATTATAAAGTAACCGTAAACCAGATTCAAGAGGGTAATGTCCCCAATACATTGCCAAATATAGAAGATTTGTTCATAACATTGACAGGTGGTCAGATCTTCTCAAAGTTGGATCTTACGAATGTCTACTTACAGCTTGATCTAGGTGAGGAGTCCAAGTCATGCTTGACTATAAATACCCATCTAGGCCTATATCAATTTAATAGACTACCATTTTGAGTGTCTTCCGCCCCTGCTATATTCCAAGGGGTAATGAACCAGATTTTGCAAGGTATTGAAGGGGTAGTATGTTATTTAGATGTCATACTAATTTCAGCACCAAATAGGCAAATTCATAATAACATATTGAATGAAATCCTCAAACGGCTCGAGAAGCATGGAGTATGAATGTCTGCTCGCAAGTGTGAGTTACTTCAAAACTCAGTGGAGTACTTAGGGTACAGAGTAGACAAAGATGGTTTACATCCAACCAAGGACAAACTGGATGCAATCAGAAATGCACCCACTCCCAAGAATGTCGCTGAACTTCGATTGTTTTTGGGTCTTTTAAACTATTATGGAAAGTTCCTACCAAATTTGGCTACAGTATTACATCCAGTGAATGAACTATTGAAAAAACAGGTCCATTGGAAGTGGTCAAAAGAATTCAATGAGTGTAAATGCAACTTAGTAGAGAGCACCATGTTAGTTCACTATAGCGTATCTCAGGAGATCAAGCTAGCATGTGATGCCTCTCCGTATGGAGTTGGGCAGTAATCTCTCATGTATTATGTAGTGGGGAGGAGAGACCAATTGCTTTTGCTTCACGCACTTTCAGTGCCAGTGAGCGTAATTATGTGCAATCGAAAGGGAAACTTTGGCATTATTTTTGGGGTCAAGAAGTTCCACAAATACTTATATGGTCGTAAGTTTACTCTCGTTGTGGACCATAAGCCCCTGATAGCAATCCTCCATCCAAAGTTACCAGTTCCAACATTAGCTGCAGCCCGAATGCAGAGATGGGCTTTGATTTTGTCAGCATATACATATGATATTGAATACAGACCATCAGCTGATCACAGTAATGCTGATGCTATGTCTAGATTGCCTTCCCCATCACAAGTTACACCCGATAGGGAAGAGGTGTTCTTTTTTCATACATTGATGAACTGCCAGTCACAGCTGAAGAGATTGATAGAACAACCAAACGTGACCCAGTTATGTCAAAGGTGTATGATTATATTGCAAACGAGTGGCCAAACCAGGTTATAGACAAAGATATTCATTCATTCTTAATTCTTATGGAATGAATTATCAGTTGATAAAGATTGTATCATGTGGGGTTATACCAAATAAATTCAGGTCCAACTTATTAGAAGACCTCTATGACCAACACCTGGGAATGTGGTTGACCAAGAATTTTGCACGCAGTTACTTATGGTGGCCAGGTCTTGATAAAGATATCAGTCCTGAAATTCCGATGTGCCGGGTCCGTACAAAGTTCCTACGGACCCGTGAAGGCATCGGAAAAGCCAAGTTTCTGGCTTGACAGATCTCGCGCATATCGGGAGCGAGGACACTTGCAGGGCAAGATTTCCAATATTTACAAATATCTTGCCCTGCAAATGTCCTTTAAAATCTTGCGCCTGAAAAAGCAGGCATATAACCTACTTTTACAGGTGCAAGTGTTTAAAAATACATAAAAACATTTAAATTAAATTAAATAAACACACATGAAAACATACTTTATTGTTAAAAACCCTCCCCACTATGGTAAATTTATATTAAGGCATCTTTAAAAAAATTGGGAAAATATATTTTATAAGAACTTTAATTTAAATGATTCTTAAATATGTTGTGTATTTTTCTATTTTTTATTGATTTTTTTTGTGTGTGTTGGAGGGGTGGTTCTCATTCATAAAGTTCCCATTATTATGAATGAGAAAATACTGTACCTTGATTGGCTGCTCAGAGCCATATGACTACAGCTCCAGCCCTGCGCACGTCCTGACATGCACGCGCTCCAACGTGTAGGAGTGAAGGCCTTAGGCTCGGAAGTTAGAGCGAGCGCAGCAGCAACAGGTAAGTGCGCAGTTTTTTACCTTTTTTCTTTAGTTTGTCCACAGGAAGACCTCTAGCGGAATTTCAAGCCATTGAGTACATCATAAGTCAGTGTACAACATGTCAATCGGTAAGCAAGCAACCATCATCAGTACCATTACAGCCATGGAATTGGCTTCCCAGGATGTGGCAAAGGCTACATATTGATTTTGCTGAGCTAGAAGGACAACAATTGTTCATTGTGATTGATAGCCATTCGAAGTGGGTCGAAGTGTTTCCAATGTAGAAAATAACAACAAATAAAACATTAAACATTTTGCAAAGATTATTTTCTTCATTTGGCCTCCCAGAAGAAATTGTTTTGGATAATGGACCACAATTTCGGTCAAAAGAATTTGCACAATTCATGAGCAAAAATGGTGTGAAACATACCAAGGTTCCACCGTACCATCCTACTTCGAATGGTGTAGCAGAGCGCACTGTACAAATTGTAAAACGTGCCCTCATCAAATAAATGTTGGATCCAAAACCAAAGAAATGACAGTTGTCATTGGACCACAATTTGGTTAATTTTCTAATAACGTATCGTAATATTCCTCACACAAGTACTGGTAGAACACCAGCAGAGTTGTTTTTCAAACGACAGCCACGAACCAGATTCTCGTTGTTAAAACCAAACTTGGCACAGTCTGTAGAAGAGACACAATTAAGACAGAAAGAGAATCATGACAGAGGTAGAGTAAAAGAGAGAAGTGTGAAATTAAACCAGTAGATGAGAGTGAAGAACCATCACCATAAATGGTTAAAGTGGTTACCAGGAAGAGTGGTGAAGATATGTGGTCCTCGCACCTATTTGGTCAAGATGTTAGATAATGGACAGGTTAGGTTTGTTCACATTGATCATATTTTATCCACAGACATGGAAGTAGTTGAGTCAATTATTTCTGATTCATCAGATAGTTTTGATACACCAGTAGCTTATCCTACATCCAATGTACTGCAAATAAATCCAAGAGAAAGTCAGAATTTAAGTCTGAGTCCAAGTCAAGAAAACAAACAGTCTGAAGTTAGAGAGAGTTCAAATGGAAATCAAGGCCATCCCTTGGAGGAAAACTTCCCTCAGGATTAGTCTCGAATGAGTTTAAATTCAACACCATGTTTGGAAGGTTCTGTTTCAGAGTGAAGGTATCCTCTTCGAAACAGATAAATATGGCAAAATAAGTCCATCTCCTTTGTTATGTATAACCATGCAAGTTATGTATGATGATTGTTTGTTGTAATAAATTCTTCATTAAGGAGGGAGAAGTGTAATGTCTGTAGCTCTACACTGTGTTACTGCAGCTAGTGCTGTTCAATAAAGAGCAGGTCACCTGACCAGCAGGTCGGAGGTTGCCGGAACTGCAGCCATCTTACAAGTTGTGTGTTGTGTGCTTCCCTGAAGGTATTACACTGATGAATGGAGTGACTGTGTCGGATCTTGATGTGATGTTGGCTGTGAGTTTGCGGCCTGTAAATGCTGCCCCTCTCATAGCCTGTAACAGCAGTTTACAAAAGCCATCACTGAGAGTCCAGGATAAAAATTCACAACATTCTCTCCTCCTGGTGCCTGCCCAAGGGGGCCGCACATACTCCCTGCTGCCCCCTGAGCCGATCAAGATGGCAGCCATTCCCCCGGGCCTGTCACCGGGAGAAAGCCCCGCAGCTGCCACCCCACTCGGGGCAAACGCTGGACCCGCAGGTTCTTGTTCGGGGCCTGAGACCCACACCGAGTGTTTGTAAAGCGGATTGGCGCACTGAAGGCAGTGTTGGGTTTTGTCATTGATGTCTGCCCATTTTGAAGGCAGATATGGATGACGAAATCCACCACTGCCTTCAGTGTGCTAGTGCAGTCTTCAGTCACCCGAGGAAAATAGTGTTTGAAGACCAAGATTTCAAACCCGGCACCAAGCTCGTGTAATATATCGCCTATTGACAGATATTAGAAGTTAGAATTAAGAAGCTTATTTTACATGCCTTGAATTAATGAATAACCTTTATATTTGTAACTTCCTTTATCTGCATTGATTGTATGTAAAACTCACTTATAAATGATAGAAAATGGCCGTATAACATAAAATGGGGTTTAAAATGGAGAAAGGCTAAGAAGAAAAGCTTGATGGTAAATGAACCATCCTAGGTAACCAAAACAATGTGTTGAACTTTAGTACAGAATAACAAGGTTCATCAGGTTCTGTTTAGCTCGACATACCTTATCAGTAGAAAGGCAGTGTATCTTATGAATGGTTAGGCTGGTGGGAGCTACGGAAGATTATTGGGACTGCCTAGGAGATGGAATGGACTCTTTTCAAGGTTTCAATGCTCGGACATGGAAAATATGAGATATTTTGCTAGTTTGCCACATTGTCACAAAAAGGGTATTAAGAAAGCAACTTTTCTACTGGGAAGGCAGTGCGAAACAAGACAACAGAAAGAAAGAATCTACAGAATAAGGAGTCGGCACCACGGTCTCTCGAGAGGACGCTATCGAGGACAGAATGTGACTATAATTTGTTAAATATTACTTTTTGTAACAGAACGTAATTTACTTGATAAGTCTGTTATTTTTACTCAATATACCTGTATTAAAATTATTTGTTATAATCTGAACAAAAGTCTCCTAGTTTGAATTAAATATAAATCTTGAGAATAGTTGAATTGCTATAATTAGCAAAGTGGGAAAAAGCTGCTAAATAGTTAAAAACTACATCTGGCGACCACGAATGGACAAAATACAATATACTCATTAAACAAGTTAATTGGGGACTCTTGTAAAAAAAAGTTCTCTCCATTTGAAAACAGGTTGTTGTGTATAAACAGCAGTCGCAAGGCAGATCGTTTGATCACCGATCAAACCATGTGGTGGGTTGATTTACGTCAACCGATAGTGACTATTATCTTCGTTAAGGAAGCTTAATTAAAAATAATTAATTTTAAGATGCCAAAGGAGTGTCTCTGGGAAGAGTATCAGAAAAAGTTAGGGAAAAGATGTGACAAAGCAGACACTGATGGTAGATTGCTTAGGGAAAAATCATTTAAGGATGTGGTCACTTTTATTGATGAACAAATTAAAGCTAAGAAATGGATGCTGGATAAGGCGATGAGTCTAGTCACCTATGCAGCTTCATACTTCACAGAACGTGAATCAAAGATCAAGACAGAACTAGAGGATAAAATATCAGAATTGGAAAAACAAAATTCAGCTAAGAATGAAGAATTGCAGAAAATAAATTCAGCCAAACAACAGAAAATCCAAAAACCTGTTAGTATCGTGACTAGAACTGAAGTCACCCCAACCTACCACTAGATGAGTGTTCTCAGCCTTTAAAAACTAAACTTAAAGAAGCCGGTTAGAAACTGGCTAACGCAACCCACCTCTGCGCATAGCGTGGTGACTTGAGAAACAGGATAAGCATAAAGTGCAGCAAAGAGAGTAGGAGATAGAGTGGGAAGATCTAAGAACTCAGCAAAGGAAGAAAAAAACCAGGGAACCAGAAAATAAGTTGCTGAAAAAAAAACTAATAAAAAAAGGAGAAAATAAAACCGACACAGAAGCTTCAGCTTTTGTGTCGAGAAAGAGAAAGATAAGCTTTGTTGAATGAAAAATTGGTGTGAATGTCTGTCTTTAAATGAAAGTATTTGTGTGGAAATTTTCTTGACTGTGGAATAGTTGAGGTGGGAGTTAATGAATGTTTCATTTGTCTGAAAGCCTGTCTTTTAAAAGAGAAATGATTGTCTGCATGCTTGTTTTAGCTCCCCCACTTTTCGGACATGGAGCTGAAAGCTTTTTCAACCCTTTGGAATGCTGTACTAGATCTGGAAAAATATAAATAAATGTTCATTGTGTACCTAGAATTTAACTAGATTTTAAGTTAGAAACGCAGGTGCGGATTTATTTTGATTATGATTTACAGAGCGATGAAATGCACAAAGGATGGGTTTGTTTAACAAAAGATAAAACTTCAGCCTTGAAGTTACAGTTGCTAAAAAAATGATTTGGATGTTTTAATTGTATTACAGTAAAAAAAAATGTGTGGTCTCATTTTAAATCAATTCAAATTGTAACAAAGCACAGTCTTTTCAATTTCGTTATTGCAAGCTGAAAAAATTCCGACACACTCACTTACTTGTCAAAAGAAAACTTAAAAATTGATTACATTGGGTTGAAAGATACTAAGTGCCTTTTTTTTTAAAAACTTGCATAAATTTCTCAAAGCTACAAGCTAAGGGAAGCTTCCCTCTCTTTTGTCTTTTGTGTAGCATATGTTTGTGATGTTTGTTAAATACAAAAACTAATGTTTCTTTAGTTATATTCAGTATTTTTACAGTAATCTGGAAAGGTATCTGAAGAAAGAAGAATATGAAAAGTGATGTAACTCAGCATGTGCTATTAAAAAGCCTGCCCTGTTGCAACTGCTAGTTCACTGGCTGCCTGCTGTTAATGCTTTAATTACTGATCACGCAAAATCTAAACATGACTGTGGGAGGATGGTGGGAGAAGTGCAGATTAATGGCCCGCCTCATCATGCTTGTAAACAATACCCTATTCCAAGGGAGAGTATCCCATATTTACGAACAGTCATTGCCTCATTGGAAGAACAAGGTGTTTTGAGAAAATGCGTCTTTTACTACTAACTCCCCTGTATGGCCTGTTAGGAAACCAGACGAATCTTGGAGACTTACGGTTGATTACCGAGCGCTAAATAAATCAACTCCTCGGCAGAGCCCAACTGTCAGTCAGGCACCGTCCTTACTGAAACATAGAAACATAGAAAATAGGTGCAGGAGTAGGCCATTTGGCCCTTCTAGCCTGCACCGCCATTCAATGAGTTCATGGCTGAACATGCAACTTCAGTACCCCATTCCTGCTTTCTCGCCATACCCCTTGATCCCCCTAGTAGTAAGGACCTCATCTAACTCCTTTTTGAATATATTTAGTGAATTGGCCTCAACAACTTTCTGTGGTAGAGAATTCCACAGGTTCACCACTCTCTGGGTGAAGAAGTTCCTCCGCATCTCGGTCCTAAATGGCTTACCCCTTATCCTTAGAATCTGTCCCCCCACCCAAAGCCACTGTGTTTTCTACTCTTAACATTGCAAATGGTTTTTGGAGTATCCCAGTTGCAAAAGAGAACCAGTATAAATTTGCTTTTACATTTGAGGGACAGGAATACACATTTACGTGTCTGCCACAAGGCTTCCATAACTCACCATCAATCTTTCACAAATACATGTCACGCTCGATCAGAAAATTCTCCAAGTAATCAGCCCTCCTCCAATACGTTGATGACCTTCTCCTGGCCACAGAGACATTGATGAACATTTGTTACTCTTAAATGAACTGATAGATCTTTTACAGGAAGCAGGATTGACGATAAACCTAAAAAAGGCTCAGCTGTTGCAGGACGAAGTTACCTTTTTGGGGGTAAAAATTTCAGCCACAAGACTCAGCCCTGATCAGCAAAAAGTCGACACCATTCGGAGGCTTCCTTTGCCTGCGTCAAAGACAGCGCTGCAATCCTTCTTGGGACTGGTAAGATATCAAAGGAATTTCATTCCGAATTTTGCAGACATGTATGAACTGTTGAAAAATGAATATGAGGAAGACATTCGGCTGGCCTGGGGAGATAGCCAGACAAACTCAGTAAATACTTTAAAACAAGCCACGATACAGGCTACTGCTCTTATCTACCCAGATTGTACCAAACCATTTCATTTGGAAGTTGGCTCCACCACTTCCATCCTGACTGCTGTTTTAAGTCAAGAGCAACAGATAAACGGATCTCTGCATCCTATTGCTTACGTTTCACGAATTTTAAGTGGAGCAGAAAATAAATACACAGTGTGCAAATGGCACTTTTTAGCCACTTTCTGGGCAGTTAGTCAGTTCATCTATATCACTGGATGACAAGAAGTAATCCTCCATTCACCGCACATGGCTCTAAACCTCCTGTTGAAACCAGGAGATACCAAGGTTTCCTCCCAGCGAATCAGTAAATGGACACTGGAATTGTTACAACGAGATTTGGATATCACTCCCAAACGAACAACGCTTTTACCACTCATGTTGGCTTATGAAGGGAGTCCACATCAGTGCCCGTTACCTACATTCGACATGGAAATAAACCTGGTGGAAATCTGTGCCATTCCAAAAGCACAGAATGTGGACGGCTCATCATATTACTATCAGGCCACCCCCAGTCGGGATGTGCCCTCGTTGATATGAATAATCCCGATTGGTCAATGGGATTCAGAAGCAATACCCACTCATCTCAGCAAGTAGATTTGCTAGCCGTTATTTTCGCCGCCCTTCATACAGCATCTGAAGCAACAAACATTTGGTCAGACAGCAGCTATGTATGCAATGCAGTTATGGCCTTGCTCCAATACCAAAACATTGTGTACTATTCGTCAAATGGTAAAATTCTATTGCATTCTAGTCTCCTCCATAAACTTTGGGAAGTGCTCCTGAAACGACTCGCCTCTAGTCACATAGGTAAAGTGTGTGCCCACCAGAAAGATTCCTCGCCCCATACCAAGGGCAATAATGCAGCCGATCAGTTGGCTAAAGAATGTGCAATCATCATGAATTGTAGAAAGGGGTAATCGGACATTGAAAACAATGTTACATAAATTATGTACAGAACATCCCGCTCAATGGGCTAACACGATGCCTTTATGTTTAATGGCAATACGATCTACTCCTCATGCGATGACGAGGGTAGAAACATAGAAAATAGGTGCAGGAGTAGGCCATTCGGTCCTTCAGGCCTGCACCACGATTTAATATGATTATGGCTGATCATGCAACTTCAGGAACCCATTCCTGCTTTCTCTCCATACCCCTTGATCCCTTTAGCCGTAAGGGCCACATCTAACTCCCTTTTGAATATATCTAACAAACTAGCCTCAACAACTTTCTGTGGTAGAGAATTCCACAGGTTCATAATTCTCTGAGTGAAGAAGCTTCTCCTCATCTTAGTCCTAAATGGCTTACCCCTTATCTTTAGACTGTGACCCCTGGTTCTGGACTTCCCCAAAATCAGGAACATTCTTCCTGCATCCAACCTGTCCAATTCTGTCAGAATTTTATACGTTTCTATAAGATCCCCTCTCATTCTTCTAAATTCCAGTGAATATAAGCCTAGTCGATCCAGTCTTTCTTCATATGTCAGTCCTGCCATCCCGGGAATCAGTCCGGTGAACCTTCGCTACACTCCCTCAATAGCAAGAATGTGCTTCCTCAGATTAGGAGACCAAAACTGTACACAATATTCAAGGTGTGGCCTCACCAAGGTCCTGTACAACTGCAGTAAGACCTTCCTGCTCCTATATTCAATTCCTCTCGCTATGAAGGCCAACATACCATTTGCCTTCTTCAGCCCCTACTGTACCTGCATGCCAACTTTCAATGACTGATGTACCATGACACCCAGGTCTCGTTGCACCTCCCCTTTTCCTAATCTGTCACCATTCAGATAATATTCTGCCTTCCTGTTTTTGCCACCAAAGTGGATAACCTCACATTTATCGCCATTATACTGCATCTGCCATGCATTTGCCCATTCACCTAACCTGTCCAGGTCACCCTGTAGCCTCTTAGCATCCTCCTCACAGCTCATACTGCCACCCAGCTTAGTGTCACCTGCAAACTTGGAGATATTACATTCAATTCCTTCGTCTATATATTGTAAATAGCTGGGGTCCCAGCACTGAACCTTGCAGTACTCCACTAGTCACTGCCTGCCATTCTGAAAAGGACCCATTTATTCCTACTCTTTACTTCCTGTCTGCCAACTAGTTCTCTGTCCACGTCAATACATTACCCCCAATACCATATGCTTTAATTTTGCACATTAATCTCTTGTGTGGGACCTTGTCAAAAGCCTTTTGAAAGTCCAAGTACACCACATCCACCAGTTCTCCCTTGTCCATTCTACTAGTTACATCCTCACAAAATTCCAGAAGATTTGCCAAGCATGATTTCCCTTTCATAAATCTATGCTGACTGCTTTCCAAATGCGCTGCTATTACATCTTTAATAATTGATTCCAACATTTTCCCCACTACCGATGTCAGGCTAACTGGTGTATCATTCCCTGTTTTCTCTCTCCCTCCTTTTTTAAAAAATAGGGTTTCATTAGCTACCCTCCAATCCATAGGAACTGATCCACATTCTTTAGAATGTTGGAAAATGGCCATCAATGCATCCACTATTTCTAGGGCCACTTCTTTAAGTATTCTGGGATGCAGACGATCAGGCTTTGGGATTGATCGGCCTTCAATCCCATCAATTTCTCTAACACAATTTCCTGACTAATAAGTCCATATGAGGCTATGACTGGAAGACAAATGCGGATACCAGGACACATAACCCTGGGACATAACACACCACTCAAATTACAGCCTTGTAGCCAGAAATGGTTGCAGACACTGATAGACCACGTGGACACAGTAAACAGACTGGTTGCCCAGAACATTGGAAAGTCAAGAAACCAAATTAAACACAACTTTGACAAAAAGGTAAGACCATTTGAATATGATGTCAGAGACAAAGTGATGTTACAGAATTTCACTCCAAAAGAAACATTCTTTTGATGTAAAATGGACGGGTCCACATCAAATAATTGATAAATTAAACCCCGCTGTGTACCTATTGAATGTTCCGTATGGCCCAAAGGGAGAACCAAAACTGAAATGGTTCCAAATCAATCAGGTGAAAACTGTTAAGAATTAAAAGATATTATGTTTTGTTTTCTTGCAGGTGAATGATGTGGATCTATACATTTCTATTGATACTCGGAAGTGTGGGAAAAACATCAAATGAAGTGCCAGGACTGCAGAGCAGTCTCAGACGATAAATGTACTCAACTCCTCTTTTTTGGAACAAAACCACTGGTTCTTGGTGGACATAAAAAAAACAAAGACTAATAATGAACCCTATGGATGGCATTTCCCACTTTGGATGAAGAAGGGTAGTAATGTACCAACATAATATACGGCAGGTTGTGGTGCTATAACGGAAGGTGTAGATCAATGGGAAATAAAAGAATACGGAGTATGTGTGAGATGTCCGTTAAGAAATAGGGAAGGCCCAAAGTTATGGAGATTTCTGAAAAAGAGTGGGGGATTGTGGGGAGAAATTTTTTTTAAAAACAAGGCTCGATAGCATCAGAAAGTAAAGCATACATCCAATTGTATTGGCCTAGATGGTGGAAAAAGCATGAAGGGATTGGGATACTCGTTAAACCTACCCACCGGGAAAATGAAGCTGCCATGCATACCTTTAAGGCTTGGGGAAAATATACCTACTTCAAACTTGACGGAAGTGGGATAGGTGTACAGATGCCGTCGAAGGATGTTAAATTGATAGAGGGGAATTCGGTTTGAATTTGTATTAGGTTTGAATCGTATAAAAACGATAATGACTCAGATCAGGATCAGGGATGCGGAACTGTGTAAAATTAGAAGTTTGATTAAAGTATATCCAGTCAAACACGACTGCCACAAGGTAGGGAACCAAAAATTATAGGGATTAATATAGAAATTACTCCCTGGATTAGAATAATTTCACATTTATTGGTAATAGTTCAACTCACAGTGTTAATATGTTTAATAGTATACACCTGCTATTTAAAACACCTAATACACCAGACACAAACATGATTTAATGTTATAACCACATAAAGTCTATTAGACAAGAATAAAAATGAAAACTTTAGATATTCAAGACTTTAAGGGAAAATAAAGTCTTTTGGTCACCAGAGTGGATACTGAAGGTAGTGAACTGATCGGACACATAAAATGGTCCAGATTAAAGGGCTTATCAGTATTAGGAGGTTGTGAGGAGTCAGAACTTCGTCGACCTCAAGGTAGGGATTGTAATATATCACCTATTGACAGATATTAGAAGTTAGAAATAAGAAGCTTATTTTACACGTCTTTAATTAATGAATAATCTTTATGTTTGTAACTTCCTTTATATGCATTGATTGTATGTAAACCGTGCTTATAAATGATAGAAAATGGCCGTATAACATAAAATGGGTTTTAAAATGAAGAAAGGCTAAGAAGCAAAGCTTGATGGTAAATGAACCATCCTAGGTAACTAAAACAATGTGTTGAACTTTAGTACAGAATAACAAGGTTCATTGGGTTCTGCTTAGCTCGACATACCTTATCAGAGAATGTTTAGGCTGGTGGGAGGTACAGAAGATTAGTGGGACTGCCTAGGAGATGGAACGGACCCTTTTCAAGGTTTCAAAGCTCAGACATGGAAAACATGAGATATTTTGCTAGCTTGCCACGTTGGCACAAAAAGTGTATAAAGAAAGCAACTCTTCTACTGGGAAGGCAGTGCGAATCAAGAAAACAGGAAGAAAGAATCTACAGAATAAGGAGTCGGCACCACGGTCTCTCAAGAGGACGCTATCGAGAACAGGCTGTGACTATAATTTGTTAAGAATTACTTTGTGTAACAGAACAAAATTTACTTGATAAATCTCTGTGGTTTTTAACTCAATATACCTATTAAAATTATTTGTTATAATCTGAACAAGAGTCTCCTAGTTTGAATTAAATATAAACCCTGAGAATAGTTGAATTGCTATAATTAGCAAAGCGGCAAAAAGCTGCTAAGTAGTTAAAAACTACACATGGTCTACAGAGCAGTGGTGATACCCGCCCTCCTATATGCTTCAGAGACATGGACCATGTACAGTAGGCACCTCAAAGCACTGAAGAAGTACCACAAGCACTGCCTCCACAAAACCCTGCAAATCCATTGGCAGGATAGACGTACCAACGTCAGTGTTCTCGCTCTGGCCAACATCCCCAGCACCGAAGCATTGAACACACTCAATCAGCTCCGATGGATGGGCCACATAGTCTGCATGCCTGACACATGATTCTCGAAACAGGCACTCTACTCCGAGCTCTTTCACAGCAAGCGAGTCCCAGGAGGGCAGAGAAAATGCTTCATGGACATCCTCAAAGCTTCCTTGAAAAAATGTAACATCCCCACCCACACAAGGCCGCTCAAAGTGGAGGAGGAGCATTCGAGAAGGCACCAAACACTTCGAGTCTCTTCGCCAGAAGCACACGGAAGCCAAGTACAAACAGCAGAAGGAGCATACAACAATCAAGTACTCCACCCATCCGTTCCTTCATCCACAACCTGCCCCACCTGTGGTAGAGACTGTGGCTCCCATGTTGGTCTCATTAGTCACCTTAGAACTCATATTAGTGTGGAAGCATGTCATCCTTGACTCCGAGCGACTGCCTAAGAGAAGAAAGCAGATAACATGGAGTGTTTTCTCCCGGGCCTGGGCCTGGGCGTGGGCCTGGACCGCACTCGGTGTGTGTGAAGCCCGCGTCCCCCCGGGGCTTATTAACCTGCTCCCTCCCACGGTCTATCTCCCACCCACGGCCTCACCGCCCGCCCGACTGTGCATGCACAACCAGTGAGGGAAATCCGGGCTCAGCCCCGCCCACTGGGTGCCGCAAGCCCCACCCCTCGCACACTTCGATTGGTTGGAGGACCAATCGCCTGCTCGGTCATTCGGCCCCGCCCCGTTCTTCCTATTGGTCCAGAGCTGCCATCAATCACCTGGGCAGTGTGAGCTGAGCATGTGCGGTTGGGCAGTGGCGCCAGGCGGTAACGGAGGAGGACAGCGAGCTCCAGGGAGCGGATTAAAGAAAATCAGAGGGCAAAAACACCGAGTGCGGCCCCAGGTCCAAAAACAAACCGGGGAACATTCTCCCTCGCCTGCCAGCTCCCGGGTTCGTTCCGGTCCGAAGGACCGGCCCATGCATGCGCAGTGTCGGCGTCAAACTCTCAGCAAGCATCTGTAAATCAAAGGGAAATAGTAATGGACCAGGGAGTGTCTGTAAATAAAGATACAATGGTGACTGAGTAGGGAGCATCTGTAATTAATCATAGAATATTACAGCACAGAGGGCGGCCATTCGGCCCATTGAGTCTGTGCCGGATCTCTCAAAGAGCAATCCAGTTAGTCCCACTCTCCCGCTTTTTTCCCAAATCCCTGCAATTTTTTCTCCTTCAAATATTTATCCAATTCACTTTTGAAGGCTACTATTGAATCTGTATCCACCACCCTCCCTGTCAGGCATTGGAATCCAAATCCTAACCACTCATTGTGTGAAAATGATTTTCCTCATGTGACCTCTATTTTTGCCAATCACCTTAAATTTGTGCCTTCTTGTTATCAGTCACTGGAAACAGTTTCTCTATTTATTCTATCTAAACCCTTATTGATTGTATACACCTCTAACAAAATTCCTCTTACCCTTCTCTGCTGTAATGAGCACAATCCCAGCTTCTCCAGTCTCTCCACATAACTGAAGTCCCTCATCCCTGGAACAATTCTAGTAAATCTTTTCTGTACCCTCTCCAAAGCTTTTGCCTCCTTCCTAAATTGTGGTGCCCAGAATTGGACACAATCCTCCAGCTAAGGTCAAACTCGTGTTTTATAAAGGTTTAGCATAACTTCCCAGCTTTTGTACTCTGTGCCTCTATTTATAAAGCCCAGGATCCTTTATGCTTTTTTAACTGCTTTGTTAACCTGTCCTGCCACCTTCAAAGATTTAAAAAAATCTTTAAATATTTCACAAAATGTAGCAGAAATGGTGACTGGTCAGGGAGCATCTGTAAAGGAAGGAGAAATTGTGACGGCATGAAGTCTCAAATTAAAAATTCTCATCCTTGTTTTCAAATCGCTCCATGGTCTCGCCCCTCCCATTCTCTGTAACCTCCTCCAGCCCTACAACCCTCTGTGATCTCTGTGCTCCCCCAATTCAGGTCTCTTGCACATCCCGATTTTAATTACACCACCATTGACAGCCATGCCTTCAGCTATCTGGGCCCTAAGCTCCGGAATTCCCTCCTGAAACCTCTCCGCCTCTCACCTCCTTTAAGACATTCCTTAAAACTTATCTTTTTGACCAAGTTTTTGGTCACCTACCCTAATATTTCCTTATGTGGTTCAGTGTCAAATGTTTAAATTGTCTAGAGTTTAGAAGAATGAGAGATGATCTCATTGAAACATACAAAATTCCTACAGGGCTTGACAGTGCAGATGCTGGGAGGATGATTCCTCTGGCTGAGGAGTCTAGAACCAGGGGGTCAGTCTCAGAATAAGGGATCAGCCATTTAGGACTGAGATGAGGAGAAACTTCTTCACTCAGAGGGTGGTGAATCTTTGGAATTCTCTACCTGAGAGGCCTGTGGAGGCTCAGTCTTTGAGTATATTCAAGATAGAGATCGATAGATTTTTGAATATTAATGGAATCAAGGGATATGAGGATAGTGCAGGAAAGTGGAGTTGAGGTAGAAGATCAACCACGGTCTCATTGAATGGCAGAGCAGGCTCGAGGGGCCGAATGGTCTACTCCTGCTCCTAATTCTTATGTTTTCTGATAATGCTCCTATGAAGCACCATGGGCCATTTAACAGTGTTAAAGGCGCTATATAGATCCAAGTTGTGGTTGTCTATAAAGGAACAAGAAATGGACAGGGAGAGCACTTCTTCAGAACTGGGAGATATGGCAGATTTCTTACACACAAGAAATGAACTGTAAAGTTGGGTGAGGAACGGGAGATGAGGAACTGACAGTAGACAAAAGAAGGCACAATGGGAGAAAGTATAGAAATAAAAGACACACAGAAAAGAAAAAGAAAGACTTGCATTTATTTAGCATCCTTCACAACCACCGGATGTCGCAAAGCGCTTTACAGCCAATGAAGTACTTCTTGAAGTGTGGTCACTTTTGTAATGTAGGAAACGTGGCAAATAATTTGCAATTTGATAATGACGAGATAATCTGTTTTACTGATGTTGATTGAGGATAAATATTGCCAGGACATCAGGGATAACTCCTGTGTTCCGCTTGGAATAGTGCCATGTGATCTTTTCCATCAGTCCTTCAGCACTGCACTGGAATGTCAGCCTAGATTTTTGTGCTCAGTCTCTGGAGTGGGACTTGAATCCACAACTTTGTGACTCAGAGGTGAGGGTGCTACCACCTGAGCCACAGCTGACACAAATACTGGATGTAGTTAATGCAGGTTAGCTCAGTTGGGGATGTTAGAGGATGCTTTATCAATGCTGAGATGTTTTTTCTATTCCCCCAAACCAATCAGATTGTTGGAACGCTAAAGTCAATGATATATCCTTACTATACAGTATAAATGCACACGAGGCCCATACTTGAGAGAAGGTCACTCTGTGACCAGTTACCTTTATTACCAAGACCTCAAGTGATGAAGGTGGGTGGAGCTTCCCCTTTTATACCTGAAAGTCCAGGTTAGAAGTGTCTCCCACAAGTTCACCCCCTTGTGGTCAATGTTCTCAAGGTGTACAACTTAGGTCAGCGAAACATGGGTTGCAATGATAGTTGAATACATGACAGTCAAGGTCACAGATTAAGGTTATATAATACTTAAACACACACTAAAAGGAAAGAATGTTCCATAGAAAATAGAATTGTCTGTTGTGAATTTCTATCCTGTACTTACAGTGATGACTTTTGTAAACTCCTTTTACAGGGTATTAGAAGGGGAAGGGTATTTGCAGACGAGAAACTCAAACCAAACATCACGTCAAGATCTGACAGAGTCACTCCATTCATCAGACCTGAATATTAGCGAGCTGCTGGAATGGCTGTCAATCAAATTGTTTCGGTACTCCAATCAAACTTGGTAATCAAGAGGGAGAGGGAGAACTTGCCCTGGATTGGAGGTACAGTCAAGGCTGAATGGGCCCATGCTGCATATCTGCACTGCTGCAAAGTAGAAGAGGCTTCAAAGTTGTTAAAGCAGCTTTAATTTTCTTAGTAAAACATGACAGTGGACAAAGACATTCAGACGTGTGTTCAACTGTCGGCTGGAATGGCTGCCAATCAGTGAGTGCGATCAGCTGAGGTAGCCGCCCACAAGCTGCCAGCATGCACACACATGCTCAGGAGTCTGGGGGCTGTCAACAGGTACTGGTAAGCGTGACCTCCTGTGGTTTGGAAAATTCTCTGTTCCCGCACCGGTGAAGCCCCAAGGGTGCCGGACCAGAGAGGTCCAACTAAAGTCGGCCCAAGGGTTTCCGGATTCAGGACGTCAGATTGTCTCCGAAATCTGGAAATATCTGAAAATCGTCCATGAGGTTTCCAGATTCGGGACGTCGGATTGTCTCCGAAATCTGGAAATACCAGAAAGTCAGCCCAAGGGTTTCTGGATTCAGGACGTCGGATTTTCTTCTCCGAAATCCGAAAATACCCAAAACTCGGCCTAGGGGTTTCTGGATTCGGGACGTCTGTTTTCTTTTCCAAAATTCGGAAAAATCCGAAAACCGAAATGGCCTTGGTCCCGAGGTTTCCGGTTTCGGGACGTTGTACCTGTAATGAGAAAATTACTGAAGAGAAGTAACTGCTGGGAACCAGGGAAAGTGTCCTTGTAAATCACAGATTAGAGAAGTTCCAGCTGTCTTTTTCCAGTTTCCTACCAAAACCCAGCAGAGAAGACAAAGAGTCTCGTGCCAGAGATGGATCACTGCAGGGGATAAAAGTGAGGGGGAGACTGATGTAAGGGGGCAGTCGGGACTGAAGACACCGGAGTTCAAGCTTAGGTCGCCCGAGGTTCCACCCAGCGGGCTGACCTCGTGTCATTTACTGTGGACATGTGGGATTTGCATGTTTACTTCCTTCATGGCACGTGGGCATCGTTGGCAAGAACAACATTTATTGCCCATCACTAATTGCCCTTGAGAAGGTGATGGTGAGCTGCCTTCTTGAACTGCTGCAGTCCGTGTGGTGAAGGTACTCCCACTGTGCTGTTCAGGTGGGAATTCCATGATTTTGACCCAGCGATGATGAAGGAATGGCGATACACTTCCAAGTCAGGATGGTGTGTGACTTGGAGGGGAACTTGGAGGTTGTGGTGTTCCCATGCGCTTGTTGCCCTTGTCCTTCTAGGTGGCAGAGGTTGTGGGTTTTGGAGGTGGTGCTGAAGAAGCCTTGGCGAGTTGCTGCAGTGCATCTTGTAGATAATACACAATGCAGCCACGGCACACCGGTGGTGGAGGTATTGAATGTTTATGGTGGTGGATGGGGTGCCAATCAAGCGGGCTGCTTTGTCCTGGATGGTGTTGAGCTTGACTTGTGCCTTGTAGATAGTGGAAAGGCTTTGGGGAGTCAGGAGGTGAAACACTTGCCGCAGAATACCCAGCCTCTGACCTGCTCTTGTAGCCATAATATTTATGTGGCTGACCCAGTTAAGTTTCTGGTAAATGGTGACCCGCAGGATGTTGATGGTGGGGGTAATGCCATTGAATTTCAATGGGCGGTGGTTAGATTCTGTCTTGTTGGAGATAGTCATTGCCTGGCACTTGTGTGGCGCGAATGTTACTTGCCACTTATCAGCCCAAGCCTAAATGTTGTCCAGGTCTTGCTGGATGCAGGCATGGACTGCTCCATTGTCTGAGGAGTTGCGAATGGTGCTGAACACTGTGCAATCATCAGGAAACATCTGCACTTCTACCTTATGATGGAGGGAAGGTCATTGATGAAGCAGCTGAAGATGGTCGTGCCTAGGACACTGTCCGGAGGAACTCCTGAAGCACTGTCCAGGGCTTGGGTTTATAAATAGAGGAATAGAATATAAAACTTTATAAATCCTAGGTTAGGCCTTAGCTGGAGTATTATGGACAATTCGGGTCACCACACTTCAGGAAAGAGTACAGAAAGGGTACAGAGGAGATTTAGCAGGACATTTCCAGGAATGAGGGACTCCAGTTATGAGGAGAGGATGTAAAAGTTAGGACTGTTCTCCTTGGAGCAGAGAAGGTCAAGAGATGACCTAATAGAGGTTTTCAAGGTGACAAGAGGTTTGATAGAGTAGAATGAGAAAAAATATTCCTCTGGCAAGTGGATTAATAACTAGAGGCCATGGATTCAAAACCATTGGCAAAGGATGTAGAGGGGAGATGAGAAGAATTAGTTTCACTTAGCAAATGGTCGGGATCTCGACTCCTCTAACTGAAAAGGTGGCAGAAGCTGATTCCATAAATAATTTTTTTTTAAGTTGGACAGGTACTTGAGAATAAGCAACTTTCAGGGTTACAGACAAAAATGGGTTTGTGGAACTAAGCACAACTGCTCTTTCAAAGGGCCAGCACAGGCATAATTATAAGATTTATAAGATCTGTCAGAAGAGACCTGTCCATGACCACAACAAACCACGCTGGGTGTCATGTATTCAACCAGCATTGTAACCCATGTATAATCCGACCTAAGTTGTACACTGAGAACAATGACCACTAGGTGGTGAACTTGTGGGAGACACTCCTAACCTCGACTTTCAGAGATAAAAGGGGAAGCTCCACCCACTTCCATCACTTGAGTGCTATGAAATAAAGGACAGGTCACAGACTGACCTTCTCTCAAGCATGGGCCTCGTGTGCATTTATACTGTATAGTAAGGACGTATCAATGGCGACAAGAAACTGGGATTTAAACCACGCGAGCATGGCCACTAGCAATAACAGGGGCAGTCAGGGACGATCGACTGGCAAGGGACCTTTTGTTTCAAACTGCAGCTCATGCTGGAGGCGTGGAGGCACACACTCAGCCGGAGTTTGCAGAGGTGAGCAAAATACCTGCAGAAATTGTAGAAATGAACCCTGGGGAAAATCACTGGAAGCTGAAGTTCAGCGAATTCATGTGGAGCACGTATACAGTTCATAAACCAGACGCCACCGATAATGATGAAAGTGCTCCTCAATGGCATCCCAGTATCAATAGAGCTAGACACGGGGGCCAGCCAGTCCCTGATGGGTATCAAACAGTTCAAAAAGTTGTGGGCGTCCAAGGCCAGGAGGCCAAAATTATCGCCGATTGACGCACAGCTACGGAATTACACAAAGCAGATCATTCCGGTGCTAGGCAGTGCCACGGTAGTCGTGACCCACAAAGATTCGGAGAACAAACTGCCACTCTGGATTGTCCCAGGGGACAGTCCCGCACTACTGGGGAGGAGTTGGCTTGCTGTCATGAACTGGAAATGGAGCGATGTCAATGCAATTTCCTCTGTGGAGCGAGTATCATGTTCACAGATCCTGGACAAATTTCAGCTTACATGACCCAGGAGCTGGCGAGTGAGTCGAAGAAGCTGACCACCATCACGACACACAAGGGGTTGTTTGAGTATAACAGATGTCCGTTCGGGATTCGCTCGGCCGCCGCGATCTTCCAACGAAATATGGAAAGCCTCCCCAAGTCGATTCCAGGGACGGTGATTTTTCAGGACGACATCCTCATTACAGGTTACGATACTGAAGAACACCTCCACAACCTGGAGGAGGTGCTACGCAGACTGGACCGGGTAGGGCTGCGACTGAAAAAGACGAAGTGCGTCTTCCTAGCTCCAGAGGTAGAATTCCTGGGGATGAGGGTAGCAGCAGACGGGATCAGCCCTACTGCGTCCAAGACGGAAGAGATCCAGAGAGCACCCAGACCCCTTAACACGACGGAGCTGCGTTCATTCCTGGGGCTCCTGAACTATTTTGGTAACTTTCTTCCCAAATTGAGCACGCTGCTAGAGCCGCGACACGTGCTCCTACGCAAAGGTCGTGAATGGGTCTGGGGGGACAGCCAGGAAAGGGCTTTTAATAGAGCACGCAAATTGTTATGTTCCAACAATCTGTAACGCTATATGACCCATGTAAGAAACTTGTGTTAACGTACGATGCGTCGTCCTATGGTGTCGGGTGTGTGTTGCAGCATGTCAATGCCAAGGGTCAGTTACAGTCGGTAGCTTATGCCTCCAGAAGTCTGTCCCAGGCAGAAAGGGGCTACGGGATGGTAGAAAAGGAGGCGCTTGCATGTGTATATGCGGTAAAGAAAATGCACCAGTACCTGTTTGGCAGGAAATTTGAGCTGGAGACAGATCACAAACCCCTAACGTCATAAATGCAAACGCATCGGCCCGCATACAGAGGTGGGCACTCACGTTAGCCGCCTATGACTACACAATTCGGCACAGACTGGGCACCGAAAACTGCGCCGATGCACTCAGCAGGCTCCCACTAGCCACCACTGAGGGGGCTACCGAGCATGCTGCTGAGATGGTCATGGCTGTTGAAGCTTTCGGAAGTGAAGGCTCACCTGTGACAGCCCGTCAGGTTAAAGTCTGGACAAATAGAGACCCGCTATTGTCTCGAGTAAAGAAATGTGTCCTGAATGGGGACTGGGCAGCCACGTACAGGGCATGCCCTGAGAAATTTAAACCATTTCACAGGCGCAAGGATGAACTCTCGATTCAGGCCGATTGCCTACTGTGGGGAAACCGCATAATCATGCCCCAGATGGGCAGAGAGGTGTTCATCAGAGAACTCCACAATGGGCACCCGGGCATTGTCACGATGAAGGCAATTGCCAGGTCACACGTTTGGTGGCCAGGGATAGACGCAGATCTGGAACTTTGTGTTCGCAGGTGCAACACGTGTGCCCAGCTGGGCCATGCGCCCAGGGAAGCCCCCCTAAGCCCCTGGCCATGGCCCGCCAAGCCTTGGTCACGCATCCATGTGGACTACGCAGGTCCTTTCATGGGGAAAATGTTTTTGGTCATAGTCGACGCCTACTCCAAAATGGATTGAGTGTGACATTTTAAATTCAAGCACATCCTCTGCCACGGTAGAAAGCCTACGGGCAATGTTCGCCGCCCATGGTCTACCGGACATCTTGGTCAGCGACAATGGCCCGTGCTTCACAAGCACTGAATTCCAGGACTTCATGGCAGGCAATGGAATTAACCATGTTAGAACGGCACCGTTCAAGCCGGCCTCAAACGGCCAGGCAGAACGAGCAGTGCAGATAATCAAACAGGGGATGCTCAGAATCCAAGGGGGTTCCCTACAATGCCGCTTATCACGCCTCCTGTTGGCCTACAGATCCCGACCACACTCGCTCACAGGGGTTCCACCCGCAGAGCTGCTAATGAAAAGGACGCTCAAAACCCGGTTATCCCTTATACACCCCACCATGAAAGAAATTGTCGAGAGCAGGCGCTAGTCACAATATCACTACCATGACAGGAATGCGAGGGCGCGATGTATTGATGTAAATGACCCTGTTTTTGTCCTCAACTACGCTGCAGGGCCCAAATGGCTCGCAGGCACTGTGGTTGCCAAAGAGGGAAATAGGATTCTCGTAATTAAACGTACCAATGGACAAATCTGCCGCAAACATGTGGATCAAACAAAAAGGAGGTTCAGCAACCCTATAGAAGAAGCAGAGGAAGAACACGATGTAGAGTTCACTCCACCACAGGTGACCGAACACCGGAACCAAAGGGAGGAGAGCCCAGTCACTGTGGGCAGTCCGGACAGGCCTGAGGCACCGCAAACAGCAGACACTCAGTCCAGCGCCCAACAACCGGAGCCCCAACTCAGGCGCTCTACAAGGGAGCGTAAACCACCAGAGAGACTCAACCTGTGATCCCAATAAGACTTTGCGGGGGAGGTGATGTCATGTATTCAACCAGCATTGTAACCCATGCATAATCCGACCTAAGTTGTACACTGAGAACAATGACCACTAGGTGGTGAACTTGTGGGAGACACTCCTAACCTGGACCTTCAGAGATAAAAGGGGAAGCTCCACCCACTTCCAGCACTTGAGTGCTATGAAATAAAGGACAGGTCACAGATTGACCTTCTCTCAAGCATGGGCCTCATGTGCATTTATACTGTATAGTAAGGACGTATCACTGGGTACAGATATATTGTAAATAAGCACAACAGATTTTATTAAGTAGTTTACTTATAGTACAAAGAAATATTACTTAACAAGGTGATAGACAGTCTGTTCTTCGAAACATCAATGGCAGCCCACTGAGTTGACTGTGGCACTGTCTCTTGCTGTGTTCTGTTGACTGTCGTTTTCCAGTCTTCCTCTGTCTTTGCGCTGCCTCCAGAGTTCAATAGTGCTATTCTTATGCCTTTTTCCTCCCATTCAAATGCTGTAAAAGTCTGCAGCTGTTGAAGCCTCACAATACATAATTCTAAGACTTCTGCCTTTGACCTTCTCTATCTCTACCCTCCCTTTATCTCTATCCTCCCTTCCTTCATTTCCACTTTGAGAACTTTTACACAAACTTCATTACTGAGCTTGGCTTTACAAAATTATGATAAGAAATGGTACATGCTGCATACCTTTATTAATATTCTTGCCTTGATCATTCTAGTTCTAAATGAAGCTTGTATCAATGTTAAAAAATGGTTAACATAAGAATGGCTCAATCTATCATGATGGTTTGCTTCTCAGTTATTACCATGGTTAGCTAAGCTTACACACATTTTATTTACTTTTTTCATATACAGTTAAACAAAAGAATTATTAAAACATTATCACAACATGCAGGCAAGTTTTATCTTACACAATGGGCCAAATGGTCTCCTGTGCTGTAAGTTTCTATGATTGTATGAATTCATATATCTTTCCTTTATCCCTGATATGTGATCAACAGCTTGTTTTTTCACATTACATCGTGATATCAAAAGTTAACAACTGCACATAGGAGAAACTAATGAGAACCTATAACTTTATAATAACTCAATTAATTCGCTGAATTTGACAACGTGTTCTTTTCCCATTGGCCTAATGAGATCAGTATAACTCTCTATTTCATTATCTTATTGCACATTTCTCTCTCTTGTCAGTTAGTTGTTATTCCACAAGTGAAACATTTAATTCTAAGTCTGTCTTTGATTGTGTGCCATTCAGAGCTTCATTATCCTTGTTGTAAACTATAATATGAAAGATAATGGCCCTGAAATTCCAGCCTCCCCGGAGTGTGTACGGACCCGGGGAGGCATCGAAAAAGCCGGATTGCGGCTTGCAATGCGTATGCGCTGAAAACTGGCTTTTCCGATCTGTCAAATTTCTGGCTTGACAGATGGCCACATCTTGGGAGTGAAGACGTTCACACGGCAGAGATTGGGCTATTTGCCCATCTCTTGCCCTGTGAATGTCCTTAAAATTCTTGTTCCTGGTAAAAGCAGGCGCATAGTCTACTTTTACCAGCGTAAGAGTTTAAAAACATATCAAAAACATATGAATAAAATACAATTTAAAAATAAATATTTATGTTAAAAACCCTGCCCACTCAGATAATTTTATTTTAAACCATAATTAACACTTTTTTTTAAATCGGCAAATTTTTTTTTTCAAAAACATTTCTATCAACTTTTATTTCTATAATGTATTTATGTGAGGTGTTTTTTTTAAATGTTTTATATAGTGTTTGGGGGTGTTTCTCATTCATAGTAATAAGAATTTCGGACTTACGAAACTCCTATTACTATGAATGAGAAAATACTTTATCGTGATTGGGTGTCCAGGCCCACGTGACTCCTATGGACGTCCCAATGTGAACGCACTCCGTTGCACAAGAAGAGGAGGCCTCGAGTCCACGATCTCTGGCAAGCGTTCGACCAAAAGGTAAGTGTGCATCTTTTCTCTGATTTTTAGCAAGGCTCCCGCAGGAAGAAGGATTTCAGGGCCAATGTTGGTCACAGTTGTCCTGTCCTTACAATTATCTCACAGTTTCCTCAAGCTCTCTCACTGGACGATTCCAATGAACATATCCAATTGAGCATGTGGTGAAGTCCTATTAGAAGCTGCTGGTCCTGTGAGGGTCAGTCTTAGTTCAAATGTTCAATGGTCACTGAGGGCGGTCCTCGGAGAGAAGGAAAAAAAGTTTTAGATAATGTGAAATGTTTGGGTTTCAGCACCGGGAGGAGGGAGAGTGTGTGGGATGGGGATTAAACGCATTGGGGCAACAAGAGAGGAAAGAATGTTCCATACACACTTGAACTCAGAATAAGGGATAGGCCATTTAGGATTGAGATGAGGAGAAATTTCTTCACTCAGAGGGTTGTGAATCTTTGGAATTCTCTACCCCTGTGGACTGTGAAAGCTCAATCGTTGAGTATATTCAAGACACAAATCAATAGATTTTAGGATACTGCGGGAATCAAGGGATATGGGGATAGTGTAGGCAAGTGGACTTGTGGTAGAAGATAAGCCATGATCGTATTGAATGGCAGAGCAGGCTCAAGCGGCTGAATGGCCAATTCCTGCTCCTATTTCTTATGTTTTTAACTGTCTATTTTGTTTCTATCCTGTACTTACACTGTCATGTATGCAACCACACTGTAACACCACTGTATTACTGTATACACTCAACCTAGATGCACACCTTGACCACAAGGGGTGAACTTGTGGGAGACACTCCTTACCTGATCACACAGATATAAAAAGGGAGGTCCCACAGAGGGTCATCGTCTTTGGAGATATGTAAATAAAGAGAGCAGGTCACAGAGTGACCTTGTCCCCAGATGTGCCTCGTGTGGTTTCATACTGTAGAGTAAGGACTTTACATTGGCGACGAGAAACGGGAATTCACGGTCCACGAGAATAGCCACTGGTAGCACAGAGGAACAGTACTGTGTTGGGGAAGACTGGGACGATTTTGTTGAGAGGCTTCAGCAAAGCTTTGTTACGAAACAATGGCTGGGGGATGCAGCGGCCGACAAGCGACGGGCTCATCTTTTCACCAGCTGCGGACCAAAGACTTATGCGCTCATGAAGGACTTACTAGCACCCGAAAAACCGGTGGACAAAACCTTTGAAGAACTTAGCAAATTGATTGGGGAGCACCTCAAAAGGGCGAGTAGCATACATATGGCCCGACACAGATTCTACACCCACCGACGTCGTGAAGGACAGAGCATACCAGACTTCGTAGCGGACCTCTGGCGTTTGGCCAGCCTCTGTAAGTTCACAGACGCCTTCAGGGGGGAGATGCTAAGGGACTTCTTCATCAAGGACATCGGTCATGCGGGAATTTTCCGCAAATTAATTGAGACCAAAGATTTGACCTTGGAAGCGGCGGCGTTGATGGCTCAAACTTTCATGGCGGGGGAGGAAGAGACGAAAATAATATACGCGCGCAATACTGCCTTTAACGCAGTGATGGATCAGGGAGTCAACATCATCAATGCAACTCAGAGCCCAGCAGGCAGGCAGGGGCAGTCCAACATTCCCCAGGCAGCAATAGACCCCAGAGTAGGACTGCAACAGAGACAATGGCAGGCTGAACGAACATTCACGCCATCACAGTGGACAATGCGGCCTGGGATGGGGCCATTGACACCCACTAATAGGGTACTTAAGAGCAGTCACAGCGTGGAATGGTTGGCCATAGTCCCTTTGTCCCCAACAATGGAAACTTTAACTCATGCTGGAGGTGTGGGGGAAACACTCAGCTAGATCGTGCAGATTTCAACAGTTTGTCTGCAGGAACTGCAATCTCAGTGGCCATTTAGCTCGAATGTGCAGGAAGCCTGCAACCAGACTAATATACGAGGCGGATGGACCAGAAGAGGGTTCTTTGAGCCAGGATGACTTTTGGGGCAAATCGATGGACGCCAAGGTTCAGCGGGTCCATCTGGCAAATAGTCACAGTTCATACAGCAAAACGCCACCAATGATGATGAGGGTTTTATTAAACGCCATCCCTGTACGCATGGAGCTGGACACTGGGGCCCGTTCATGGGTAAGATGTTCCTTATTGTAGTAGATCCGTACTCGAAATGGATCGAGTGCATCATTCTGAATTCATGCACATCATCCACCACCGTGGAAAGCCTACGTGCGATCTTTGCAACCCATGGCTTGTCGGACATCCTGGTTAGTGATAATGGCCCATGTTTCACAAGCTATGAATTCCAAGAGTTTATGTTGGGCAATGGCATCAACCACGTCAGGACTGCGCCGTTCAAGCCGCCCTCCAATGGCCAGGTAGAACGTGCGGTCCAAATCATTAAGCAAGGGTTGCTCAGGATTCAAGAACCCTCCCTACAATGCCGCCTGTCACACCTCCTGCTGGCCTATAGATCCCGACCACACTCGCTCACGGGAGTCCCACCCGCAGAGCTACTAATGAAACGGACACTCAAAACTCAGTTGTCCCTCATTCACCCAGTCCTGACCAACATAGTTGAGGGCAAGCTCAAGTCACAAAACGAGTACCATGACCGTAATTCGAGGGGGAGGTGTATAGAAATAAATGATCCTGAATTCGACCTCAATCACGCCATGGGGCCCAAATGGCTTGAGGGTACTGTAATTGACAAAGAGGGAATAGGGTCATCGTGGTAAAACTCAACAATGATCAGATATGCCGTAAGCATCTGGACCAAGTAAAAAAAAAGTTCAGCATTGACACGGAGGTACCTGAAGAAGACCATGAGATGGAGCTCAAAACACCGCCAGTGAACGAGCAACAAGAGCAATTAGAAGAATGCACAGTCCCTGCGGTCAGCCCGGACAGGCCGGAATCACCACAGGTGACAGACACTCACGCCAGTGTCCAACAACCAGAACCCCAACTGCGGCGCTCCACGAGGGAACGTAGACCTGAAAGACTAAACCTATGATCCCAATGCAGCGGCAGGGGGGGGGGGGGTGGGGGAGGTGATGTCATGTATGCAACCACAATGTAACACCACTGTACTACTGTATACACTCAATCTAGATGCACACCTTGACCACAAGGGGTGAACTTGTGGGAGACACTCCTTACCTGATCACACAGGTATAAAAAGGGAGGTCCCACACGGGGTCTTTGGAGTCCTGTAAGTAAAGAGAGCAGGTTGTCCCCAGATGTGCCTCATGTGGTTTCATGTTGAGTAAGGACTTTACATACAGTGATAACTTTTGTAAACTCCTTTTACAGGGAACTAGAAGGGGAGAATTTACAGATGGGAAATTCAAACCAAAAATCACGTCAAGATCTGACAGGGTCACTCAATTCACCAGGACCTGAATATCATTGGATTTTGAATATGGAAGGAACAAGCACCAATCTCAGCGGACAGAAAACATACACGTGCTCAGTTTGTGGAAGAGGCTTCAACCAATCATCTGGCCTGTCAACACACAAATGCAGTCACTCCAGGGAGAAACAGTGTAAATGTGAGGACCGTGGGAAGGGATTAGAGTCCCTTTCCCAGCTGGAAAATTAGCTGCGCTGTCACACTGGGGAGAGGCTGGTCACTTGCTCTGTATGTGGGAAGGGATTCACTCAGTCATCCAACCTGCTGAGACACCAGCGAGTTCACACTAGGGGGAGGTCATTCACCTGCTCCGTGTGTGGGAAGCGGTTCAATCTGATCTGCAGAAGCACGTGATAGTTCACATTGACAAGAGACCATTCGAGTGTTCTCAATGTGGCAAGAGGTTTAGGCACTCATTCCACCTGCAGACACACCAACACAGTCACACCAGGGAGAAGCCATTCACCTGGCCCATGTGTACTAAGGGATTCACTCAGTCCGCTAACCTGGTGGAACACCAGTAGGTTCACAGAGGAGAGAAACCAGTTAAATGCCCCGTGTGTGGGAAGGGGTTCACTCATTCCTCCCGCTTGATGGTGCATCAGCGAGTTCACACTGGGGAGAGGCCGTTCACCTGCTCCATGTGTGGGAAAGGATTTACTCTGTCAGCCAGCCTGCTGATCCACCAGCGAGTTTACACTGGAGAGCGGCCATTCATCTGCTCTGAGTGTGGGGAGGGATTCACTCAGTCATCAACCCTGCTGAAACACCAACAAGATATGACTGCAGGGGTTGGATTCTGCTGTTATTGCTGCTATCAATCACATCCAGGACTAATGTAGAAATATGCAGGTTATGGCAACATAAGATAAGAAGACCCGAGAGTAAGGTTAAGGTGCCTTGAACATAGAAATGAATTACCAATTGAAACTGAAGTTTAATCAGTTCTTCCTTAGCATAGCCAGTAACAAGTATAAACTAATCATCAGGGCACAGACGAATGTGTAATGAAAGAGATGGGACAGATTATAGAATAGTATAAACCAGGAGGGGAAACCCCACCTAGGCAGCGAGAACCTAGGAGCCACCCTCGAGAGAGAAGCCAGACCTTAAGCTAGGAGCTTAAAGCTGGACACCAGTGGCGGAGACTGATCACCTCTGTTAACGGGTAATATGAGCACAAGTGCTATTTTATACATTGTTTTTACTTTAATTCTACTTTGGGAAATAAAGTTTATTTGGTATAAACCTAACATTTGTCAACGACTTTCTTTCAATATTCGAAGTCCCACCAAATTGTTGCGACTGTAGTGACTAAATACCCACCGAGTAAACTGTCTACAAACCTACAGTGAGTATTGGGCAACAAACTGGCGACCCAGATGGGACTGTGAATTTAAAGAGTATTGAAAAAAAGAAAGTAAAAATTTGAACTGGTCAGGGACCAGGACTAAGGATAGTCAGTGTTTGAATTGGTCAGGGACCAGGTCTAAGGATAGTCAGTGTTTGAATTGGTCAGGGACCAGGACTAAGGATAGTCAGTGTTTGAACTGGTCAGGGACCAGGTCTAAGGATAGTCAGTGTTTGAATTGGTCAGGGACCAGGACTAAGGATAGTCAGTGTTTGAACTGGTCAGGGACCAGGACTAAGGATAGTCAGTGTTTGAACTGGTCAGGGACCAGGTCTAAGGATAGTCAGTGTTTGAACTGGTCAGGGACCAGGACTAAGGATAGTCAGTGTTTGAACTGGTCAGGGACCAGGACTAAGGATAGTCAGTGTTTGAATTGGTCAGGGACCAGGTCTAAGGATAGTCAGTGTTTGAATTGGTCAGGGACCAGGACTAAGGATAGTCAGTGTTTGAACTGGTCAGGGACCAGGACTAAGGATAGTCAGTGTTTGAACTGGTCAGGGACCAGGTCTAAGGATAGTCAGTGTTTGAACTGGTCAGGGACCAGGACTAAGGATAGTCAGTGTTTGAATTGGTCAGGGACCAGGTCTAAGGATAGTCAGTGTTTGAACTGGTCAGGGACCAGGTCTAAGGATAGTCAGTGTTTGAACTGGTCAGGGACCAGGACTAAGGATAGTCAGTGTTTGAACTGGTCAGGGACCAGGTCTAAGGATAGTCAGTGTTTGAACTGGTCAGGGACCAGGTCTAAGGATAGTCAGTGTTTGAACTGATCAGGGACCAGGTCTAAGGATAGTCAGTGTTTGAACTGGTCAGGGACCAGGTCTAAGGATAGTCAGTGTTTGAACTGGTCAGGGACCAGGTCTAAGGATAGTCAGTGTTTGAACTGGTCAGGGACCAGGACTAAGGATAGTCAGTGTTTGAACTGGTCAGGGACCAGGTCTAAGGATAGTCAGTGTTTGAACTGGTCAGGGACCAGGTCTAAGGATAGTCAGTGTTTGAACTGGTCAGGGACCAGGACTAAGGATAGTCAGTGTTTGAACTGGTCAGGGACCAGGTCTAAGGATAGTCAGTGTTTGAACTGGTCAGCGACCAGGTCTAAGGATAGTCAGTGTTTGAACTGGTCAGGGACCAGGTCTAAGGATAGTCAGTGTTTGAACTGGTCAGGGACCAGGACTAAGGATAGTCAGTGTTTGAACTGGTCAGGGACCAGGTCTAAGGATAGTCAGTGTTTGAACTGGTCAGCGACCAGGTCTAAGGATAGTCAGTGTTTGAACTGGTCAGGGACCAGGTCTAAGGATAGTCAGTGTTTGAACTGGTCAGGGACCAGGTCTAAGGATAGTCAGTGTTTGAACTGGTCAGGGACCAGGTCTAAGGATAGTCAGTGTTTGAACTGGTCAGGGACCAGGTCTAAGGATAGTCAGTGTTTGAACTGGTCAGGGACCAGGTCTAAGGATAGTCAGTGTTTGAACTGGTCAGGGACCAGGTCTAAGGATAGTCAGTGTTTGAACTGGTCAGGGACCAGGTCTAAGGATAGTCAGTGTTTGAACTGGTCAGGGACCAGGTCTAAGGATAGTCAGTGTTTGAATTGGTCAGGGACCAGGTCTAAGGATAGTCAGTGTTTGAACTGGTCAGGGACCAGGTCTAAGGATAGTCAGTGTTTGAACTGGTCAGGGACCAGGTCTAAGGATAGTCAGTGTTTGAACTGGTCAGGGACCAGGACTAAGGATAGTCAGTGTTTGAACTGGTCAGGGACCAGGACTAAGGATAGTCAGTGTTTGAACTGGTCAGGGACCAGGACTAAGGATAGTCAGTGTTTGAACTGGTCAGGGACCAGGACTAAGGATAGTCAGTGTTTGAACTGGTCAGGGACCAGGACTAAGGATAGTCAGTGTTTGAACTGGTCAGGGACCAGGACTAAGGATAGTCAGTGTTTGAACTGGTCAGGGACCAGGTCTAAGGATAGTCAGTGTTTGAACTGGTCAGGGACCAGGTCTAAGGATAGTCAGTGTTTGAACTGGTCAGGGACCAGGACTAAGGATAGTCAGTGTTTGAACTGGTCAGCGACCAGGACTAAGGATAGTCAGTGTTTGAACTGGTCAGGGACCAGGACTAAGGATAGTCAGTGTTTGAACTGGTCAGGGACCAGGACTAAGGATAGTCAGTGTTTGAACTGGTCAGGGACCAGGTCTAAGGATAGTCAGTGTTTGAACTGGTCAGCGACCAGGACTAAGGATAGTCAGTGTTTGAACTGGTCAGGGACCAGGACTAAGGATAGTCAGTGTTTGAACTGGTCAGGGACCAGGACTAAGGATAGTCAGTGTTTGAACTGGTCAGCGACCAGGACTAAGGATAGTCAGTATGGCGACTAAAAGGACGTTCAAGGTTTAGAACAATAATTATGGACAGGGTTAAGGGCAAGAAACCCGCGATGGAGGATAGGATATCCTCGTATGTATTTGGAAAAGTAAACATTTCTGATCACTGGGTGCTAGAAATGTTACACTCTGACTGTCCGTATGAGAAAGCGGTAGAGTGGACGGGTAGTAGCGTACATAAGAAATCGAAGGAAAAGGTGATTTGGTTAATATGTATGCAGAAACAAATTCAAATGCTCATGGAGCAAGTTGAGCGTTTAGAAAAGGAGAAACAGGAATCAGAAAGTAGGGCAGGAGAGAGAGAGGCCGTAGTGAACCGGCTGACAGAAATTTTGAGCATTAAAAAGCAGGAGAGAAAGGCGCAGGAAGAAACGGCTAGAAACACGATCGAGTACCTGCAATTTCAGGCCACCGAAAGTAGAAGGCAGTGTCAGGCTCAGCGACAGGAAGGAAATAGGAACTCAGAGAGAGCTGTCAAGACTGAGGGTCATAAAGATATAAAGGTGGCATACAGGGTAGCTCAAAATCAGTTATATGAAGAAGCCGATCACTGGCCCTGTAATGAAAAAATCAGTAAGTTGACACAAGCATTATCCGGGGCCAGGGGTATCACTTGTCTTATGACATCGGGGGAAGTTGGGGTAAACTAGGATGAGGAGAGAAAGGAGCCCGTTGATGGGGCCCAGTATAATAAGGGTTGGCCGGCTCCCGAAGCACCCGGGACCAATCAATAACTGTGATGAGGATGAATTGGCAGCATTGAGCTGGGATATAGGCCCCATTAACTCCACAGATGGTCCGATGGATGTTAATAGACACTGGACGGATTTTTGGAGGGGTAACCCGGAGTTGAGGGATGTGAACTTAAAGCAGATCCTCCTCAGCAGCTGCAAAAGCAGTTTTAGAAATTTGAAAGCTGACAGTAATGTGCTGCAGGAAAAGGTGAAGCAAGGTGGGAAGAAGGACCCTGCGGGATCCAAAAGGGAGTACAAGGCATGGAAGGGAAGCATTGTGTTTACAACAGTAAACCGTTTGTTTGAGACAAAAAAAATAGAAAAGCATTTCAGTGTCTAAGAAGGTGAACCCGACACTTAAGCTTCTAACTGTTGTGCCAAGAGAAATAAAACATAGAATTTGCTGCTATGGATGTTTGAGAAGTCATGACATGTGTTGTCTGTGTAAGCCTGTCTGCAAAAACCTTTTGTCATGTATCTCACATTATTATATATAACTGTATCACAACATGCTATACATGACTGTAATAAGATATGCCCTGTAACCACCAGCATACCTTACCACCAGGGGTGCACTTGCAAGAGACAGGTAGAAAAGGACAGGTCTCAGGCAAGTGCAGCATTCCAGAGCTGTGAAATAAAGGTGCAGGTCCAGAGTGACCTTGACTTCACTACATGCCTCGTGTGAATCTGTACTGAGGGGACAGGACTTTACAGTGGCGACGAGTTACGGGATTACAGAATCCACAGAATGGCGAACAACGGATCAGATGAAAAGTACAATGCGGGAGACAAATGGGAGGACTTTATAGAAAGGCTCCAGCAAAGCTTTGTAACCAAAGACTGGTTAGGCAACGATAAGGCAGACAAGAGAAGAGCCCATCTCTTGACCAGCTGTGGCTCAAAAACATACGCTTTAATGAAGGATCTGTTGGCACCCGAGAAACCAGCAAGCAAGTCGTTTGAAGAATTGAGCACACTGGTAAGAGACCACCTGAAGCCAGCGAGCAGCCTACACATGGCCAGACACAGGTTCTACAACTACAGACGCTGTGTGGGCCAGTGCATACCCGACTTTGTGGCGGAACTTCGGAGGTTGGCTAGTTTATGTGAGTTCTCCGATGAACTGAGGAGAGAAATGCTGAGAGACTTTTTCATTGAAGGAATAGGCCACGCAGGCATATTCCGAAAGCTCATAGAGACCAAGAACCTGACCTTAGAGGCAGCAGCACTGGTTGCACAGACATTCTTGGTAGGGGAAGAAGAAACGAGGTTGATTTACAATGCAGGTACGACAACTAACAAAATATTGGAACAAGAAGTTCATAGCACTAAACAAGCTGCTACTCCCACACACAGACAAAACCAGGAGAACAGGCTCTCGACAGCAGGCAGAAGCCATCAAGGGCCACAGGAACGGCCGTTCACAGCTCATCAACCCACAATGCGAGCAATCAACTACAAACTGAGAGAAGCTCAAGAGAGATCAGCCAGTCGCAGCTCATTCTTTGGGAACTCTTTGAAGAATGGAACAGGTCTGTGCTGGAGGTGTGGGGGTGGGCACTCGTCAAGGGGATGTCGATTTCAGCAGGCTGTTTACAGAAATTGTGACTATACAGGGCATTTGACCCGCATGTGCAAAAAAACGGCAGCTCGGCTGGTATACGAATCGGATGGGACGGAAAGCAGACCAGAAGATGGTGTGGACAGTACCCGGGACACCGATGTACAGCGGGTCAACACGATCAATGGCCGCTGCTCCTACAACAGGACGCCTCCTATAATGATGAGGGTTCCACTCAATGGGATATCTGTCAACATGGAGCTGGATACGGGAGCAAGTCAATCTCTCATGGGCGCGCAACAATTTGAGCAACTGTGGCCACATAAAAGAGACAGACCAAAACTCACAAGGGTCGACACCAAACTAAGGACCTATACCAAAAAAATCGTATCAGTCCTCGGCAGCGCCATGCTCTCTGTCACACACAAAGGGACAGTGAACCGACTTCCCCTGTAGATTGTCCCTGGAGACCCCCCAGCACTGCTGGGGAGAAGCTGGCTGGCAAAACTAACCTAGAAATGGGATGATGTCCATGCCATGTCATTAGAGGAACGGACTTCCTGCTCAACAGTTACAAAGCGATTTGAACATCTCTTTCAGCCAGGTGTGGGCACTTTCAAAGGGGCCAAAGTCAAAATCTACATCACACAGGATGTTAGACCAGTCCATCACAAGGCCAGAGCTGTACCCTATGTGATGAGGGAAAAGATTGAACACAAACTAGACAGGCTTCTGCGGGAAGGCATTATATCACCTGTGGAATTTCGCGACTGGGCAAGTCCCATCGTCCCAGTCATGAAGCCTGATGGATCCGTACGAATCTGTGGGGACTACAAATCTACCATAAACAGAGTCTCCCTACAGGACCAGTACCCACTGCCCAGAGCAGAGGACTTATTTGCCACATTGGCTGGAGGTAAACTTTTCTCAAAATTAGACCTCATATCTGCAGATATGATGCAAGAATTGACCGAGGAATCCAAGCTACTCACCACCATCAACACACATCGAGGCCTTTTCATGTACAATCGATGCCCATTCGGCATCAGGTCGGCAGCTGCCATATTCCAGCGCAACATGGAGAGTCTGCTCAAGTCCATCCCGGGGACGGTTGTATGTCAAGACGACATACTTATCATGGGCAGGGACACCGACTCCCATCTCCGTAATTTGGAGGAAGTACTAAAGCGGTTGGCTCGGGTAGGCCTACGAGTCAAGAAATCCAAGTGCCTGTTTCTCGCACCCGAGGTTGAATTTTTGGGCAGAAGGATTGCCGCTGATGGAATCCGCCCAACGGAGTCCAAAAGAGAAGCAATTCGCCTGGCACCCAGGCCCCGGAATGTCTCAGAACTACGTGCCTTTCTCAGACTACTCAATTACTTTCGGAACTTTATGTAGAACTTAAGCATGCTGCTGGAGCCTCTCCACGTGCTACTCAGGAAGGGGTGCGATTGGTTTTGGGGGGACGCCCAGGAATGCACCTTCAATAAGGCACACAACCTTCTGTGTTCCAACAGTGTTTTGACTTTCTTTGACCCAGGTAAAAAGCTAGTTCTCACATGTGATGCGTCAACGATGCGCAACATGTCAATAGTGCAACCCATAGCTTATGCCTCCAGGTCACTTTCGCGGGCGGAGCGCGGGTACGGAATGGTAGAGAAGGAGGCGCTCGCATGCATGTATGGTGTCAAAAAGATGCACCAATACCTTTTCGGGGCCAAGTTCGCGTTAGAAATCGACCACAAGCCCCTCACGTCCCTCCTATCCGAGAGCAAGGCAATAAACGCCAACGCCTCGATGCAAATTCAACGGTGGCCACTCATGCTGGCGTCCTACGACTATACCATAAGGTACAGACCAGGCACAGACAACTGTGCCAACGCGCTCAGCAGGCTACCTGTGGTGACCACGGAAGGGTCTGACAAAAAGGACTGTGAGATAGTCATGGCAATCAATGCCTTTGAGTCCACAGGTTCGCCCATGACGGCTCACCAAATCAGAGCCTGGACGGCCAGCGACCCCAAGTTATCCTTACTAAAAAGATGTGTCCTAACCAGTGACTGGGCAGAGGCTCGTGATGCCTGCCCCGAGGAATTAAAACCCTTTCACAGGTGCATGCATGAGCTATCACTACAAGCAGACTGCCTGATGTGGGGCAGTCGAGTAGTCATGCATCTGCAAGGCAGAGAGGCAGTTGTCCGGGAGCTCCACCGCGAGGAAGGCCATAGCCAGATCCCACGTCTGGTGGCCTGGTATTGACGAGGACTTGGAGCTCTGCGTCCGAAGGTGTACCATTTATGCCCAACTCCACTGAGTCCCTGGCCCTGGCCTACCAAACCGTGGTCGCGGGTGCACGTAGACTATGCGGGCCCATTCATGGGCAAAATGTTCCTCGTAGTTGTAGATGCATTTTCAAAGTGGATCGAATGCACCATTTTAAACTCGAGCACAACCTCCACCACTGTGGAGAGCCTCGCAACCATGTTTGCAACGCACGGAATCCCTGACATATTGATCAGTGACAATGGTCCGTGCTTCACCAGCGCAGAATTCCAAGACTTTATAATTGATCACAGCATAAATCACGTCAAGACGGCACCATTCAAGCCGGCCTCCAATGGCCAGGTGGAGAGAGCAGTGAAAATCATTAAACAAAGCATGCTTAAAATCCAAGGTCCCACGCTGCAGGGTTGCCTGTCGTGACTGCTGCTGGCATACAGATCTCGTCCGCACTCACTGACTGGGATCCCCCCAGCGCAACTGTTGATGAAAAGGACTTTAAAAACAAGGCTCTCATTAATCCTCCCAGACATGCACAAAATCGTTGAGGCAAAGCACCGTAAGCTGACTGAGTACCATGACAGAAATTCGAGGGGGAGATGGAATGAGATAGGGGACAAAGTGTTTGTACTAAACTATGGCAGGGGTCCCAAATGGCTTGCAGGGACAGTAACGGGCAAGGAAGGAAACAGGCTACTGGTAGTACAAATGGACAATGGCAAAACCTGCCGGAGGCATGTCGACTAAGTCAAAAGCAGATTTACCAACAACACTGCGGAACCAGAGGCAGACTACAATGTGGAACTCGCACCACACCTGGTGGACAGACAGAGGGAACAACCTGAGGAAAGGGCAATCCCAACACACAGCCCAGGCGAGTCAACAACAATCACACCAATCGAAACAGACAGCCCAGGCGAGATACCAGCAACCACACCAAAAGAAAAACAGACACCAAGACAAACAACTGAACCACAACTCAGACACTCCACGCGAGAGTGTAGACCACCTGACAGACTGAACCTATAAAGACAATAAGACCTTGGGGGAGGGTGATGTCATGTATCTCACATTATTATATATAACTGTATCCTAACATGCTATACATGACTGTAATAAGATATGACCTGTAACCACCAGCATACCTTACCACCAGGGGTGCACTTAAGAGACAGGTATATAAGGACAGGTCTCAAGCAAGTGCAGCATTCCAGAGCTGTGAAATAAAGGTGCAGGTCCAGAGTGACCTACATGCCTCGTGTGAATCTGTACTGAGGGGACAGGACTTTACATCTTTGATGTTTTCAGCGAGAAAGTTTAAAGTTGTTTTTAAAAAGGCATGTGGATGTTTATTTGTCTTTAAGTGTGTCTGTAGAGGTTTTCTCAACTGGCACTGGTTAATTTGAGATTGGTTTGAATTAATTGGAGTTATTGAGGCTAATTAACCTGTTAAAACCAGACTTTTCTTATGGCCATAGTGAAATTCTGGTTGGTTTAAATTGTGTGAAAAAACCTCTAGTTCCAGACATGAGGCAATCACATATATTTGGTATTTTAAAAATAAAAATTTCTGACCAATTTCAAGAATGTGTGACCAGGGGGAAAAAAGGCGAATGCGATTGATAGGCATGGAATGCTTTACAGAATGATTATAATAAGTAATGGTCTGTGTCTCAACTTTTAAAATGCGGGAAAAAAGGGAAGACTTCATAAAGCAACACCTTGTGCAGAGTTGAATGTAAATATTCTGAGCATTTGTAAAATGCTAAGAACATTTTAAGTTTTGAATTTGAGTGGATGTTTCCCTCAGTATCAAAAAGGGGATCAGAATTGATGAATTAACCCATTGGAATGGCAGGAAAGCCATAATGGATGTTTTTCTTTTCTTCTAAGCAGGAGTGTTGATTACCAAAAGGGACCTTTAATATGGAAGTGACTTCAAGGTGTTACCGAACTTGAACTTCTGCTCGAACAAAGGAGAAAAGCTCCAGTAATGTTCAAGAGTTTGAACTCCTTATCTGCAATGATGGATCTCAAATGTCGCAGCATGGTGACAAAACTGAACTTAAGACTTTGCTTTTAAAAAAAAAATGCTTGGAGTTAATGATTTGGAGTCATGTGTTATCTTCCACAATACTCGACAGGGAAGATAAAGAACTTCCATCCAAATGCAGTGCAGATACCTTTTTGTTTTGTTAAATCACAAAGGCTGGACATAGCTTATTGTGAAATTAAAATTGACTAACTAAATTGGTTTGAGTTGCTGCTCAAGCACTCGGGAAGGGAAATTTATCATAAATTTAAGGGCATAATTCAATCTTATTTTTTGAAAAGATCCAGTCTATGTGATTCCATTTAAACTGTATTTAAAAGGATGTTTTTTGGGGGAGATGAGTCTGTTGTGTTCTTGCGGATTGGACTGCTCTTTGGAATGATAATATTTTAAGAAGGTTCATTAAGAGCTTATCAGCAGTCCAACTGTAAGAAACATAATCAGTAACCCACAGAAGAGCTTAAAACCAACGCGCTTGTGTAAACACCATGGGAAGATAGTGGTTCAGGGTATTACAGACACCTACTACCCCAGAGCCAACTACCCCACTCATTGTTCAGACCATCGCCCCGATCACTACGACCCCGCTTCCGGTTTGGGACTGCCCCAAACACAAGCCAGGTATAAGGGGAGATGTTGTTATAAGACCGGCAAGAAAGGTTGTGCATGACAATGTACGGTACGAACTAGTACCATTTGAGCTAAATATGTTAAATATGAAATTGCCCGACTGATGTCCAAAGGAGCAGAAACAGATCTATGCGAATTTAGTTAAGGTGTTGCTCAAGCAAGAAGTAGGAGATAGTACCACCGAGGGAAAAATGAGAAGGAAGAGAGGATTACTAAATGTTATAGGCACCGTATATGGTGCTGGTATGGTTACTGTAAATACCCTGAATATAACAAATTTGAACGATAAGATTAAAACTTTGATTAATCAGATCAAGGGAGTCCTAAAGGATTTGAACGACAATCAGTGAACCTCATCACAGGCAGGCAAGGAAGATGCTCAGACACAGGAAGGGATAGTGAGAGTTTTAGAAGGACATGCTCAAACCATCAATAAAATAATCCGGGTAACTCAGAGACAGGACAATATAACACAAAGCCGAACGTTATGTAGTGTTTATGGGGATTGGATTTTGAATCAACTAAGAGAAAATTTGATGTTAGCTAACCAGGGGAAAGTACCAACCTGCATAAATAATACCCAACTGTTCAGACTAGTCAGAAGCAAGGATTATTATGGTGGTCACATTAAGAATTGTGAACTGAGGAAACTTAGTAAAGTTCAACAAGGACTGCAAGGGCAGTAACAGTAGTAGCGCCTTGGGTCCAGTTATAGGTATACCAATTATGGTAGCAAGGAAAGATGAATTTGGTGGAGGTCCAGAATATAGGGAGAATACATGGAGGAGTCTGGGTAAGGTATATCTGTTGCCATATGCGGTAGAACAGAATGACACCTTGGTCGGCACCAGACTTGATCAATGCGAACAAACAGAGCAAGTGGTGATATGTCCATACAAAATCTATTCCACCAACACCGCCAGGTGTGGGTTCAAAGGAAATCTACCCGTAAATTGCCCCAGTTACCAAGGAAACGGGGCTTACTTCATCACCACGAATGAAAAAAGGGAATAGAGTATGCCCCATAAAGGATTCCACCTTCTGTCTACATCCCCAAATACCGATGAAACTGGGGAATGAAGAAATCATCAACATAGAAAGAAGGCCAGCTGTGGAAATCAATGTGACCGACAAACTAAGGGAACATCTGAGAGACTTCGTTGCCAAATATAATGATATCGCGGTGGAAAAGGAGCATTTGTTAGGATCCACAGCCAGCTGGAATTAGTACATCAAACCTATGTAAAGGTGGAACAAATACCAAAGGAATAGGAAAAGACATAAAAAATATTCCAGTAGACACCTGGTGGGACGACATATGGAAATGGGGAAACAACATCAAGATCCATCCCTGCATCAGAATATTCTCTCACGTTGCAGTGATCCTAATCGTAGTGGTGTTCGTATGCTTATATCTCACATGGAGATGTATGTTGAAACTAGAAAAGGGGCTGAAGCTGAGACTTGAGAATGTAGCGGTTTATCAAGCTTTGCACAAATCAAGATGAGAGAGGCCTTATGACGACATGATAATCTTCGATTTAACATGATCAAAGGAAGGAATGTAGAAATATGCAGGCTATGGCAACATAAGATGGGAAGACCCGGGAGTAAGGTTAAGGTGCCTTGAATTACCAATTGAAACTGAAGTTTAGTCAATCCTTCCATAGCATAGCCAGTAACAAGTATAAACTAATCATCAGGGCACAGACGAATGTGTAATCAAAGAGATGGGACAGATTATAGAATAGTATAAACCAGGAGGGAAAACCCCACCTAGGCAGCGAGAACCTAGGAACCACCCTCGAGAGAAACCAGATCTTAAGCTAGGAGCTTAAAGCAGGGCACCAGTGGTGGAGATTGATCACCTCTGTTAATGGGTGATATGAGCACAAATAGTGAGGCTTATATGCTATTTTATACATTGTTTTTACTTTAATTCTACTTTGGGAAATAAAGTTTATTTGGTTTAAACGTAACGTTTGTCGACAACTTTCTTTCAATACTCGAAGTCCCACCAAATTATTGCGACTGTAGTGACTAAATACCCACCGAGTAAACTGTCTACAAACCTAGTGAGTTTTGGGCAACAGAAGGGATTCACTCATTCATCGAACCTGCTGAGACACCGGCAAGTTCACACCAGGGGGAGGTCATTCACCTGCTCCGTGTGTGGAAAGCGATTCAATAATTCATCTGGTCTGCAGAAGCACGTGATAGTTCACATTGACGAGAGACCATTCAAGTGCTCTAAATGCAGCAAGAGGTTTAGGCACTCATTCCACCTGCGGAGACACCAACACAGTCACACCAGGGAGAAGCCATTCACCCCGTGTGTAGCAAGGGATTCACTCAGTCTGCTAACCTGGTGGAACACCAGTGGGTTCACAGAGAGAAACCAGTTAAATGCCCCGTGTGTGGGAAGGGGTTCACTCATTCCTCCCGCTTGATGGTGCATCAGCGAGTTCACACTGGGGAGAGGCCGTTCACCTGCTCCATATGTGGGAAAGGATTGACTCTGTCAGCCAGCCTGCTGATCCACCAGCGAGTTTACACTGGAGAGAGGCCATTCATCTGCTGAGTGTGGGGAGGGATTCACTCAGTCAATAACCCTGCTGAAACACCAACAAGATATGACTGCAGGTGTCATGTATTCAACCAGCATTGTAACCCATGTATAAACTGACCTAAGTTGTACACCATGAGAACACTGACCACTAGGTGGGAGACACTCCTAACCTGGACCTTCAGGTATAAAAGGGCAAGCTCCACCCACCTTCACTTGAGTGCTAAGGAATAAAGGACAGGTCACAGACTGACCTTCTCTCAAGCATGGGCCTTGTGTGCATTTATACTGTGTAGTAAGGATGTATCAATGGCGACAAGAAACTGGGATTTAAACCACGCGAGCATGGCCACTAGCAGAACAGACGAGAGGTACTGTGTTAAGGAATGGTTGGGACAGAGATTCAACATTGTTAAAGCAGCACACAGTTCTCCAGGCAGACAAGGGCAGTCAGGCATGCCCCAACATGTAGTTGAACCCAGAGGGGCAGTTCAACAGAGACAATGGCAAGCTGAACAGCGATTCACGCCATTGCAAGGGACAATGCAGCCAGTAATGGGGCCATCAACACCTGTTAATGGTGCACTCAAGGACAATAACAGGGGCAGTCAACGACGATCGACTGGCAAGGGACCTTTTGTTTCAAACTGCAACTCATGCTGGAGGCGTGGAGGCATACATTCAGCCGGAGTTTGCAGAGATGAGTAAAATACCTGCAGAAATTGCAGAAATGGACACTGGGGGAAATCACTGGAAGCTGAAGTTCAGCGAGTTCATGTGGACACGTATACAGTTCATACACCAGGACGCCACCGATAATGATGAAAGTGCTCCTCAATGGCATCCCAGTATCAATGGAGTTAGACACGGGTGCCAGCCAGTCCCTGATGGGTATCAAACAGTTCGAAAAGTTGTGGCCATCCAAGGCCAGGAGGCCAAAATTATCGCCGACTGACGCAAAGCTACGGATATAAAAGGGGTCAGAGGGTCTAGTAAGGAGGAGGAACTGAGGGAAATCTTTATTAGTCGGGAAATTGTGTTGGGGAAATTGATGGGATTGAAGGCTGATAAATCCCCAGGGCCTGATGGACTGCATCCCAGAGTACTTAAGGAGGTGGCCTTGGAAATAGCGGATGCATTGACAGTCATTTTCCAACATTCCATTGACTCTGGATCAGTTCCTATCGAGTGGAGGGTAGCCAATGTAACCCCACTTTTTAAAAAAAGGAGGGAGAGAGAAAACAGGGAATTATAGACCGGTCAGCCTGACCTCAGTAGTGGGTAAAATGATGGAATCAATTATTAAGGATGTCATAGCAGCGCATTTGGAAAATGGTGACATGATAGGTCCAAGTCAGCATGGATTTGTGAAAGGGAAGTCATGCTTGACAAATCTTCTGGAATTTTTTGAGGATGTTTCCAGTAAAGTGGACAAAGGAGAACCAGTTGATGTGGTATATTTGGACTTTCAGAAGGCTTTCGACAAGGTCCCACACAAGAGATTAATGTGCAAAATTAAAGCACATGGGATTGGGGGTAGTGTGCTGACGTGGATTGAGAACTGGTTGTCAGACAAGAAGCAAAGAGTAGGAGTAAATGGGTACTTTTCAGAATGGCAGGCAGTGACTAGTGGGGTACCGCAAGGTTCTGTGCTGGGGCCCCAGCTGTTTACATTGTACATTAATGATTTAGACGAGGGGATTAAATGTAGTATCTCCAAATTTGCGGATGACACTAAGTTGGGTGGCAGTGTGAGCTGCGAGGAGGATGCTATGAGGCTGCAGAGTGACTTGGATAGGTTAGGTGAGTGGGCAAATGAATGGCAAATGCAGTATAATGTGGATAAATGTGAGGTTATCCACTTTGGTGGTAAAAACAGAGAGACAGACTATTATCTGAATGGTAACAGATTAGGAAAAGGGAAGGTGCAACGAGACCTGGGTGTCATGGTACATCAGTCATTGAAGGTTGGCATGCAGGTACAGCAGGCGGTTAAGAAAGCAAATGGCATGTTGGCCTTCATAGCGAGGGGATTTGAGTACAGGGGCAGGGAGGTGTTGCTACAGTTGTACAGGGCCTTGGTGAGGCCACACCTGGAGTATTGTGTACAGTTTTGGTCTCCTAACTTGAGGAAGGACATTCTTGCTATTGAGGGAGTGCAGCGAAGATTCACCAGACTGATTCCCGGGATGGTGGGACTGACCTATCAAGAAAGACTGGATCAACTGGGCTTGTATTCACTGGAGTTCAGAAGAATGAGAGGGGACCTCATAGAAATGTTTAAAATTCTGACGGGTTTAGACAGGTTAGATGCAGGAAGAATGTTCCCAATGTTGGGGAAGTCCAGAACCAGGGTTCACAGTCTAAGGATAAGGGGTAAGCCATTTAGGACCGAGATGAGGAGAAACTTCTTCACCCAGAGAGTGGTGAACCTGTGGAATTCTCTACCACAGAAAGTAGTTGAGGCCAATTCACTAAATATATTCAAAAGGGAGTTAGATGAAGTCCTTACTACTCGTGGGATCAAAGGGTATGGCGAGAAAACAGGAATGGGGTACTGAAGTTTCATGTTCAGTCATGAACTCATTGAATGGCGGTGCAGGCTAGAAGGGCTGAATGGCCTGCTCCTGCACCTATTTTCTATGTTTCTATGACTTACACAAAGCAGATCATTCCGGTGCTAGGCAGTACCACGGTAGTCGTGACCCACAAAGATTCGGAGAACAGACTGCCACTCTGGATTGTCCCAGGGTCGGTCCCGCACTACTGAGGAGGAGTTGGCTTGCTGTCATGAACTGGAAGTGGAGCGAGTATCATGCTCACAGGTCCTGGACAAATTTGACTCATTATTTCAACCCGGCATTGGCACTTTCATGGGGGCCAAGGTAGTTATTCACATAAACCTGCACGCCAGACCAGTACACCACAAGGCCAGAGCAGTGCCGTACGTGATGCGGGAAAAGATTAAGGCGAATTGGACCGCCTGTTGAGGGAAGGCATCATCTCGCCAGTCGAACTCAGTGACTGGGCGAGCCCGATTGTGCCGGTGCTCAAGGCGGATGGGTCGGTCAGGATATGTGGCGATTACAAGGCCACTATCAATCGGGTGTCACTCCAAGACCAGTACCCGCTACCGAGAGCGGAGGATCTCTTTGCGACGCTATCCGGTGGCAAACTTTTTTCAAAATTGGACCTGACCTCAGCTTACATGACCCAGGAGCTGGTGAGTGAGTCGAAGAAGCTGACCACCATCACGACACACAAGGGGTTGTTTGAGTACAACAGATGTCCGTTCGGGACTCGCTCGGCTGCCGCGATCTTCCAACGAAATATTGAAAGCCTCCTCAAGTCGATTCCAGGGACGGTGGTTTTTCATGACGACATCCTCATTACAGGTTACGATACTGAAGAACACCTCCACAACCTGGAGGAGGTGCTACGCAGACTGGACCGGGTAGGTCTGCGACTGAAAAAGGCGAAGTGTGTCTTCCTAGCTCCAGAGGTAGAATTCCTGGGGATGAGGGTAGCAGCAGACGGGATCAGCCCTACTGCATCCAAGACGGAAGCGATCCAGAGAGCACCCAGACCCCGTAACACAACGGAGCTGCGTTCGTTCCTGGGGCTCTTGAACTATTTTGGTAACTTTCTTCCCAAATTGAGCACGCTGCTAGAGCCGCTACATGTGCTCCTACGCAAAGGTCGCAAATGGGTCTGGGGGGACAGCCAGGAAAGGGCTTTTAATAGAGCACGCAATTTGTTATGTTCCAACAATCTGTTAACGCTATATGACCCATGTAAGAAACTTGTGTTAACGTGCGATGCGTCGTCCTATGGTGTCGGGTGTGTGTTGCAGCATGTCAATGCCAAGGGTCAGTTACAGCCGGTAGCTTATGCCTCCAGGAGTCTGTCCCAGGCAGAAAGGGGCTACGGGATGGTAGAAAAGGAGGCGCTCGCATGTGTATATGCGGTAAAGAAAATGCACCAGTACCTGTTTGGCAGGAAATTTGAGCTGGAGACAGATCACAAACCCCTAACGTCCCTTTTGGCCGACAACAAGGCCATAAATGCAAACGCATCGGCCCGCATACAGAAGTGGGCACTCACGTTAGCTGCCTATGACTACACAATTCGGCACAGACCGGGCACCGAAAACTGCGCCGATGCACTCAGCAGGCTCCCACTAGCCACCACTGAGGGGGCTACCGAGCATGGTGCTGAGATGGTGATGGTTGTTGAAGCTTTCGGAAGCGAAGGCTCACCCGTGACAGCCTGTCAGATTAAAGTCTGGACAAATAGAGACCCGCTCTTGTCTCTAGTCAAGAAATGTGTCCTGAATGGGGACTGGGCAGCCACATACAGGGCATGCCCTGAGAAATTTAAACCATTTCACAGGCGCAAGGATGAACTCTCGATTCAGGCCGATTGCCTACTGTGGGGAAACCGCGTAGTCATGCCCCAGATGGGCAGAGAGGTGTTCATCAGAGAACTCCACAATGGGCACCCGGGCATTGTCACGATGAAGGCAATTGCCAGGTCACACGTTTGGTGGCCAGGGATAGACGCAGATCTGGAACTTTTGTGTTCGCAGGTACAACACGTGTGCCCAGCTGGGCCATGCGCCCAGGGAAGCCCCCCTAACCCCTGGCCATGGCCCGCCAAGCTTTGGTCACGCATCCATGTGGACTACGCAGATCCTTTCATGGGGAAAATGTTTTTGGTTGTAGTAGACGCCTACTCCAAATGGATGAGTGTGACATTTTAAATTCAAGCACATCCTCTGCCATGGTAGAAAGTCTACGGGCAATGTTCGCCGCCCACGGTCTACCGGACATCTTGGTCAGCGACAATGGCCCGTGCTTCACAAGCACTGAATTCCAGGACTTCATGGCAGGCAATGGAATTAACCATGTTAGAACGGCACCGTTCAAGCCGGCCTCAAACGGCCATGCAGAACGAGCAGTGCAGATAATCAAACAGGGGATGCTCAGATTCCAAGGGGGTTCCCTACAAACCCGCTTATCACGCCTCCTGTTGGCCTATAGATCCCGACCACACTCGCTCACAGGGGTTCCACCCGCAGAGCTACTAATGAAAAGGACACTCAAAACCCGATTATCCCTTATATACCCCACCATGAAAGAAATTGTCAAGAGCAGGCGCCAGTCATAATATCACTACCATGACAGGAATGCGAGGGCACGATGTATTGATGTAAATGATCCTGTTTTTGTCCTCAACTACGCTGCAGGGCCCAAATAGCTCGCAGGCACTGTGGTTGCCAAAGAGGGAAATAGGATTCTGGTAGTTAAACTTACCAATGGACAAATCTGCCGCAAACATGTGGATCAAACATAAAGGAGGTTCAGCAACCCCATAGAAGAAGCAGAGGAAGAACACGATATAGAATTTCACTCCACCACAGGTGACCGAACACCGGAACCAAAGGGAGGAGAGCCCAGTCACTGTGGGCAGTCCAGACAGGCCTGAGGCACCGCAAACAGCAGACACTCAGGCCAGCGCCCAACAACCGGAGCCCCAACTCAGGCGCTCTACAAGGGAGCGTAAACCACCAGAGAGACTCAACCTGTGATCCCAATAAGACGTTGGGGGGGGGAGGTGATGTCATGTATTCAACCAGCATTGTAACCCATGTATAAACTGACCTAAGTTGTACACTGTGAGAACAACACTAGGTGGGAGACACTCCTAACCTGGACCTTCAGGTATAAAAGGGCAAGCTCCACCCACCTTCATCACTTGAGTGCTAAGGAATAAAGGACAGGTCACAGACTGACCTTCTCTCAAGCATGGGCCTCCTGTGCATTTATACTGTGTAGTAAGGACGTATCAGCAGGGGTTGGATTCTGCTGTTATTGCTGCTGTCAATCGCATCCAGGGCTGAACCATGTTCATTCTGACAGTTGGGGTTTGTTTATGCTGATGTTAATAACCCCTATAACTGGGCTGGAGTTTAATTTTCTGGGTATCTTCCGAATAAATCAGCTTTGTTTTCAACATATTGTTGTAGATTTCTCGTCTCTGTTCACTGACAGCAAAGTCGCCGTGCGTGTTAATCTTGAGGCATGTAAGGAATATGTCCCAGCCGCTCTCTTCCACGGTTCAGAGCTCCTAGGCATGGAACAGAAGGCTCCTTTACAACTGTGTTTAGAGTCTGGAAGAACAACGGTGAATGCTAGAAACGTGCTGTCAAATTAGAGATTGGAGTAAAACTGTAATCTAGTCCTGACTGAAAGTGAAACGGCAGGTTTAAGATTCCAGTCTAAAAATGACTGGTAATTATTCTACGAAGATTTAACATGTTTATTCAACTATATCAGGTTTTTGTCAAACACACAGTGTGTCAAGTATTTGATTTCTCCAAGACAAGAGACTAACTGATGTCCTGATATAGATTGCTCCTTTTTGGGCCTTATCTCCTTTCTAACTCTAGATTATTTCAGATATCATATCTTCGGTACTCTCATGGACATGTCCCAGCCCCCCATACCTTCCAGAGTGCCTCTCCTAGCATTGGTACCAGGGAAGGTATCAGTAACACACCCGGGATCACTAACACAAAACCCAGTCTGTTAATCTCTTTCAACTACTGGACTTAGCGTATGCCCCACAACATCTCTCTCACCTCAGATGTGTGAATAGAGCATCATGCCTGCAAACTTGGTTTCAATTTAATTCCACTCAGCAAATGTATTTAGCAAAAAAAGAACAAGTAAATAGATCATATCAAACAATTAGCAAAGGTTTAATGTCAACAAGGTGAACAAGTAAACACATCATGGCCCAATAATCCATCATCATCATAGGCAGTCCCTCGAAATTGAGGACGACTTGCTTCCACTCTATTAATGAATTCTTAGGTGACTGAACAGTCCAATACGGGAATTATAGTCTCTGTCACGGGTGGAACAGGCAGTTGTTGAAGGAAAGGATGGATGGGACTGGTTTGCCACAAGCTCCTTCTGTTGCCTGCGCTTGGTTTCTGCATGTTCTCGCCAATGAGACTGAAGGTGCTCAGCGCCCTCCCGGATGCACTTCCTCCACTTAGGGCGGTCTTTGGCCAGGGATTCCCAGGTGTCAGTGGGGACATTGCATTTTATCAAGCAGGCTTTGAGGGTGTCCAATAATCCAGCTCTACATTCACAGGGGAAAGTCTGTTATCTAACGAGTGGACAAAATAAAGATCCCAACTCTAAGAACATCATGAAACCATTGTAAATATCTTTCAAATCCTGACTGTTACAATCTGTCAGTTTCCTTTCAATTGAAGTTAATGTAGATTAGGGGTAAGTAAGGGATTGGAGATTAGGGGTGAAAGAGATGCTGCAGGTGAGAAGGCTATTGGAGAGTAGAGGTAATAGAGTTGGAGGTAAGGGGGTTGGAGAGTAGGTGTGAAAGGGGAGTTGGGGGTGAGAGGGATTGCAGAGTAGAGGTGAAAGAGGAGGTGATAGTACCTATCCCATTGGACCAAACTTCCGCCAAGTTTCCCCCTGCTCTAGCCCTGAACTTACATCGCTCTCTGATTTCTCAAATCATGCCCTCTCCCAACTCATCTTGTCCATAAAACCCACCTCTTGCTCCCTCGATCTTATTCCCACCAAACTGCTGACACCCAACTTCCCTTCCTGGCCCTTATGTTAGCTGATATTATAAATAGATCCATCTCCTCAGGTACTGTCCCCCTCCCCATCAAATCTGCTGTCATCACTCATCTCAAAAATCCACTCTTATCCCCTCTGTTCTTTCAAATTACTGCCCCATCTCCAGCCACCCTTCCCTTTCCAAAGTCCTTGAACGTATTGTCACCTCCCAAATCCAGGCCCATCTTTTCTGCAACTCAATGTTTTAATTTCTCCAATCAGGTTGCTGCTCTTTTCACAATTCTGAAACGGCCCTTGTCAAAGTCACAAATGACATCCTAAGTGACTGTGACCATGGTAAACTAAACCTTCCCTAGCCTTCTCGACCTGGCTGCAGCCATTGACCACACCAGCCTCCTCCAATGCCTCTCCTCCATTGTCCCTCTGGTTGGGACTGCCCTCACCTCGTTCCATTCTTATCTATCCCCTGCAATGGCTTCTCTTCCCACTCTGCACTGTTAGAATATTTTAAAGTGGCCCAAATAGTCGGGGTAACCCAGCGTGCTTTGCTTGAACATTTAGCCAAAGAGCGAAAATGGAGAAAAGGGGAAGTTGAATCTTGTCTGCGTGTGTGAACATAAGACAGTTTGGAAAGTCAAAGTCAGAGGATACTGAAATGATAAAACACTCAGGTCAAGAGAAGGCCTTTTCCTAGATAAGTTATGCAGTTGTTAAGAGACCTACATATCTAAAGACCCGATAACACTGGAAATTGCTCGAGCAGTAGACTTGTCGGTACCATGCTAGGCCAATGGTAAGTTCATATTCTGATAGCAGAAGCTTTCACATTCCTACGTGGGACATGTTGTTCCGTCAGCCAAGGAAATACATGACAACACATGGCACAACCCATCCGTGGTTAACAGAGTCAGGATGGGGGGTGGGGGTTAATGACTAACAGAAAAGAATAGCGACGCCTTAATTTTCACTCTGAAGCATCCGCGATGCTGAGGATGTCGTGAATAGCACGATTAGTGAGTTGGTCACACTGCAGGCAAAGGTTACAAAGGCAGAGAGGGAATGGGTGACCAGCAGGAGGAGCAGTGGAAGGAAGGTAGTGCAGGGGTTCCCTGAGGTCATCCCCCTGCAAAACAGATACACCGTTTTGGGTACTGCTGGGGGGATGACTCATCAGGGGAGAGCAGCAGCAGCCAAATTCATGGCACTGTGGGTGGCTCTGCTGCACAGGAGGGCAGGAAAAAGAGTGGGAGAGCTATAAGATAGGGGATATACTGTAAGTGGAATAGATATGTGTTTCTGCGGTCACAACCGAGACTCCAAGATGGTATGTTGCCTCCCTGGTGCAAGGGTCAAGGATGTCTCGGAGCGGCTGCAGGACATTTCGGAGGGGGAGGGCGAACAGCCACTTGTCGTGGTGTATATAGGTAAAAAACGGGATGAGGTCCTACAAGCTGAGTTTAGGGAGCTATGAGTTAAATTAAAAAGCAGGATCTCAAAGGTAGTAATCTCAGGAATGCTGCCAGTGCCACGTGCTAGTCAGAGTAGGAATCGCAGGATAGCTCAGATGAATACGTGGCTTCAGGAGTGCTGCAGGAGGGAGGGATTTAAATTCCTGGGAGATTGGAACCGGTTCTGGGGAAGGTGAGACCAGTACAAACCGGACAGTCTGCACCTGGGCAGGACCGGAACCAATGTCCTGGGGGAGTGTTTGCTAGTGCTGTTGGGGAGGGGTTAAACTAATATGGCAGGGGGATGGGAACCTATGCAGGGAGACAGAGGGAAGTAAAATGGGGGCATAAGCAAAAGAAAGATAGAAGAAAAGTAAAAGTGGAGGGCAGAGAAACCCAAGGCAAAAGTCAAAAAGGGTCACATTACAGCAAAATTCTAAAGGGACAAAGTGTGTTAAAAATACAAATCTGAAGGCTCTGTGCTTCAATGCGAGAAGTATTCGTAATCAGGTGGACGAATTAACTGCGCAGGCAGCTATTAACGAATATATGATATAATTGGGATTACGGAGACATGGCTCCAGGGTAACGAAGGCTGGGAACTCAACATCCAGGGGTATTCAACATTCAGGAAGGATAGACAGAAAGGAAAAGGAGGTGGGGTAACGTTGCTGGTTAAAGAGGAAATTAACACAATAGTAAGGAAGGTCATTAGCTTGGATGATGTGGAATCTGTATGGGTCGAGCTGCGGAATAGTAAAGGACAGAAAACGCTAGTGGGAGTTGTATACAGACCACCAAACAGTAGTAGTGAGGTTGGGGATAGCATCAAACAAGAAATGAGGGATGCGTGCAATAAAGGTACAGCAGTTTTCATCGGCGACTTTAATCTACATATAGATTGGGCTAACCAAATTGGTAGCAATACGGTGGAGGAGGATTTCCTGGAGTGTACTAGGGATGGTTTTCCAGACGAATATGTTGAGGAACCAACTAGGGAGCTGCCATCCTAGACTGGGTGATGTGTAATGAGAAAGGACTAATTAGCAATCTTGTTGTGCGAGGTCCCTTGGGGAAGAGTGACCATAATATGGTAGAATTCTTTATTAAGATGGAGAGTGACACAGTTAATTCAGAAATGAGGGTCCTGAACTTAAGGAAAGGTAACTTCAATGGTATGAGACGTGAATTGGCTAGAATAGACTGGCGAATGATACTTAAAGAGTTGACGGTGGATAGGCTATGCCAGACATTTAAATATCACATGGATGAAGTTCAACAATTGTACATCCCTGTCTGGAGTAAAAATAAAATGGGGAAGGTGACTCAACCGTGGCCAACAAGGGAAATTAGGGATAGTGTTAAATCCAAGGAAGAGGCATATAAATTGACCAGAAAAAGCAGCAAACCTGAGGACTGGGAGAAATTTAGAATCCAGCAGAAGAGGACAAAGTGTTTAATTCGGAGGGGGAAAATAGAGTATGAGAGGAAGCTTGCTGGGAACATAAAAACTGACTGCAAAAGCTTCTATAGATATGTGAATGGAAAGAGATTAGTGAAGACAAACGTAGGTCCCTTGCAGTCTGAATCAGGTGAATTTATAATGGGGAACAGAGAAATGACAGTCCAATTGAACAAATACTTTGGTTCTGTCTTCACGAAGAAAGACACTAATAACCTTCCAGAAATACTAGGGGTTCGAGGGTCTAGTGAAAAGGAGGAACTGAAAGAAATCCATATTAGTCAGGAAATTATGTTAGGGAAATTGATGGGATTGAAGGCCAATAAATCCCCAGGGCCTGATAGTCTGCATCCCAGAGTACTTAAGGAAGTGGCCCCAGAAATAGTGGATCCATTGGTGATCATTTTCCAACAGTCTATCGACTCTGGATCAGTTCCTATGGACTGGAGGGTGGTTAATGTCGCAACACTTTTTTTAAAAAGGAGGGAGAGAGAAAACGGGGAATTATAGACCGGTTAGCCTCACATCGCTACTGGGGAAAATGTTGAAATCAATTATTAAAGATGAAATAGCAGCACACTTGGAAAGCAGTGACATGATCAGTCCAAGTCAGCATGGATTTATGGAAGGGAAATCATGCTCAACAAATCTTCTAGAATTTTTTGAGGATGTAACTAGTAGAGTGGACAAGGGAGAACGAGTGGATGTGGTGTATTTGGACTTTCAAAAACCTTGCAACAAGGTCCCACACAAGAAATTGTTATGCAAAATTAAAGCACATGGTATTGGGGGTAATGTATTGATGTGGATAGAGAACTGGTTGGCAGACAGGAAGCAGAGAGTCGGGATAAACGGGTCCTTTTCAGAATGGCAGGCAGTGACTAGTTGGGTGCCACAGGGCTCAGTGCTGGGACCCAAGCTATTTACAATATACATCAATGATTTAGATGAAGGAATTGAGTGTAATATCTCCAAGTTTGCAGATGACACTAAACTGGGTGGCAGTGTGAACTGTGAGGAGGATGCCAAGAGGCTGCAGGGTGACTTGGACAGGTTAGGTGAGTGGGCAAATGCATGGCAGATGCAGTATAATGTGGATAAATGTGAAGTTATCCACTTTGGTGGCAAAAACATGAAGGCAGAATATTATCTGAGTGGTGACAGATTAGGAAAAGGGGTGGTGCAACGAAACCTGGGTGTCATGGTACATCCGTCATTGAAGGTTGGCATGCAGGTACAGCTGGCGGTGAAGAAGGCAAATGGCATGCTGGCCTTCATAGTGAGGGGATTTGAGTTTAGGAGCAGGGAGGTCTTACTGCTGTTGTACGGGCCTTGGTGAGGCCTCACCTGGAATATTGTGTTGAGTTTTGGTCTCCTAATCTGAGGAAGGATGTTCTTGCTATTGAGAGAGTACAGCAAAGGTTCACCAGACTGATTCCCGGGATAGCAGGACTAACATATGAGGAGAGACTGGATCGACTGGGCCTGTATTCACTGGAGTTTAGAGGAATGAGAGGGGATCTCATAGAAACATATAAAATTCTGACAGGATTGGACAGGTTAGATGCAGGAAGAATGTTCCCGATGTTGGGGAAGTCCAGAATCAGGGGTCACAGTCTAAGGATAATGGGTAAGCCATTTAGGACCGAGATGAGGAGAAGCTTCTTCACTCAGAGAGTTGTGAACCTGTGGAATTCTCTACCGCAGAGAGTTGTTGATGCCAGTTCATTAGATATATTCAAGAGGGAGTTAGATATGGCCCTTATGGCTGAAGGTGTCAAGGGGTATGGAGAGAAAACAGGAAATGGGTACTGAGGGGAATGATCAGCCATGATCTTATTGAATGGTGGTGCAGGCTTGAAGGGCCGAATGGCCTACCCCTGCAACTATTTTCTATTTTCTATGTTGTTTTCAAATCCCACCAGGGCCTCACTCCTCCCTATCTCTGCAACCTCCTCCAGCCCTACAATTCTCAGATATCCAATTCTGGATATCCTTCAATTCTGGCATCTTGTCCATCCCCTATTTTAATTGCTTCACCATCAGCGGCCGAGCTTTCAGCTGCCATGGTCCTAAGCTCTGGAATTCCCTCCCTAAACCTCTATCTGCTCCTTTATGAAACACCTTAAAACCATATTCTTAAAAAGTTAGAACTAGGTCATTCAGGAGTGAAATAAGGCAGTATTTTCTTACACAAATGGTAGTGGAAATGTGGAACTTTCTCCTCCAAAAGGCTGTGGATGCTGGAGGTCAATTAGAGCTTTCAAGCCTGAGATGATAGATTTTGTTAGGTAAGTGTTCTACTGATGTGGAATAAAGGCTGGTAAATGGAGTTAAGGTACAGATCAGCCCTGATCTAATTGAATGGTGTAGCTGAGGCCTCGTCCGGTTCCTAATGTTCCTATGACACACTCAGATGTGCCTCTGGGCATGTGCGAAAAGCTGAAGTTGCCAGGGCAACCATAGACGCTGAAGCAAACTGAAGCCCATTCCTCCAAAAGGTCTGCTACCCCACTGCAAGCACCCCCCGCCTACCGCCCCCCCCCCCCCGCACTGTGGATTTGCGGCCATTGCTCCCACCCCCTGGCTAGACCCGCTGCAATCCCGGGCCGAAAGGAGTGCTTCCCCCCTCAGCTGGACCCGCTGCAATCCCCGGCCGAATGGTCCTTTCGTTCCCAAACTTCAACTCGCAGGGGGAGCGGGACTGAGCGGGGGGCCATTCGGCCCGGGATTGCAGCGGGACTGAGGGAGCAGTCCTTTCGGCCCGGGAAATCTTCTTCCCTTGCTCCAAAGAGAGTTCCCTGTGGGAAAAAAAAAGTATTTTATTTTGTATTCTATTGCCTCGCTCCTGTCCTCCAGTGCGCCACGCCGATTCCATAAGTTAACGTATGCTGTTTTTGTGAGGTTTTTGGGCAGTGTGCGCCGCGCTGAAAAAAATCGTGGACAGCCAAAATCGATTCACAAAAACAGCGCCCGATCCCATTTTGACTCGTGTCTGCGGCAAAAATTTTTAAACTGGCGCACATGGTCGGCGCCGGCATCCAAACTTTGGTGAAAGTTGGAAAGTGAGCATTTCACGCCAAAAGGTGGCGCACAATTGTGGCAAAAATAGGGGCCATAGTCTGCAGCACAGAAACAGGCCATTCTGCTGAACTGGTCCGTGTTGATGTTTATGCTACACACGAACCTCCTCCCACCCCTCTTCATCCAAACCGATCAGCATATCCTTCTATTCCTTTCTCTCTCATGTACTTACCTAGCTTTCCCTGAAGTACATCTGTGCTATTCGTCTCAACCACTCCATGAGGTAGTGAGTTTCGCATTCTAACCACTGGGGAAAGAATTCCACATTGGATTTACTGGTGACTATTTTATATTTATGGCCTTTAATTTTGGATGCCCCACAAGTGAAAACATCTCTACATCCACCCTGTCAAATGCTATCATAATTTTAAAGACCTTTATCAGGGCTAGATCCGTAAAGAGTTTACAAAAGTCATCATTGTAAGTACAGGTTAGAAATTCTGAACTTCTTCCCCAAAGATATAAATAATCATCTTACTCACTCTACCTCCCACTGTGCTGAAATCCAAACTCATTGTACCATCTCCAACTTTTCTTTTCCTCCAGCTGAGCTTTCTCCATTCCCTGAAGGTGCTGACTCTGGCTGGGTTCAGTTCTACATGCACTGGTTCCCCTCCCTCTCCTCCCCTGAAGGTGCTGACTCTGGTTGAGTTCAGCTCTACACTCACTGGTCCCCTCCTCCCCCTCGCCTGAAGGTGCTGACTCTGGCTGGGTTCAGTACTACATTCACTCGTTCCCCTCCCTCTCCTTCGCAGGAGGTATTGACTCTGGCTCTATCCCTCTTTCCAATACCCTTTCATTCGCTATAGGCTTTCCCTCTGCAATTTTGGTGATGGGCTCTCCCTGACCAGTCACCATTTCCCCTTCAGTTCCATACGCTCCCCGAATTGGTTCCTGTCCTGGAGTTTGTCGTGGGGCCACTTTGTTGAGCTTTGGGCTGGAGCAAAATGGGAGAAACTGGGAGCCGGCGGGTGGGAGCGGATAATGTTAGATACCGGGTAAAGCTCCGTCTACATCAAACACTCCAAGTGCAGGTACAGCATGGGTTAGAGACTGAGTAAAAATTCCGCTGTGCATGATAAGGGGGCTGTGATTCTGTAATTATTTACACTGGAGATCCCCATTACCCACATTCCCAACTATCCACCAGGATTTTCACAGGGCAAAACCTTGCAAGAGACGTCACTGCATTTACACTAATCTCCTGTCTGATATAAACCAACCCCACGGTCACTGACACCAATCTCCTCCTGTCTGATATAAATCAACCTTTGAGGATGTAACGAGCAGGGTGGATAAGGGGGAACCAGTGGAGGTGGTGTATTTGGATTTCCAGAAGGTATTCGATAAGGTGCCACATAAAAGGTTACTGTACAAGATAAAAGCTCACAGGGTTGGGGATAATATAGTAGCATGGCTAACTAACAGAAAACAGTCGGGATAAATGGGTCATTTTCTGGTTGGCAATCAGTGACTAGTGGGATGCCGCAGGGATCGGTGCTGGGTCCTCAACTATTTCATCATCATAGGCAGTCCCTCGAAATCGAGGAAGACTTGCTTCCACTCTAAAAATGAGTCCTAAGGTGGCTGAACAGTCCAATACGAGAACCACAATCCCTGTCACAGGTGGGACAGATAGTCGATGAGGGAAAGGGTGGGTGGGACTGGTTTGCCGCATGCTCTTTCCACTGCCTGAGCTTGATTTCTGCATGCTCTCGGCGATGAGACTCGAGGTGCTCAGCGCCCTCCCGGATACACTTCCTCCACTTAGAGCGGTCTTTGGCCAGGGACTCCCAGGTGTCGGTGGGGATGTTGCACTTTATCAGGGAGGCTTTGAGGGTGTCCTTGTAACTTTCCCTCTGCCCACCTTTGGCTCGCTTGCCGTGAAGGTGTTCCGAGTAGAGCACTTGCCTTGGGAGCCTCGTGTCTGGCATGCAAACGAGTGACCTGCCCAGCGGAGTTGATCAAGTGTGGTCAGTGCTTCGATGCTAGGAATGTTGGCCTGGTCGAGGACGCTAAAGTTGGTGCGTCTGTCTTCCCAGGGGATTTGTAGGATCTTGCGGAGACATCGTTGGTGGTATTTCTCCAGCGACTTGAGGTGTCTACTGTACATGGCCCATGTCTCTGAGCCATTTACAACTATTTACAATCTATATAAATTACTTGGATGAAGGAACCGAGTGTAATGTAGCCAAGTTTGCTGATGATACAAAGATGGGTGGGAAAGCAAATTGTGAGGACACAAAAAATCTGCAAAGGGATATAATACAGGCTAAGTTAGTGGGCAAAAATTTGGCAGATGGAGTATAATGGCAGAAAAAATAGAAAAGTAAATTATAATTTAAATGGAGAAAAGTTGCAAACTGCTGCAGTACAGAGGGACCTGGGGATCCTTGTGCATGAAACACAAAAAGTGAATATGCAGGCACAGCAAGTAATCAGGAAAACAAATGGAATGTTGGCATTTATTGCAAGGGGGATAGAGTATAAAAGCAGAGAAGTCCTGCTACAATGGTACAGGGTATTGGTGAGGCCACACCTGGAGTACTGCGTCCAGTTTTAGTCTCTGTATTTAAGGACGGGTATACTTGCACTAGAGGCTGTTCAGAGAAGGTTCATTAGGTTGATTCTGCAAATGAGAGGGTTGACTTATGAAGATAGGTTGAGTAGGTTGGGCCTATACTCATTGGAGTTCAGAAGAATGAGAGGTGATCTTATCGAAACATATAAGATAATGAGGGGGCTCGACAAGGTGGATGCAGAGAGGATATTTCCACTCATAGGGGAAACTAGGGGACATAGTCTCAAAATAAAGGGCCGTCTATTTAAAACTGAGATGAGGAGGAATTTCTTCTCTCAGTGGGTTGTAAATCTATGGAATTCTCTACGCCAGAGAGTGGTGGAGGCTGTGTCATTGAATACATTTAAGGCGTAGATAGATAGATTTTTGAGCAATAAGGGAATAAAGGATTATGGGGAGCGGGCAGGGAAGTGGAGCTGAGTCCATGATCAGCCATGATCTTATTAAATGGTGGAGCAGGCTCGAGGGGCCAGGTTATGTAACATTCCTTGTTATGTAACCCCACAGTGACTGACACCAATCTCCTCCTGTCTGATATAAACTAGCCCCACAGTCACGGACATCAATGCCCTTCTGTCTGATATGAACCAACCCCACAGGCCCAGAAAAATTTAACTCAGCCCGTTACTTGGATTGGACTTGTCTCCATTCCTGTGCCGAGGGGATTGCTGTATCAGACGGAGGAGCAGCATTTGGAAACTCTCGATTCCCCACCAATTCCATTCCACTTCTTTCTGGTGGATAATGGAGGGGCCACTGTGTGTAATGTGCAAGTCAGTAAGAATTGTCAGCAAGGATTAATCAGCATTTCTAATTGGAGATGTTAATCAGTGGAATTTTTCAGACACTGAATTGTAAATTTGGTACCAAAGATTTAGTAAAAGTTGATAATGTTTTGTAAACTAATTTCTGACGAGAGTCCCTGAATTAAGGGGAAAGATCACAGACAATGGTTCTTAAAAGGACACATCAGCCCCGAGAACACAATCAGCTATATATTCAGAATATTAAACTCCAGCCAAGTTACAGGGTTATTATCAGCAGAAACAACTCCGACTGTCAGAATAAACATGGCTCAGTCCTGGATGTGATTAACAGCAGCAATAATAGCAGAATCCAACCCCTGCAGTCACCTGTGAACTCGCTGGTGTCTCAGCAGGTGGGATGACTGAGTGAATCCCTTCCCGCACACGGAGCAGTTGAATGGTCTCTCCCCAGTGTGAATGCGTCGGTGTCTCAGAAGTTCGGATGAATTAATAAATCCCCTCTCACACACGGAGCAGGTAAACGGCCTCTCCCCAGTGTGACCTCGTTGGTGTCTCAGAAAGCTGGATGAGTGAGTGAATCCCTTCCCACACATGGGGCAAGTGAACGGCCTTTCCCTGGTGTGAACTCGCTGGTGTGACATGAGGTTGCATGAATGCCTGAACCTCTTCCCGCAGTGAGAGCAACTGAATGGTCTCTCGTCAGTGTGAACTCGCTGGTGTGTCATAAGCTCAGATGAATTAGTGAATCTCTTCCCACACATGGGGCAGGTGAACGGCCTCTCCCCTGTGTGAATTTGCTGGTGTCTCAGCATGTGGGATATCTGAGTGAATCCCTTTCCACACACGGGGCAGGTGAATGGCCTCACCCCAGTGTGACTGCGTCGATGAGTTTCCAGCTGGGATGGGTAATTGAATCCCTTTCCACAGTCTCCACATTTCCACGGTTTCTCCATGGTGCGGGTGTCCTTGTGTCTTTCCAGGTTGGATGATCAGTTGAAGCCTCATCCACACACAGAACACATGTACGGTTTCTCCCCGCTGTGAATGGTGCGATGTTTTTTCAGGTTGTGTAACTGGTTAAAACATTTCTCCTTCTACATTCGAAGTCGATGATATTCAGATCCTGATAAATCGAATTACTCTGTCAGATCCTGACGTGATGTCCGATTTGAGCTTCCCATCTGCAAATCCTCCTCTTGTCATATCCTGTAAAAGGAATTTTCAGAAGTCATGACTGAATACACGATAGAAATTGAATGCAGACAATTCTAGGTGCTGACACTGGCTGGGTTCAGTGCTACACTCACTGGTTACCCTCTCTCTGCTCTCCTGAAGGTGCTGACACTGGCTGGGTTCAGTTCTACACTCAATGGTACCCCTCCTCCTCCTCCCCTGAAGGTGCTGACTCTGGCTGGGTTCAGTTCTACACTCACTGGTTCCCCTCCCTCTCCTCCCTTGAAGGGTGCTGACTTTTGCTGGGTGTCTGCTTTTTCCCCCTCTTTACAACACTGGCTCTCCTTGTCTAACATCTCCCTGTTTTGGTGATGGGCTCTCCCTCACCACTCTCCATTTCACCTTCTCATACAGACACTCTCTGACCGTCACCATTTCAAGGAATCATACAGCACAGAAGGAGTCCATTCGGTCCACAGTGCCTGTGCAGCTCTCTGAAAGCACCATTGAATTAGGCCCACTCCTTGTTCTTTCCCCATAAGCCTGGAAAATATTTCTTTGGTAGTATTTATTCAACCCCCTTTAGAAAGTTACTATTGAATCTGCTTCCACCAGCATTTCAGGCAATACATTATAGATCATAAGTCACTGATTTAAAAAATCTCTGCACCCGTCCTCCCTGGCTTTTCACCCAATTATTTTAATCCCGTCTCCTCTAGTTACCAGCCCTCCTGCCAGTGGAAACATCTGCTATCCTATCGACTCTATGAAAAACCCTCATAATTTTGAACATTATCTCCCCATAACCTTCGCTGCCCCAGCGTCTCCAGATACAGGCAACTGAAACCCCTCAACCCTGACACCATTCTTGTAAATCTCCTCTGCACCCTCTCCAAGACCTTGAGGTCTTTTCTAAAGTGTGGTGCCCAGAATTGGACACAATGCTCGAATTAGTGATTTATGAAGGTTTGGCATAACTTCTTTGCTTTTGTATTCCATACTTCAATTAATAAAGCCAAGGATCCTGAATGCTATTTTAAAATGAACTTGTTCTGCCACCTTCAATTTGTGTACATACACCCCCAGGTGTCTCTGTTCCTGCACCCCGTTTAAAATTGTACCATTTCATTTATATTGCCATTCCTATTTTTACAATTCCAAAGTGCATTATAGACGCTCCCTGACCAGTCACCATTTCTCCCCCATTTACAGACACTCCCTGACCCGCGGGGGATTTCCCAGCACTTCCGGGTTGTCCCGGAGTTTGTGTCTTACACCTGCGGGTAGTTGTGGGAAAGCGGATAATGTGGAGTTTTCTCTCGGGCTTGGGCCGCACGCGGTGTGTGAAGCCCGCGTACCCCCGGGGTTTATTAAGCCCCTCCCTCCACCCCTCTCTCACCTGCTGTTGCCGCTCTGCCTCTTGCAGGTCGCACCGCCCGCGCATGCTCATTGAGGGTGATCCGGGCTCAGCCCCGCCCACTGGGTGCCCCGGGGGCAGCAGGGCGCATGTGCGGCCCCCTTGGGCAGGAACCAGGAGGAGAGAATGTTGTGAATTTCTATCCTGGACTCTGTGATGGCTTTTGTAAACTGCTGTTACAGGCTGTGAGAGGGGCAGCATTTACAGGCCGCAAACTCACAGTCAACATCACATCAAGATCTGACACAGTCACTCCATTCATCAGGACCTTTGAATGTGGAAGGAGAAATGTTTGTCTGTTGGGAAAGATTTCAAATATCAGTGTGACAGGAAAAGCACCGAGACACACACATCCGAGTGAGAGTGTTCCAGTGCACTGACTGTGGAAAGAGCTTTAACCAGTTACACAGCTTGAAAAAACATCGCACCATTCACAGCTGGGAGAAACTGTACACGTGTTCGGTGTGTGTGGACGAGGCTTCAACTGATTGTCCAACCTGGAGATACACAAGGACACCTGCACCATGGAGAAACTATGGAAATGTGGGGACTGTGTGAAGGGATTCAATTACCTGTCCCAGCTGGAAATTCATCAACGCGGTCACACCTGGAAGAGGCCGTTCAGTTGCTCTCACTGTCTGTAAACTTTCAAAGAATCATCAAACCTGCTGAAACACCAGCAAATTTACACTGAAGAGAGATTGTTTAGGTGCTCTCACTGTGCAAAGACATTTGCTCACTCGTCCAGCCTACTGTGTCCAACATACCAGTGAGTTCACACCAGGGAAAAGTCATTCATCTGCTCCATGTGTGGGAAGGAATTCACTCAGTCATCCAACCTCAGGACACACCAGCTTGTTCACACTGATAAAAGACCTTTTAAATGTTCTGACTGTGAGAAGAGCTTTAAAAGCACAAAGGATCTACTGACACACCAGCAAATTCACACTGGGGAGAGGCTGTTCACCTGTCCCGAGCATGCAAAGGGATTCGCTAATTTATCCAACCTATTGAGGCACCAGTGAATTCACAAGTGAGTACAGGGATTGGAATCTGCTGCTATTGTTGCTGTTAATCATATCCAAGTTCAATCTCGCAGTTGAGGTTTTGTAAAGCTGGTGCTAGTAACCCCTAAAACCGGGCTGGAGTTTAATCTGTATCAATGTCAAGTGAGTCGAGTCCTTGATGTCTCGACTGTGTGGAATCCATCTGAGAACTGAGTTCCCACAACTTTTTAAAAGATGGATCTACAAGATGTCCAAGTCTAACACGACAGAAAATTCTATTATATCACTTCAACCATTCAGGGCAGTGAGTTCCTGTAATTTCTTTTTTAACCTATGGGAAATATTTTGATAATCTGTTATTGTCACAGGGCAAAGCAGCATGGTTACTTTATCAATTTAGTCAAACTCAATGGGCAATCGGATCTCCAAAGGGAAATGTCTCCTTAAAGCTGATGGTGTCGGCAGTTCTGCAGCTCATTTCTCACTGTGAGCATGTCAGAATGAGAAGCTTTAACAACAGCTGATGTTTCACAAAGGGAGACCTCACCAGACCAAAATCCCCCAAAGGCCGCAACTTGGTGAAGGGTTAAACAGAGCCGCTCGAGGCCATTGTCTCTCTCATTTGCGGAGACAGAAATTATTGATGAATTATTGATCATCAGCAAAACATACCTCACCAGACCAAAAGACATTGGTGGAGCTTAATGGGCTGTTTGTGTCACTGGGCTACAGGAGGCTATTTTTAACAGAAGGAATGCTGATCACAGCCTGCCCATGGCCCACTCAAACCCCCACCTTCTCTCTCTCTCTCACTATTTATGGACACTGCTGCAGTAATTGCTTCTCTGACCTTTCCTCTCCTATCCCTCCGACACTGCCCTACACAATCTCACTTTCCCTACATCCTCTGTGCTGAAATCCACATCAGTCTCCCCACCTGCGACTTGTTCTCTCCCTGGATCCTGAAACTACTGAACTCAGTCTGCCCCTCCTGAAGTCTACAGGCTCTAAAACTGAAGCTTGGTGTTCCTCCGTCCCGTCTCCTTGATTTATCTCCCCCTTCTCTCCTCTTTCCCTCCTTGGTTGTGTCATACACTCTGGGCCTTGGCCCTTCCCCGGGGATTCTCAGTATGAACAGGGGGATGCGTTTTGAGACAGGATGTCCCAGCTCTCCACCTTTAAAGGGACAAGGAGAGGATCAGCTGGGCTGAATGGCCCTGTTTTATGACATCACTGCAGTGCCTAGCAACCAACCTCCCTGAGCCTTGCTCATTATGGGCTGGGTTTAACTCAATGCTGTTACAGAAAGGGAAACAGGAGCAGGATTCGACCCGTGTGGAGCACAGGATTAATGGGGAGAGGTACAGGATTAATTTATACCTTATTGAGCGAGAAATGTCATTGTCCTGGACACTCCCTGTCCCTCAGTATCTGTGTCGGGGAGCAACTGATGGGTTCACTCTGTATCTAACCTGTGCTGTGCCCGACTGGAGAGTGTTTGATGCTGGCACTCAGTGCTCAGCTCGATGAGCACAACATTTAACCCAAAGATGATCTGATAAACCCATCAGCTTCTCCCCTATATACAGGTTCTGAAGGACAGGGAGTGTCTAATATTTTGGCTGGTGTCCTTGATCAACTTTTAACACCTCTTTTAAAATTTGTTCATGGAATGTGGGTGTCATCTCTCATTCTTCTAAACTCTAGAAAATATAAGCCTAGTCTCCTCAATCTCTCCTCATCGGACAATCCCCCTATCCCAGGTCTGGTGAACCTTCGTTGCACTCCCTCTATGGCAAGTTTATCTTTCCTTAGATAAGGAGACCAAAACTGTACACAATACTCCAGGTGCGGTCTCTCCAGGGCCCTATGTGATTGTAGTAAGATGCCCTCACTCTTATACTCAAATCCTCTTGTAATAAAGGCCATTTACTTTCTTAATTGTTTGCTGTACCTGCATGTTAACTTCAAGTGATTTGTGTACAAGGACATCCAGGTCCCTCTGAAAACCAACATTTCCCAATCTCTCACCATTTAAAAAATACTCTGCTTTTGTATTTTTTCTACCAAAGTGGATAACTTCACTTTTCTCCACATTATATTCCATTTGCCATGTTCTTGCCCAGTCACTTAGCCTGTCTATATCCCCTTGCAGCCTCTTTGCATCCTCCTCACAACTTACATTCCCACCTAGCTTTGTATCATCAGAAAACTTGGATAAATTACATTTGGTCCCCTTATCCAAATCATTGATATAGATTGTGAATAGCTGGAGCCCAGGCACTGATCCTTGTGGTACCCCACTAATTACAGTCTGCCACCCCAAAAATGTCCCATTTATTCCCACTCTCCGTTTTGTGTCCGTTAACCAATCCTTAATCCATGCTAGTATATTACCCCCAATCCCATGAGCCCTAATTTTGTTCAATAACCTCTTGCATGGCACCTCATCGAATGCGATCTAAAAATCCAATTACAGCACATCCACTCGTTCCCCCTTATCTATCCTGCTAGTTACAACCTCAAAAAACACGAACAGATTTGTCAAATACGATTTCCCTTTCATGAATCCATGTTGACTGCCCAATCCTATTATTTCCTAAGTACCATGTTACTACGTCCTTAATAATAGGTTCTAGAATTTTCCATACTACTGATGTTAGGACTACCCATACAGCACGGTTTAGATACAGAGTAAATCTCCCTCTAACCTGTCCTAAACACTGTCAGGGCAGGTGTACCACATTTCCTACATTGCAAGAGTAACGAGTCTAGAGGAGTCCATGTTCCATATATATGTGGAATGTACGAGGTTGCAGCCCCTCTTCCATTATTTGAAGAGGCTGCTCCTTAAATTTTGGTTGCACTTCAGTCCCACGCTTCTGATCTTTGGGCATCCTGTGCGGGGGTGGGGGAGCGGGCAGGTCGGAAGGCCTCCTTGTAGGACTGCTTCTGGGCATGGCCAAGGTGGCCATTAACCGGTCAAGGCAGCGGGCGGTCGTTCAGCCCGAATGTCTGCCTCTCTTCCACGGGTACATTCGAGCCAGGGTGTCCCTGGAGATGGAGCACGTGGTGTCCACCGGTACGCTCGCAGCCTTCCGCAAGAGATGGGCGCCGGAGGGACTGGCGTGCATCATCACCCCCAGCAACCAAATTTTAATTTGCTCCGTTTATTCTTTACAAAGTTTTATTGGGAAACTTATCGGTTCTAGTGCCCCTTTAATAAGGGGGCATTTGATTTATTGTTTTCACTAAAATAATTGCAAGAGTAACGACTCTTCAAAAGTACTTCATTAGTTCTAAAGCGTTTTGAGGGGACCTGAAGGCAGGAAAGTCACTCTATTAATGCAGGTTCCTGCCTTCTTCACAGCACGGATTAGATAGAGAGTAAAGCTCCCTCTACACAGTCCATCAAAAACTCCAGGGCAGGTACAGCATATGTTAGATACAGAGTAAATCTCCCATCAAACACACCCAGGGCAGGTACAGCACGGGTTAGATACAGTGCAAAGTTCCCTCTACACTGTCCCGTTAAACACACCCAGGGCAGGTACAGCATGGGGTAGATACAGTATGGGTTAGATACAGAGTAAAGCTCCTTCTACACTGCCCCATCACTCCCAGAGCAGGTACAACATGGATAACATACAGCAAAAAGCTCCCTCTACACTGTCCTGTTAAATACTCCCAGGGCAGGTACAGCAGTGATTAGATTCAGATTAAAGCGTCCCCTACTCTATCCTATAAAATAATTCAAGGGTAGATACTGCACAGCTTAGATACAGAATAAATCACTTTTTACACTTTCCCATTCAACACTCCCAGGGCAGGTACGGCATATGTTAGATACAGAGTAAAACTGCCTCCTTAACTGTTCCTTGAAACACACCTGGGCATGTACACAACGGTAGAGGCAGCTTTACTCTGCATCTAACCCGTGCTGCACCTGCCATGGGAGTGCTTGATTGGACAGTGTAGAGGGAGATTTACCCTGTATGTAACCAATATAGTATCTGCCATGGGAGTGTTTGGGACAGGGTAGTGGGAGATATACTCTTTGTCTAACCTATGCTGTACCTGCCCTAGGAGTGTTTGATCGGACAGTGCAGAGGCAGATTTACCCTGTATCCAACCAAAGTAGTACCTGTCCTGGGAGTGTTTGGGACAACGTAGAGGGAGTTTTAATCTGTATCTAACCTGTGCTGTACCTGTCCTGAGTGTGTTTGATGGTGCAGTGTAGAGTGAGATTTACTGTGTATATAATCAGTGCTGTACCTGCCCTGGGAATGTCCGGTGGGACAGTGAAGAGGGAGCTTTGCTCTGTATATAACCCATGATGTGCCTGCCCTGTCAGTGTATGTGGCAGTGTAGAGGGAACTTTGCTTGGTATCTATCCTGTACTGTACCTGCCCTGGGATTGTTTGATGGGACAGTGTAGAGGGAGTTTTACTTTGTATCTAACCAATACTTTGTACATGCCCTGGGATTGTCCAGTAGGACAGTTTATCGAGAGCCATATTCTGTATCTAACTCTGCTCTCCATACCCTGGGAATATCTAGGAGGACAGTGTAGAGGGATCCTTACTGTGTATCTAACCCATGCTGTACTTGCCCTGGGAGTGTTTGGGACAGTCTCGAGGCAGCTTTACTTTGTATCTAACCCATGCTGTACCTGCCCTAGGAGTGTCTGATGGGTCAGTGTAGAGGGAGCTTTACCCTGTATCGAACCAATGCAGTACCTACCCTGGGAGTGTTTGGGACAGTGTAGAGGGAGTTTTAATCTGTATTTAATCTGTGCTGTGCCTGCACTGGGAGTGTTTGATGGGACTGTGTAGAGGGAGCTTTACTCTGTATCTAACCCGTGCTGTACCTGTTCTGGGAGCTTTTGATTGGACTGTTTCTAGGGAGGTTGACTCTGTATATAACCCATGCTGTACCTGCCATGGACATGTCTGCTGGACAGCATAGCTTTCCTCTGTATTTAACCAATGCAGCATCTGCCCTGGGAGTGTTTGGGACAGGGGAGAGTGAGATATACTCCGTGTCTAACCTGTGCTGTACCTGCCATAAGAGTGGTTGATTGGACAGTGTAGAGGGAGCTTTACTCTGTATCTAACCCATGCTGTACCTGTTCTGGTAGCTTTTGACTGGACTGTTTATTCGGGATGTTTACTTTCTATCTAATCCATGCTGTACCTGCCCTAGGATTGTGCGGTGGGTCAGTGTAGAGGAAGCTTTACTCTGTATCTATCCTGTACTGTACCTGCCCTTGGAGCCTTTCATAGGACAGTGTAGAGGGTCCTTTACCCTGTATCTAACTAATGCAGTACCAGCCCTGGGACTTTTTAATGGGTCAGTGTAGAGGGAGCTATGCCCTGTATCGAACCAATGCAGTACCTGCCCTGGGAGTGTTTGGGACAGCGTAGAGGGAGCTTTACTCTATTGAATCCGTGCTGTACCTGCTCTGGGATTGAGCGGTGGGTCAGCGTAGAGGTAGCTTTACTCCATATCGGTCCTGTACTGTATCTGCCCTGGGCGTGTTTGCTGGGACAACGTAGAGGGAGTTTTCCTCTGTATCTAACCCGTGCTGTCTCTGCCCTGGGAGAATTTCATGGGACAGTGTAGAGGGAGCTTTACCCTGTATCTAACCCGTGCTGTACCTGCTCTGGGATTGGTTGATGGGCCAGTGTTAGCTCTGGCTCAGTGGGTAGCACATTCGCCTCTGAGTCAGAAGGTTGTGGGTTCAAAGTCCCACTCCAGTGACCGGAGCACCAAAAAATCTAGCTGACACTCCAGTGCAGTGCTAAGTGAGTCCTGCACTGTTGGAGGTGCCGTCTTCCGGATGAGACATTAAACCGAGGCCCTGTCTACTCCCTCAGGTGGACGGTAAAAGATACCATGACACTATTTCTAAGAAGAGCAGAATCCTGGCCAGTATTTATCCCTTAATCAAAATAACAAAAACAGATTATCTGGTCATTATCACATTGTTGTTCGTGGGAGCTTGATTGTTTGCAAATTGGCTGTCGCGTTTTCTACATCACAACAGTGACTACACTCCAACAGTACTGCATTGGCTGTAAAGCGCTTTGAGACGTCCGGTGGTCGGGAAAGGCGATATATAAATCCAAGTCTTTCATTTCTTTCTTTTGTATCTAGCCCGTGCTGTACCTGCCCTGTGACTGTCCGGTGTAACAGTGTAGAGGGAGTTGTACTCTGTGTCTAACCAATGCAGTACCTGCCCTAGGAGTATTTTGGACAGGGTAGAGGGAGATTTAGTCTGTCTCTAACCCGTGTTGTATCCTCACCTAGGAATGCCCGGTGGGACAGCATAGAAGGAGTTGTACTGTGTATCTATCCTGTACTGTACCTGCCCTGGGAATGTTTGATGGGTAAGTGTACAGGGAGCTTTAATTTGTATCTAACCCTTCTTGTACCTGCCCTGGGATTGTTTAGGACAGTGCAGAGGCAGCTTTACCCCGTATCTAACCGCTGTTGTACCTACCCTGAGAGTGTTTGATGGGTCAGTGTAGAGAGTTTTAGACTGTATCCAACCTATGCAAGGTGTAGAGGGAGCTTTACTCTCTGCCTAACCCATATTGTACCAGCTCTGTGAATGTCCGGTTGGACAGTGTAGCAGGAACCTTACTCTGTATCTAACCCATGCTGTACCTGCCCTGGGAGTGTTTGATGGGACAGTGTAGGGGGAGATTTACCCGGTATCTAACCCATACCGTACCTGCCCTGGGAGTGTTTGGGAGAGGGTGGAAGGAGCTTTATGCTGTATCTAACCCGTGCTGTTCCTGCCCTGGGAGTATTTGATGGGACAGTGTCAATGGAGCTTTACTCTGTATCTAACCCACGCTTTACTTGCCCTGGGAGTTTTTGGGGCAGTGTACAGTGAGCTTTAATTTGTATCTAACCAATGCTGTACATGGGAATGTTTGGTAGGACAGTGTAGATGGAACCTTACTCTGTATCTAACCCATGATATAACTGCCCTGGCAGTTCTTGATGAACTGTGTAGAGGAACTTTACTCTGTATCTAACCAGTGCTGTACCTGCCCTGGGAGTGTTTGATGGGACAGTGTAGTGGGAGCTTTACTTTGTCAGTGTCAGCTATGGCTCAGTGGGTAGCACACTCGCCTGAGTCAGAAGGTTGTGGGTTTAAGTACCACTCCAGAGACCGGAGCACAAAAAAAAAATCTAGGCTGACACTCCAGTGCAGTGCTGTGCGAGTGCTGCACTGTTGGAGGTGCCATCTTCTGGATGAGACGCTAAACTGAGGCCCCGTCTGCGCTCTCAGGTGGAATTAAAAGATCCCATGACACTATTTCTAAGAGCAGGGGAGTCATGGCCAATATTTATCCCTTAATCAAAATAGAAAAAACAGATTATCTGGTCATTATCACATTGCTGTTCGTAGAAGTTTGCTGTGTGCAAATTGGCTCCCACAATTCCTACATTACAACAGTAACTACACTCCAAAAGTACTCCCTTGGCTGTAAAGTGCTTTGAGACATCCGGTGGTCATGAAAGGCACTATATAAATCCAAGTCTTTCTTTTCTTTCTTTTGTATCTAACCAATGCAGTACCTGCCCTGGGATCTCTCTTATCTGGAAGGAGGAGAGCATGCTGGGAGATCTCAGATGCCATAATCGTGGCCACCTTCAAAAAAATGGGACAAGTCTGACTGCAGAAACTACAAAGGAATCTCCAGGCTGTCGGCCACTGGGAAAGTCATTGCTAGAATCCTCCTCAACTATCTTCTCCCTGTGGCTGAAGAGCTCCTCCCAGAGTCACAATACAGGATTCCGTCCACTGATCTTCACCCGCGACAACAACAAAAGAAATGCAGGGAACAGCATCAACCCAGTACATGGCCGCCTTTGACCTCACAAAGGCCTTTGACACTGTCAACCGTGAGGGACTATGGAGTGTTCTCCTCCATTTCAGCTGCCCCCAAAAGTTTGTCACCATCCTCTGCCTGCTCCACAACGACAGGCAAGCTGTGATCCTGACCAACGGATCCACCATAGACCCAATCCACGTCCAGACCGGGGTCAAGCAAGGCAACGTCATCGCGCCAATGCTCTTCCTCGCTGCAGTGCTCCATCTCACGCTCAACAAGCTCCTCGCTGGAGTGGAACTAAACTATAGAACCAATGGGAACCTGTTTAACCTTCGTCGTCTCCAGGCTAGATCCTAGGTCGTCCTATCCTTTGTCATCGAACTACAGTACATGGTCTGCGCACATTCAGAGGCTGAACTCCAAGCCATCGTCAACATTTTCACGGAGGCGTATGAAAGCATGGGCCTTATACTAAACATCTGTAGGCAATGGTCCTCCACCAACCTGACCCCACCACATAGCACTGCCCCCGGTCATCAAAATCTACGGCGCAGCCTTGGACAACGTGGATCATTTTCCATACCTCGGGAGCCTACTATCAGCAAGGGCAGGCATCGATGACTAGGTCCAACACTACCTCCAGTGCGCCAGCGCAGCCTTCGGTCGCCTGATGAAAAGAGTTTTCAAAGACCAGGATCTCAAATCTGGCACCAAGCTTATCACAGTGCTGCAGTGATACCTGCCCTCCTATATGGCTCAGAGACGTGGACCATATACAGTAGACACCTCAAAGCATTGGAGAAATACCACCAGCGCTGCCTCCGCAAGATCCTGCAAATCTACTGGGAGGATCGACGCAACAACATCAGTGTTCTCGATCAGGCCAACATCCCCAGCATCGAAGCACTGACCGCACTCGACCAGCTCCGTTGGGCGGGCCACATTGTTCGCATGCCTGACACAAGACTCCCAAAGCAAATGCTCTATTCGGAACTCCTACACAGCAAGTGAGCCTCAAGTGAGCAGAGGAAACGTTTCAAGGAACCCTCAAAGCTTCCTTGATAAAGTGTAACATCTCAACTGGCATCTGGGAATCCCTGGCCCAAGACCGCCCTAAGTGGAGGAAGAGCATCTAGGAGGGCGCTGAGCACCTCGAGTCTCGACGCCGACAGCATGCAGAAAACAAGCACAGGCAGCGGAAGGAGCGTGCGGCAAACCAGACACCCCATCCACCCTTTCCTCCAACGACTCTCTGTCCCACCTGTGACAGAGACTGTAATTCCCATATTGGACTGCACATGCACCTGAGAACTCACTTTTAGAGTGGAAGCAAGTCTTCTCGATTTCGAGGGACTGCCTATGATGATGATGATGACCTACCCTGGGAGATTTAATCTGTATCTAACCTGTGTTGTATCCTTACCTGGGAATGTCCAGTGGGACAGCATAGAGGGAGCTTTACTCTGTATCTGACCTGTGCTGTACCTACCATGGGAGTGTTTGATCGGACAGTGTAGAGGGAGATTTATTCAGTATCTTACACGTACTGTACCTGCCCTGGAGTGTTTGATGGGGCATTGTAGAAGGAGCTTTACTGTGTATCGAACCTGTGGAATTCTCTACCACAGAAAGTTGTTGAGGCCAATTCACTAAATATATTCAAAAAGGAGTTAGATGTAGTCCTTACTACTAGGGGGATCAAGGAGCATGGCGAGAAAGCAGGAATGGGAACTGAAGTTGCATGTTCAGCCATGAACTCATTGAATGGCGGTGCAGGTGCGAAGGGCTGAATGGCCTACTCCTGCACCTATTTTCTATGTTAACCTGTGCAATACCTGTTCTGGGAGCTTTTGACTGGACTGCTTAGAGGGAGGTTTACTCTGTGCTGTATCTGCCCCTTGATTATTTGATGGGACAGTGTAGAGGGAGAAATTACTCTGTATTTAACCCATTCTGTACCTGCGCCGTGACCCGATCATGGGCTGTGTAAAGGAACCTTTACTCTGTATGCAACCTGTGCTGTGAAGAAGGCATGAACTTGCATTTATATAGTGACATTCCTGCCTTCAGCTCCTCTCAAAGGGCTTTCCAACCAATGAAGTACTTTTGAATTGTCGTTACTATTGCAATGTAGGAAATGTGGTACACTTGCTCTGGCTGTGTTTGGGACAGGGTAGAGGGAGATTTACTCTGTATCTAACCCATGCTGTACAGGGAGTCCTCACATCAGTAGTAGGGAAAATGCTAGAATCTATTATTAAGGATGTGGCTACATGGCATTTAGGAAGTAATAATGGGATTATGCAGAGTCAACATGGATTTATGAAAGGGAAATCGTATTTGACAAATCTGTTGGTGTTTTTTGAGGTTATAACTAGCAGGATAGATAAGGCGGAACCACTGGATGTAGTGTATTTAGATTTTCACAACATTCAATGAGGTGCCACACAAGAGGTTATTAAACAAAATTAGGGCTCATGAGATTGGGGGATAATATACTAGCATGGATTGAGGATTGATTAACGGACACAAAACAGAGAGTCGGAATAAATGGTTCATTTTTGAGTTGGCAGGCTTTAACTAGTGGGGTACCACAAAGATCAGTGCTTGGACCCCAACTATTCACAATCTAAATCAATGATTTGGATGCCGGGACCAAATGTAATATATTCAAGTTTGCTGATGATACAAAGCTAGGTAGGAATGTAAGTTGTGAGAAGAATGTAAAGAGGCTTCAAGGGGACATAGACAGGCTAAGTGAATGGGCAAGGACATGGCAAATGGAATATAATGTGCATAAATGTGGAAGTTATCAATTTTGGTAGGAAAAATAGAAAAACATTTTTTTTAAATGGTGAGAGATTGGGAAATGTTGGTGTTCAGAAGGACTTGGTTGTCTTTGTACACAAATCACGGAAAGTTAATATGCAAGTGCAGCAAGCAATTAGGAAAGCAAATGGTATGTTGGCCCTTAATACAAAAGGATTTAAGTATAAGAGTGAGGACATTTTACTGCAATCACATAGGGCCCTGGTGAGACCACACCTGGAGTATTGTGTACAGTTTTGGTTTCCTTATCTAAGGAAGGATATACTTGCCATTGAAGGAGTGCAATGAAGGTTCACTGAACTGATCCCTGGGATAGGGGGATTATCCGATGAGGAGAGATTGAATAGACTAGGCCTATATTCTCTAGAGTTTAGAAGAATGAGAGTTGAGAGGCGACGCCCACATCCCATAAATGAATAAAAAAAGAAATGTGAGTGAGGTGTTTAAATTTGATCAAGGACACTGGCCAAAATATTAGAGACACTCCCTGTCCTTCAGGATCTATGCCCAGGGGAGAAGCTGATGGGTTTATCAGATCATCTTTGGGTTATCTTTAGCCATCCGAGTGCCAGCATCAAACACTGTCCAGTTGGGCACAGCACTGGTTAGATACAGAGGGAATTTTACTGACATCTTTCTCCCTCAAACACATACTGAGAGACAGGGAGTATCCAGGATAATGATATTCCTCACTCAATAAGGTATAAATTGATCCTGTACCTCTCCCCATTAATCCTGTGCTCCACACGGGTCGAATCCTGCTCCTGTTTCCCTTCCTGTAACAGCACTGAGCTAAACCCAGCCCATAATGAGCAGGGCTCAGGGAGGTTGGTTGCTAGGCACTGCAGTGATGTCATAAAGCAATGCCATTCAGCCCAGCTGGTCCTCTCCTTGTTCCTTTAAAGGTGGAGAGCTGGGACATCCTGTCTCAACACACATCCCCCTGTTCATATTGAAAATCCTCGGGGAAGGGCCAAGGCCTAGAGTGTGCAACACAACCAAGGGGGAAAAGAGGAGAGAATAAGGGGCCACCCATTTAAGACTGAGATGAGGAGCAATTTCTTCTCTGAGCATTGTAAATCAGTGGAATTCACTGCATGAGAGCTGTGGAAGATGGGTCATTGAATAAATTTAAGACAGAGATAAACAGTTTCTTAACCGATTAAGGAAATAAGAGATTATGGAGAGCGGGCAGGGAAGTGGACCCGAGACCATGATCGGATCAGCCATGATCATATTAAATGGCGGAGCAGGCTCGAGGGTTCAAATAGCCTACACCTGCTCCTATTTCTTATGTTCTTAGAAGGGCAGGTAAATCAAGGAGTAGGGACTAAGGGACACCAACCTTCAATTTTGGAGCCTGTGCACTTCAGGAGGGGAAGACTGAGTTCAATAGGGAGAGAACGGGGAGACTGGTGTAGATTCCAGCACAGTGAGGATGTAGAGGGAGCAAAATTGTGTAGGGCCATATATTAGAAGTGCAGAAGGAACAAGAGAGGAAAGGTCAGAGGAGCAATTACTGCAGCAGTGTCCATAAATAGAGAGAGAGAGCGAGAGAAGGTGGGGGTTAGAGTGGGCCATGGGCAGACTGTTAAACTGTCTGTTTGCAGTGACAAGCTTTCCTTCTGTTACAAATAGCCCATTAAACTCCACCAATGTCCTTTGGTCTGCTGAGGTCTCCCTTTGTGAAACATCGGCTATTGTTAAAGCTTCTCATTCTGTCACGCTCTCAGTGAGAAATGAGCTGCAGAACTGCCGACACCGTCAGCTTTAAGGAGACTCTTGCCTTTGGAGACCAATTGCCCATTGAGTTTGATTAAATTGATGTTTAAGTAACCATGCCGCTTTGCCCGTGACAATAACAGATACAGAACATTTCCCATAGGTTAAAAAACAATATTACAGAGACTCACTGCCCTGGATGGTTGGAGTGGATCCTGTGATAAAATAGAAATTTCTGTCCGTCAGACTTGGACATCTTGTAGCTCCATCTTTTTAAAAAGTTGCGGGAACTCCGTTCTCAGATGAATTCCACACAGTTTGCAACAAGTCCTCAATCAGTTCGTCTTATTGTCGAGACATCAAGGATTCGACACAAACTGTGAAACAAATCTGATTTATTTGACATTGATACAGATTGAATTCCAGCTCAGTTTTCGGGGTTACTAATATCAGTTTTACCAAACCCCAAGTACAAAAATGAACATGGTTCAGTCAATGGATATGATTAACAGCAACAATAACAGCAGAAACCAACCCCTGAACTCGCTGGTGCCTCAGCAGCTTGGATAAATTAGTGAATCTCTTTGCAAACTCGGGGCAGGTGATGATGGTCCTCCAACCAATCGGTGTGCGTGAGGGCTGGGGCTGGGCCCCCAGTGGGCGGGGCTGACCTGGGTGTTGCCGCCAATGAACAGACTGACAAACCTGGGCGGTGCCACAGATCTTCCCTCGGGACCGCAGCAGCTTCTCACCACCAGAGCGCAGGCTCAACAAGCTGCTAACCGGCCCTCTGTTTCAGGCCGGAACATACGATTTGCCTTATTCACCGCCTGCTGTACCTGCATGCCAACTTTCAATGACTGATGTACCATGACACTAGGTCTTTTTGCACCTCCCCTTTTCCTAATCTGCCGCCATTCAGATAATATTCTGCCTTCATGTTTTTGGCACCAAAGTGGATAACCTCACATTTATCCACATTATACTACATCTGCCACGCGTTTGCCCACTCACCTAACCTGTCCAAGTCACCCTGCAGCCTTTTAGCGTCCTCCTCACAGCTCACACCGCCACCCAGCTTAGTGTCATCTGCAAACTTGGAGATATTACACTCAATTCCCTCATCCAAATCATTAATGTATATTGTAAATAGCTGGAGTCCCAGCACTGAGCCCTGCGGCATCCTACTAGTCACTACCTGCCATTCTGAAAGGACCCGTCTATCCCGACACTCTGCTTCCTGTCTGCCAACTAGTTCTCTATCCACGTCAGTACATTGCTCTCAATACCATGTGCTTTAATTTTGCACACCAATCTCTTGTGTGGGACCTTGTCAAAAGCCTTTTGAAAGTCCAAATACACCACATCCATTGGTTCTCCCTTGTCCACTCTACCAGTTACATCCTCAAAAAATTCCAGAAGATTTGTCAAGCAGGATTTCCCTTTCATAAATCCATGCTGACTTGGACTGATCCCGTCACTGCTTTCCAAATGTGCTGCTATTTCATCTTTAGTAATTGATTCCAACATTTTTCCCACTACTGATATCAGGCTAACAGGTCTATAATACCCCTTTTCTCTCTCCCTCCTTTCTTAAAAAGTGGTGTTACATTAGCTACCCCCCAGTCCATAGAAACCAATCCAGAGTCGATAGACTGTTGGAAAATTATCACCAATGCATCCACTATTTCTAGGGCTACTTCTTTAAGTACTCTGGGATGCAGACTATCAGGCCCCGGGGATTTATCGGCCTTCAATCCCATCAATTTTCCTTACACAATTTCCTGTCTAATAAGGATTTCCTTCAGTTCCTCCTTCTCACTAGACCCTCGGTCCCCTAGTTTTTCCGGAAGGTTATTTGTGTCTTCCTTCGTGAAGACAGAACCAATATATTTGTTGAACTGGTCCGCCATTTTTTTGTTCCCCATTATAAATTCACCTGAATCTCACTGAAGGGACTGACATTTGTTTTCACATATCTATAGAAGCTTTTGCAGTCAGTTTTTATGTTCCCAGCAAGCTTCCTCTCATACTCTGTTTTCCCCCTCCTAATTAAACCCTTTGTCCTCCTCTGTTGTGTTACAAAATTCTCCCAGTCCTCAGATTTGCTGCTTTTTCTGGCCAATTTATATGCCTCTTCCTTGGATTTAACACTATCCCTAATTTCCCTTGTTAGCCACGGTTGAGCCACCTTCCACGTTTTATTGTTACGCCAGACAGGGATATACAATTGTTGAAGTTCATCCATGTGATCTTTAAATGTTTGCCACCATCAACCCTTTAATTATCACTCACCAATCCATTCTAGCCAATTCACGTCTCACCATCGAAGTTACCTTTTCTTAATTTCAGGACCCTAGTCTCTGAATTAACTATGTCACTCTCCATCTTAATAAAGAATTCTACCATATTATGGTCACTCTTCCCTAAGGGACCTCGCACAACAAGATTGCTAATTAGTCCTTTCTCATTACACATCACCCAGTCTAGGATGGCAGCCCTCTAGTTCGTTCCTCGACATATTGGTCTCGAAAACCATCCCTAATACACTCCAGGAAATCTTCCTCCACCGCCTTGCTACCAGTTTGGTTAGCCCAATCTATATGTAGATTAAAGTCACCCATGATAACTGCTGTACCTTTATTGCACGCATCCCTAATTTCTTGTTTGATGCTGTCCCCAACCTCACTACTACAGTTTGGTGGTCTGTACACAACTGCCACTAGTGTTTTCTGCCTTCTGGTATTCCGTAGCTCCAACCATACCGATTCCACATCATCCAAGCTAATGTCCTTCCTTACTATTACATTAATTTCCTCTAACCAGCAACGCCACCCCACCTCCTTTTCCTTTCTGTCTATCCTTCCGAAATGTTGAATACCCCTGGATGTTGAGTTCCCAGCCTTGGTCACCCTGGAACCATGTCTCCGTGATACCAATTACATCATATCCGTTAACTGCTATCTGCGCAGTTAATTCGTCCACCTTATTCCGAATACTCCTCGCATTGAGGCACAGAGCCTTCAGGCTTGTCTTTTTAACACATTTTGCCCCTTTAGAATTTTGCTGTAATGTGGCCCTTTTTGCTTTTTTCGTTGGGTTTCTCTGCCCTCCACTTTTATTTTTCTTCTTTCTATCTTTTGCTTCTGTCCCCATTCTACTTCCCTCTGTCTCCCTGCATAGATTCCCATCCCCCTGCCATATTAGTTTAACCCCTCCCCAACAGCACTAGCAAACACTCCTCCTAGGACATTGGTTCCGGTCCTGTCCAGGTGCAGACCGTCCGGTTTGTACTGATCCTACCTCCCCCAGACCGGTTCCAATGTCCCAGGAATTTGAATCCCTCCCTGCTGCACCACTCCTCAAGCCACATATTCATCTGAGCTATCCTTCGATTCCTGCTCTGTTTAGCACGTGGCATTGGTAGCAATCCTGACATTACGACTTTTGAGGTCCTACTTTTTAAATTTAGCTCCTAGCTCCCGAAATTTGTCTTGTAAGACCTCATCCCATTTTTTACCTATATCGTTGGTACCTATATGCACGACAACTGACTGTTCACCCTCTTCAAAATGCCGGGCACCCATTTAGAGACATCCTTGATCCTTGCACCAGGGAGGCAACAAACCATCCTGGAGTCTCGGTTGCAGCCGAAGAAACGTCTATCTATTCTCCTTACAATTGAATCCCCTATCACTATAGCTCTCCCACTTTTTTTCCTGCCCTCCTGTGCAGCAGAGCCACCCACGGTGCCATGAACTTGGCTGCTGCTGCTCTCCACTGATGAATCATCCCCCTCAACAGTACCCAAAACGGTGTATCTGTTTTGGAGGGGGATGACCGCAAGGGACCCCTGCACTACCTTCCTTCCACTGCTCTTCCTATTGGTCACCCATTCCCTATCTGGCTATGGACCCTTTACCTGCGGTAAGACCAACTCACTAAACGTGCTATTCATGGCATCCTCAGCATCGCAGATGCTCCATAGTAAATCCACCCGCAGCTCCAGTGCCGCCATGCGGTCTGTCAGGTGCTGCAGGCGGATGCACTTCCCGCACATGTAGTCGTCAGGGACGCTTCCAGTGTCTTAACCCTTAGATTAACTTAATTTGGCAACAACAATGCTTAAAAGTGACTTACTGATAAAGAAAAGAAAAAGAAAAACTACTCACCAATCACTTACCACCTTGGCTGTGACGTCACCCTTCTATTTCTTTCTACTTTTTTGCCTTCTCTCCCTGCTGCAGCTGCACCAGCTGGCCTTTTGTAGGCCTCTCCGACTGCCCAATACCCAATAAAACCCGAAGCCCAGGAGGCAGTCAAACAAATTGTACAGGATCTATTGGATAGTGACATCCTCCAGGAAGATGAAAGTACCACCAATTCGTCTGTATGGCCAGTCAGTAAGCCAGATGACTCATACCGGCTGACCATAGATTACACGGCCCTGAATAAAGTAACACCTCGACAGCACATTATCGTGGCTAGCCTGGCCACAATCTTTAATGGGCTGAAACCAGAACACAAAATAGTCACAGTACTGGATATAGCCAATGGATTCTGGTCCATACCCTTGGCACGAGAATCCCAAGATAAATTTGCCTTTACTGTAGGAGATCGGCAGTATACCTGGACACGGCTGCCCCAGGGATTCCACAATAGCCCGGCAATATTTAACCGGACTGTAGGTCAAGCCCTGGAGAAGGTGGATCTAGTGCCCTACAGGAGTACAGTCCTCCAGTATGTGGATGATCTGCTGATCGCCTCAGAGGATGAACGGGGACACACGGGAGCTCTCATAGAAATCTTAGAAACCCTACAAAGGGTGGGATTTAAAGCCAATCCCAAGAAAGCCCAGATCAGACAGACAGGTACAATATTTGTATACAATATATACAAATTGATTTCACAGGACCATTGCCAAGCCCAAGAAGAAAGAAATACTGTCGAGTAATAATTTATTTGTTTACACGGTGGGTGGAAAGCTTTTGCTACCCGAAACTGTACTGCACCTACAGTAGCTCATATCTTAGCCGAGGAAGTGATTCATCGCTGGGGCAACCCTACTCAAATAGACTCCGATCAGGGAACCCACTTCACAGGACAGGTGATGAAATTACTATGCACTATATTGGGCATCAAACAAAAATTTTACATCCCCTACCACCCACAGAGTTCGGGAATGGTAGAACGGATGAATCGGACAATAAAGACAGCCCTGTCAAAAACCATCCAAGAAACTGGACAGGCTTGGGCTGAGCTACTACCTGCTATCCTGATGAGACAAAGGGCAACCCCTAACCGGATGACAGGATTAACTCCGTATTAACTTATGACTGGTCGGGCAATGCGACTGCCCGAAGGTATAATTACAGGAGGGTCCGACGTGGGCCCACTACGGGATCAAATAAAAGATATGTAATGGAGTTAAGTAAGCAACTTAAGGATATGTGACAGGAAGTAAGAGAACAATAGGCAGGCCGGGACGAACAAGAAGAGATAGAGTTCCCGGCAGACCTTCCCCAAGTGGGGGAGAAAGTAATGATTAAGGGGTTACCGGGATGAACCAGATTCGCGCCGCAGTGGTCGGGACCATACGAGATATTGATCAGAGGTGATACGTGTGCATGTGTGAATATGAATGGAGTAGGATGGTGGAAACATTGGTCCCAGTTGAAAAGCTACACTGACATGTAGTGGTCAGCTCAAGGGCATCCACCCCTTTTACAGGATGGCCTGGCGGATGATGATACTGTTATGGATGATCCAGACAACGTTTCAACACCATGAGGAAGACCCAACGGATCCTGAATTCAGACGAATAATTGTGGGGGATGGAATCCACATATTGGGGATCTTTCAGACAGAAGGAGATCTGGTGGACTTTGGTCTGCCACCAAATGGCACCATCCGAAGATGCAAGGGGGTCCAACTGAAAATGCTAGGAATCTCTGTGATATCCCACCGAACGGCATGTATATCCTGTAACCTTGTTAGTGTCTCTATATGGACACCCCTTAGCGATCGTAACTATTATCGTGATCATTATTATGACCATAAGGACTTTGAGGAATGTTATACAAAAAGAATGGAAGAATACTATGACATAGATTCACACGTTAGAAATCATAAGCCTGATGCCAGTATGGTATGGGTCAGGGCAGGACGAACATTTCGACCCAGGTATTACAATTGCATTTATAAAGACGGGTCATGTCCCTAGCCAATTGTATGAAAATGTGCACCATGAAATATTACCCGTGATAGTGAACCTAATGGACATAGGGTTACCAGAGAAATGTGACCCGAAGATGCGAGCATTGTATACCCGAATGCTTAAGATAGTATTGAAAGAATCCCGAGACACCTCAGGGGCTTCCAGATACCGGAGCCCTCTGAGAGCGGGTCAGACCCACAGACAGAAACGGGGTCTAATCAATGACGTCTTAACAGGGGTCAACATGGGAACCTCATGCCCTAGACATACAAGCTATACAGGAACAATCGGAAAGTCTTAAAGACACAGTCAGGAAGTTGCTGCAAAGACAGACAGACATAGCCAAAGGGGCTGCTCGAGAAGGCGATGGGGCAGCAGAGAGCTTAGTCAAAGGGATTACAGTACTGGAGGGCTATGCTGCCACCATTAACCACCTGATTGACCAGGAATTCGACGCGGATTTGAGCCATTGTGGCATCAAGGAGCCCTAGTAAAACTGAAGTCAATGGGAATCAGGGGAAAACTCTCCACTGGCTGGAGTCATACTTAGCATAAAGGAAGATGGTTGTGGTTGTATCGAGGTCAATCATCACAGCCCCAAGACATCGCTGCAAGAGTTCCTCAGTACAGTGTCCTAGACCCAACCATCTTCAGCTGCTTCATTAATCACCTTCCCTCCATCATAAGATCAGAAGTGGGGATGTTCGCTGATGATTGCACAGTGTTCAGTGCCATTCGCAACTCCTCAGATAATGAAGCAGTCCATGCCCGCATGCAGCAAGACCTGGACGACATTTAGGCTTGGGCTGATAAGTGGCAAGTAACATTCGCGCCACACAAATACCAGGCAATGACTATCTCCAACAAGTGAGAATCTAACCACCGCCCCTTGACATTTAACGGCATTACCATCACTGAATCCCCTACCATCAACATCCAGGGGGTCACCATTGACCAGAAACTTAACTTGGACCAGCCACATAAATACTATGGCAATAAGAACAGGCCAGAGGCTGGGTATTCTGCGGCGAATGTCTCCCACCCCCCCCCCCCCTGCCTGACTCCCCAAAGCTTTTCCACCATTTACAATGCTCAAGTCAGGAGTGTGATGGAATACTCTCCACTTGCCTGGTTGAGTGCAGCTCCAACAACACTCAAGAAGCTCAATACCATCCAGGACAAAGCAGCCTGCTTGATTGGTACCCCATCCACCACCTTAAACATTCACTCCCACCATCGCCGACATATTATGGTTGCAGTGTGTACCATCTACAAGATGCATTGCAGCAACTTGCCAAGGATTCTTCAGCAACACCTCTCAAACCCGCGACCTCTACCATCTAGAAGGACCAGGGCAGCAGGCGCATGGGAACACCACCACCTGCAAGTTCCACTCCAAGTCACACACCATCCTGACTTGGAAGTATATCACCGTTCCTTCATCGTCGCCGAGTCAAATTCCTGGAACTCCCTCCCTAACAGCACTGTGGGAGTACCTTCACCACCAGGTCTGCAACGGTTCAAGGCAGCAGCTCACCACCATCTTTTCAAGGGCAATTAGGGATGGGCAATAAATGATGGCCTTACCAGCAACGCCAACGTCCCATAATGAATAAAAATAAAGATGCAGAATAAAGCTCCCTCTACACTGTTTCTTCAAACATGCCTGGAGCAGGTACAGCATGGGTAAAATACAGAATAAAGCTCCCTCTGCACTGTTTCATCAAACACGCCCAGGGCAGGTACAGCACTGATTAGATGCAGAATAAATCTCCCTCTACACTGTCCTGTCAAACACTCCTGGGGCAGGCACATGGGAAATACAGCACAGAAATAGGCCATTTGACCCAACCAGTCGATGCCAATGTTTATGCTCCACTCGAGCCTCCTCCGGTCTTTCCTCATCTAACTCTATTAGCACTACCCTCTATTCCCTTCTCTCTCATATACTTGTCTAGCCTCCTCTTAAATGCATCTAAATTATTTGCTTCAACCACTCCCTGTGGTAGGGAGTTCCACATTCCCACCACTCTCTGGGTAAAGAAATTTCTTCTGAATTCCCTATTTGATTTCTTGGTGACTATCTTGTATTGATGGCCTATAGTTTTACTCTTCCTCACAAGTGGAAACACTCTGTATCTATTAGGTCACCCCTCCACCTTCTCTTTTCAAGAGAAAAGAGACCCAAGCCTGTTCATCCTTTCCTGATAGTCAAAAACTCATATTTCTGGTATCATCCTTGTAAATCTAATTTGCGCCCTCTCCAGTACCTCTATATCCTTTTTATAATATGGAGACCAGAATTGTATAGAGTACTCCCAAGTCTACCCCAGAGAGCTGTGGAGGCTGGGTCACTGAATATATTTAAGGTGGAAATAGAGAGAGTTTTGAATGATAAGGGTGTCAAGGGTTATGGGGAGCGGGCAAGGAAGTGGGGTTGAGGCCAATATCAGATCAGTCATGATCTTATTGAATGGTGGAGCAGGCGAGAGGGGCCAAATGGCCAACTCCTGCTCTTATTTCTTATGTTCTAAGTGTGGTCTAACCAAGGTTCAATACAAGTTTAGCATAATTTCACTACTTTTCAATTAAATCTCTCTTGGAATAAACCCAAGTGCTTGCTTTTCTCTTTTTACAGCCTTATTAACCTGCGTCGCTACTTTTAGTTATTTGTGTATTTGTATTCCGAGATCACTTTATTCTTCTGCCCCATTTAGATTCTTGTTTTCCAAATAATGACCTCCTTATTTTTGTTACCAAAATGCAATACAGGTACGATGTCTGAAATCCGGAATCCTTGGGGCTGAATCAGTGCTGGATTTCGGGTTTTACCGGATTTCAGACCTTGCCACCCACTGATCTTCCGCTCCTCGCCGCTTACCGATTCCCGCCGCTCGCTGATTCACGACGCTCACCAATAACCGCCGATCCTCTGCTCCTCGCCACCCGCTGATTCTCGCGGCCCCTCGGCGCTGTGCTTTTTACCGGTTTCCTCATCCCTCGCTTCCCGATGTCGCCATCTTGGCCGCCTCAAAAATGTCCGGTTTTCAGACAATAATTCCGGATGACTCCATCTGCGATGCGCAAAATGTCTGGTTTTTGGACAATTCCAGTTTTTGGAATTCCGGATTCGGGGTGTTGCACCTGTACTACAATTTATCGGTGTTGAAGTTCATTTGCTAATTATATGCCCATTCTGCAAGTATATTAATGTAATAAGGTATGTAGTACAGCACAGGTTAGATACAGATTAAAGCCCCCTCTACACTTTCTCATCAAACACTCCAAGGGCAGGTACAACACAGGTTAGATACAAAGTGAAGCTCCCTCGACACTGTTCCATCGAACACTGCACAGGTTAGATACAGAATAAAGATCCCCCTACACTGACTCAAACACTCCCAGTGCAGATACAGCACAGGTTAGATACAGAATAAAGCTCCCTCTACGGTGTCCCAAATCCTCCCAGTGCAGGTACAACATGGGTTTGATACTCACTCTATACTCTCCATCAAACACTCCCAGGCCAAGTACAGCATGGTTTAGATACAGAGTAAAGCTCCATCTAGTGGGCTTCCACAGGGCTCAGTACTAGGTCCCTTGCGTTTTGTGGTATATATCAATGATTTAGACTTGAATGTAGCAGGTATGATTAAGAAGTTTTCAGATAACACTAAAATTGGCTGTGTTGTTGATAATGTAGAAGAAAGCTGTAGACTGCAGGAAGATATCAATGGATTGGTCAAGTGGGCAGAACAGTGGCAAATGGAATTCAATCCAGAGAAGTGTGACGTGATGCATTTGGGGAGGGCTAATAAGGAAAGGGAATACACATTAAATGGTAGAACACTGAGAAGTGTAGAGGAACAGAGGGACTTTGGAATGCATGTCCACAGATCTTTGAAGGTAGCTGGACAGGTAGATAAGGTGGTTAAGGCGGCATACGGGATACTTGCCTTTATTAGCCGAGGCATCGAACATAAGAGCAGGGAGGTGATGCTTGAACTGTATAAAGCACTCGTTAGGCCACAGCTAGAGTACTGCATGCAGTTTCTTGTCACCACATTACAGGAAAGATTGCACTATAGAGGATACAGAGCAGATTTACGAGGATAATTTTAGCTGTGAGGAAAGATTTTATAGGCTGAGGTTGTTTTCTTTGGAACAGAGGTGTATATAATTATGAGGGGCCTAGATATAGCGGATAGGAAGGACCTATTTCACTTAGCAGAGAAGTCAACAATCAGGGGGCATAGATTTAAGGTAATTGGTAGAAGCTTTAGAGGGGATTTGAGGAGAATTCCTTTCACCCAGAGGGTGGTGGGGGTCTGGAACTCACTGCCTGAAAGGGTGGTAGAGGCAGAAACACTCATAGCATTTAAAAAGTACTTGGATGTGCACTTAAAGTGCCGTAACCTATAGGGCTAGGACCAAGTGCTGAAAAGTGGGATTAGGCTGGATAGCTCTGTCGGCTGGCACAGACACAATGGGCTGAATGGCCTCCTTCTGTGCTGTAAATTTCTATGATCCACTATCCGATCAAACACTCCCAGGGCAGGTACACCGGCGTGTACCAATACCTTCCCTGGATCCCAAGGCTAGGTGAGGCGTTCTGGAAAGTATGGGGAGTTCGGACTTGTCCAGGAGAGTAACCAACTGTAAGAGAACTGAAATAATCCAGAGTAATGAGGTGTTAGTTGTGGCTTAGTGGCAGCACTCTTGTCTCTGAGTCAGTAGGTTGTGGTTTAACTCCACCTCCAGAGCCTGGTACATAAAATCTCGGACAACATTCCAGTGCAGTCCAGAGGGAGTGCTGCGCTGTCAAAGGTGCCGTCTTTTACATGAGACGTTGAACCGTGGCCCCATTTGACCTCAAATGGGCATAAAAAAAATCCCATGACGTTATTTCAAAGAAAAGAGTTCACCCCAGTGTCCTGGCTAACATTTATCCCTTAACCAACATCACTAAAACAGATTATCTGGTCATCATCACATTGCTATTTGTGGGAGCCTACTGTCTGCAAATTGGTTGTTGCATTTCCTACATTACAGCAGCGACTGCACTTAAAAGGTGCTTCGTTGGTTGTAAAGCGCTTTGGGACATCCTGAGGTTGTGAAAGACACTTTATAAATACAGGTACAAGTCTCCCTTTAACAAAGGAGAAAAGGCTCAAAAATGGAACAGTCGGTAACAGGACACCAATTAGTCTCCTCTTGGAGAAATCAATGAATCAACTCACTGTATGTAGGAAACAAAGCTGATTTATTTGACAAATATCCAGAAAATTAAACTCCAGTGCAGTTATAGTGATTAATTACATCAGTAGCAACAAAACTCAACTGTCAGTGAACATGGTTCAGTCCTGGATGTGACTAATAGCAACAATAACAGCAGAATCCAACCCTGCAATCACTTGTGAACTCACTGGTGTCTCAGCAGGTTGGATGACTGAGTGAATCCCTTCCCGCATACGGAGCAGGTGAACAGCCTCTCCCCAGTGTGAGTGCATTGGTGTTTCATCAGATCATTTCTGTTTTTAAAGCTCTTTTCAGTCAGAACATTTAAAAAGTCTCTTATTGGTGTGAACAACTTAGTGTGCAGTGAGCTGGGATGAACGAGTGAAGCCCTTCCCACACACACGGCAGATGAACGGCCTCTCCCCGGTGTGAACTCACTGGTGTTGAATTAGTACCAGAGAGGTTTTAAAGCTTTTCCCACAGTCACAGCATTTAAAAGGTCTCTCATCAATGTGAACCCTCTGGTGTGTCAGCAGGTGGGATGCACATATGAATCCCTTCCCACACACGGGGCAGGTGAATGGCCTCTTCCCGGTGTGAGTACTTTGGTGTATCAGCAGGCTGGACAATTCAGTGAATGTCCTCTCCCCGCTTTGACTGCGTCGATGAGTTTCCAGCTCAGATGGGTAATTGAATCCCTTCCCATAGTCCCCACATTTCCGCGGTTTCCCCGTGGTGCGGGTGTCCTTGTGTCTCTCCAGGTTGAACAATCAATTGAAGCCTTGTCCACACACAGAACACGTGTGCGGTTTCTCCCCGCTGTGAATGATGTGATGTTTTTCAGGCTGTGTAACTGGTTAAAGCTCTTTCCACAGTCAGTGCACTGGAACACTCTCACTCGGGTGTGTGTGTCTCGGTGCTTTTCCAGTCACACTGATGTTTGAAATCTTTTCCCACAGACAGAACAAACAAACATTTCTCCTACTTTGAAAGGCCATTGATATTCAGGTCCTGATGAATTGAGTCGCTCTGTCACATCTTGACATCATGTTTAATTTGAGTTTCCCATCTGCGCATCCTCCCCTTCTAATATCCTGTAAAAGGAATTTACAAAGCTCAGCACTGGAAGTGCAGGATAGAAATTGGGGACAGACAATTCTAGTTTCTATGGAACATTCTTTCCTCTCTTGTTTCCCGAAAGCTGTAAATCTCCGTCCCACACACTCTCCCTCCTCCCTGTGCTGAAACCCAAACCCATCGCACCCTCTCCATCATTTCTTTCCTCCATCCAGTTTTCTCCCTCCCTCTGTTCTCATTGGGTTCAGTTCTTCACCCACTGTGTGCAGACTGAGAATAAAATCAATGAGTCAATGATTTTCTCTTCTGGTCACTGGGACCCTGAAGCCCCTCCCACTCGCTACTCTTGTACCAAGATGAACACGTAGGCGCTGTAGCCCTGGCCTGTCCCCGGGGAGAAAGCCTTCAGCAAGATGGCCATGCAGGTGCCCTGATCTCTCTCTGTCCATGGTGGTGGCCAGTTACCCCGGGCGACCGAGCCTATCACTGCAGTGCAGACACAGGACCTGCGGGCTCTTATTCGAGGCCTGTGGGCTTTTTTGGGGGGGCTTGATGTTTCACCAGGTGATTATGAAGCTTCCCGGCCCAACCAGGTGTCCAATTCCTCCCCTGCGTCCACAAGCTCCTACCGCCTCGCGGAATGTCTCTTCTGCCTCAGACCATCTCCACCACTGGCACTGCGCATGCTCAGAGCACAGCCCGATCCGCGCCTGCGCATTGGGCTCCTGTTGTCATTGATAGGGCACTTTCTGCCGTGCGGGGGACTCCAGGTAAAGATTCCGCCATTGAATGCACCAATTGGTGAGCCAATCTGGGGAGGGCCAGTCAGCCCGAGCATTAAACCACCCAATGGGCAAGGGCCACATAATTCTGAGCATTAATCCACCTCATAGCTCTGAGCATTAATGCACCCCAGGGCCTCGTCGGCCCAAGTATTAAACCACCCCTGCTGTACAGACATAGAACTTACAGCATAGAAACAGGCCATTCGGCCCAACTGGTCTGTGCCAGTGTTTATACTCCATACGAATCTCTTCTCACTCTAATGATCTCATTCCTCCTTGCCCCAATATCCCTCTGTTCCCTTCTCCCTTATGGATGCATCAAGCCTTCCCTTAAATGCAATCTGCTTCAACTGCTCCTTATGGCAGTGAGGTCCACATTCTCACCACTCTGAGTAAATAAATTCTTCCTAATTCTTTATTTAATCTGTTCATGACTGTCTTATGTTTCTGCCCCTTGTTCTGACTCGCCCATAAATGAAAAGTTTCTCCACAACTACCCTAATCAAACGTCTTCATATTTCTCTGGTCTTCTCTTAGTCTCCTCTTTTCCTGAGAAAAAAGCCTGCTTAATCTTGCCTAAGAGTTGCATCCTCTCGATTCTGGTAACATTCTAGTAAATATTTTCAGCATTTTCTCCAGTGCTTCAATATCTTTTTGTAGTGTGGAGACCAGAACTGCTCACTGTGTCTAACCAAGGTTCTATATAGATTGAACATCATCTCCCTGCTTCTGTATTTTGTTCTAGAAATGAGCCCTAGTATTTCCTTTGCGCTGTTTATGGTCTGTCCAATTTGTGTTGCTAGTTTTATGTGTCTGTATTCCCAGGTCTATTTGCACCTTAGTCCATTTAATTTCTTCTCTTCTAAGGAATAAGTGGTCTCCTTATTCCTTCTACCAAAATGAACCAGCTCACATTTCACAATATTCAATTTCATTCCCCATTTATCTGCCCACAAACAAGCCTGTTTATGACTTCCTGTATATTAGTGCAGCCCCCCACATTATTAGCTATGCCATCCAATTTGGTGTCATCTTCAAATGCAGACTCCATACTCCAAGTTCACAGCATTGGTCCCAGCAGCACAGATCCCTGTGGGAGACCACTTCTCACTTTCCACCAGTACAAGAAACACTCTTGCATAAGAAATAGGAACAGGAGGAGGCCATTTGGCCCCTCGAACCTGCTCCACCGTTCAATAAGATCATGACAGATCTCTTAAACTTCTACACTTGGATTTCTGTTTTGTAGCAATCTTTCCGTCCATTCTGCTACCTGAATATATAATATATATACTATTGGACTGCTTGACCACACGCACAGGCATCTTCCACTCCTCTAACATGAAGTTCGGGACCTGGAACGTCAGGACCCTCATGGACAACCCCAACAGCGACAGACCAGAATGCCACACCGCCATAGTTGCCCAGGAACTTAGAAATCAAGTGCAGGCAGAGGAAGAAGCATGCGGCAAACCAGACTCCCTGCCCAGCCTTTCCTTCAACCACTGTCTGTCCCACCTGTGACAATGACTGTGGTTCTCGTATTGGACTGTACAACCACCTAAGAACTCATGCTAAGAGTAGAAGCAAATATTCCTCAATTCTGAGGAACTGCCTATGGTGATGATGGGCTTGACCGACACCCAGCACTGGATGAGTAGAAATTTCCTCCAATTAATTATCGGGAAGACTGAAGTAATTGTCTTTGGTTCACGTCACAACCTCTGATCCCTTTCCACTGATTTGATCGCTCTCCCTGGCAACTGTCCAAGGCTGACCAAGTCTGTTCGCAACCTTGGTGTCATATTTAATCACAAATTGTGCTTCCCATCTCATATCCGTTCTATCATTAAGACTGCCCATTTCCACCTTCATAATATCGCCCGTCTCCGCACTACCTCAACTTAACTCCTGCCTAAAGCCTCATCCATGTCCTTATCATCTCTAGACTTGACTATTCCAACACACTCCAGGCTTGCTGGCCTAGTTCTACCCTCTATAAAGTGGAGCCCATTCAAAACTCTGCTGGCATATCCTAACTCTCATCCAAGTCCCGTTCACCCATCACCCCTGTGCTTGCTGACCAACAGTGTCAGCTGTGGCTCAGTCGATAGCACCCTTGCCTCGGAGTCAGAAGGCTCTGAGTTCAAATCCCACTCCAGGAACTTGAGCACATAAATCTCGGTTGATACTTCAGTGCAGCGCTGAGGGAGTACTGTCGGAGGTGCCGTTTTTCGGATGAGACGTTAAACCGAAGTCCTGTCTGGATTCTCAAGTGGACGTAAAAGATCCCATGGTGCTATTTTGAAGAAGAGCAGGGGAGTTATCTCCGATGTCTTGGCCAATATTATCCCTCAATCAACATAACAAAAAAAGCAGATCATCTGGTCTTTATCACATTGCTGTTTGTGGGAGCTTGCTGTGCACAAATTGGCTGCTGCGTTTCCAACATTACAACAGTGACTACACTTCAAAAGCGCTTTGAGACGTCTGGTGGTCATGAAAGGCGCTATATAAATGCAATTCGTTCTTTCTTTACATTGGGTCCCAGTTAAGCAAGACCTCGATTTCACAATTCTCATCCTTGTTTTCAAATCGTTCCATGGACTCGCCCCTCTCAATCTCTGTAATCTCCTCCTGCCCTATAGTCCCCCTAGAATTCTGTACTCAACTTATTCTGGCCTTTTGACTATCACCGATTTTAATTACTCCACTATCAATGGCCGTGCCTTCAGCTGCCTCGGTCTTAAGCTCTGGAATTCCCTCCCTAAATCGCTCCTCCTCTCCACTTCACTTTCCTCCTTGAAGAGGCTCCTTAAAACCTACCTAACATTCAGGTATAGCAAGCAATTAGAAAAACAAATGGTATGTTGGCCTTTAATACAAGAGGATTTGAGTATAAGAGTAAGACATCCGAATATAGGGCTCTGGTGAGACCACACCTGGAGTATTGTGTACAGTTTTGGACTCCTTACCTAAGAAAGGATATACTTGCCATAGAGAGAGACTGCAACAAAGGTTCAACAGACTGATTCCAGGGATGTGGGGGATTGTCCCATGAGGAGAGATTGAGTAGACTAGGCCTATATTCTCTCGAGTGTAGAAGAATGAGAGGTGATCTCATTGAAACATACAAAGTTCTTACAGGGCTTGACAGGGTAGATGCAGGGAGGATGTTTCCCAGGCTGGGGAGTCTAGAACCAGGGGTCACAGTCTCAGAATAAGGGGTTGGCCATTTAGGACTGAGATGAGGAGAATTTTCTTCACTCAGAGGGTGGTGAGTCTTTGGAATTCTCTACCCCAGAGAGCTTTGGAAACTCAGTCGTTGAGTATATTCAAGACAGAGATTTTTGGATTTTAAGTGAATCAACAGATATGGAGATAGTGCAGGAAAGTGGAGTTGAGGTAGAAGATCAGCCATGATCTTATTGAATGGCGGAGCTGGCTCGAGGGGCCGAATGGCCTACTCCTGCTCCGAATTCTTATGTTCTCCTCGCCCAATCTTTTGGTCATCTGCTCTAACATCTGGGCTTCAGGGCTCAGTGACCAACAGAGAAACAACAAATTAAAATCATAGAATGGTTACAGTGGCACACAAGAAGGCCATTCAGCCCGACGAGCCCATGCCGGCTCTCAGTTAGGCCCTCTCCCTTTCCCTGTAGCCCTGCAATTTTTTTTCCTTCAGATACTTATCCAACTCCCTTTTGAAAGATAAGATTGAGTCTGTTTCCACCACCCTTTCAGGTATTGCATTCCAGATCCCAACCACTCGCTGCATTAAAAAAGTTTTTTCTTACGTCACCTTTGCTTCTTTTGAGAATCACCTTAAATCTGTGTCTTCTGGTTCTCGGCCCTTCTGCCAGTGAGAACAGTTTCCCTCTATCTGCCCTATCCAGACTTCTTGTGATTTTGAACACCTTGATCAAATCTCCTCAATCGTCTCTGCTCCAATGAGAACAACCCCAGATTCCCAGTCAATCAACGTAACTGAAGTCCCTCATCCCTGGAATCATTCTTTTAAATCTTTTCTGCACCTTCTCTAAGGACTTCACATCCTTCCTAAAGTGTGGTGCCCAAAATTGGACACAAAACTCCAGTTGGAGCCGAACCAGTGTTTTATACAGGTTCATCATAATTTCCACACTCTATGGGCCTAAGTTTTGGGCCGCACCTAGAACGGCGTTTTTCGCGCCAGAAAGTGCGCCTAAAAAAAACTTACAGATTCTCCGGCTCTCTGCTGGTCCTCTTGAGTCAGGCGCGGCGCAGCACAAGCTGTAGGGGGCGGAGCTAGGTCCCTGCGCTGAAAACAGTGCCGGGACCTCTGCACATGCACGCTACAGTGGGCGCGCATGTGCAGTAGCTCCAGGCGCCCAAAACTGTGTGGGAGGGGCCGAGGGACGCAGCCCCTAGCCCTGGCCGAATGGCCTCACTGGGACTGCGTGAATAAGGCTGCCTCCCACGCCCAGCTCCTGCTTCCTCCCAACCCGACTCGACTCCCGCTCCGCCCCCCAGACCCGATCCGCGCTCCCAACCTCCTCCCCCCGGACCCGACACGACCTCCCACCCCCCGCCCCCGACCTTCCCCGACCCGCGCTCCCTCCCTCCCCTCCCCGACCTGACCTCCCTTCCCCCGCCCCCAACTGAACCGACCCGACCTCCCTCCACCCCCGACCCGACCCGTGGTCCCAACCGCACCCCCCCCCCCGAACCCGACCCAAACCGACCCCCCTCCGCCACCCCCCGCAACCCGACCTGCGCTCCCTCCCACCTGACCCGCGCTCCCGACCCGACCCAATGCCACCTACCTGTAAATCTGGTGCTGGGGACGGGCCCTGCTCGAAGTCTTGGGCCTGGCCGGGCCCGTTCAGCCTCCCTCCCCCCTCTCCTTCCTTCCTTCCCTCCCCCTCCCCCCTTCCTTCCTTCTCCTCCCTCCCCTCCCCCCCTCCCCTCCCCCCCTTCTCCTCCCCCCCTCCCCCTCCTCCCCCCCTTCTCCTCCCCCCCTCCCCCTCCTCCCCCCCCTTCCCCCCCCCCCATCCCATGGCTGGAGAGATGGTGCAGGAGGGAGGGCTTCAGATTCCTGGGGCATTGGGACCGGTTATGTGGGAGGTGGGACCTGTACAGGCCGGACAGGTTGCACCTCAACAGAGCCGGAACCAATATCCTTGCGGCAGGTTTTCTAATGCTGTTGGGGAGGGTTTAAACTAGGGGGGATGGGGCACCAGGATGTAACATTAGAAAGGGGAAATACAGTGCTCAAAGGATTGAGACAGGCAGAGAGCACTAAAGTAAGAAATAGTAAGGTATTAAATGGGGTCCAACTAAGAGAGAATACAGGATGGTCTAAGATGGGTTTTCAGTGTATTTATGTGAACGCTCGAAGCATAGTAAACAAGGTAAGTGAGCTGCAGGCACAAATAGCCACATGGGAATATGATGTTGTGGCAATAACTGAGACCTGGCGCAAAAAAGCGAAGGATTGGGTATGAAATATTCCTGGTTATAAGATGCTCAGGAAAGATAGGAAAGGAAAGATAGCAGGTGATGTGACAGTATTGGTTAAGAAGAATGTTACAGTACTGGAGAGAGAGAATGTCCTGAAGGGGTCCAGGACAGAATCTATATGGCTAAAGTTAAGAAATAATAGAGTTGCCATTACACTACTAGGTGTATTCTATAGACCACCAAATAGTGGGAAAGATATGGAGGAGCAAATTTGCAGAGAAATAACAGAGAGGTGCAAGAACTATAGAGTAGTAATAATAGGGGACTTCAACGATCCTAATATAGATTGGATAGTGATAGTGTAAGGGGCAGAGAAGGGGAAGAATTTGTGAAGGGTATTCAGGAGAACTTTCTTGATCAGTATGTTTCCAGCCTGATGAGGGAAGAGGCATTGCTGGATCTAGTTCTGGGGAATGAGATAGGTCAAGTGGAGCAAGTGTCAGTAGGTGAACATTGATCATAAATCTAGGTGGACACTCCAGTGCAGTGCTGAGGGAGTGCAGTGCTGAGGGAGTTGCCGTCTTTCAGATGAGATGTTAAACCAAGGCCCCTTCTGCTCCCTGAGGTGGATGTGAAAGATCCCAGGGAGCTATTTTGAAGAAGAGCAGGGGAGTTATCCCTGGTGTCCCTCAATCAACATAACAAAAACAGATTATCTGGTCATTATCACATTGCTGTTTGTTGGATCTTGCTACGTGCAAATTGGCTGCCACATTTCCCACATTACAACAGTGACCACGCTTCAAAAGTACTTCATTGGCTGTAAAGCTCTTTGTGACGTCCTGAGATTGTGAAAGGCGCTATATAAATACAAGTCTATCTTTTCTTTCTTTATAGTATCATAAGGTTTAGATTAACTATGGAAAGGGACAGGGAGCAATCGACAGTAATAATGTTTAACTGGGGGAAGGCTATTTTCAGTGGGATGAGAACGGATCTGGCCCTGGTAAACTGAAATCAAAGATTGGCAGGCAATCCTGTAATGGAACAATAGTCTGCCTTTAAAGAGGAAATAGTTCAGGTACAGTTGAGGTACATTCCCACTCGGGCGGAAAGGCAGGGCAACTAAAGGCAGGGCTCCCTGGATGACAAAACAGATAGAGAATATGATGAAGCAGAAAAAGAGCGTGTATGACAAATGTGAGGTTGCTAATACATCTGAGAATCAGGTTATATATAGAAAGGTCAGAGGAAAAGTGAAAAAGAAAATAAGAGGGGCAAAGAGAGAGTATGAGAATAGAATGGCAGCTAATATAAAAGGTAATCCAAAAATCTTCTATAGGCATATAAATAGTAAAAGGAAAGGTGAGGCTGTTAGGGACCAAAAAGGAGACCTATGCATGGAGGCTGAGGGTATGGCATCTGAGGGTACTTTGCATCTGTCATCACCAAGGAAGAGGATGCTGCCATAGACATAGTGAAGGAGAAGGTAGTGGAGACACTTGATAGGTTAAAAATTAATAGCGGTATTAGAAAGGCTGGCTGTATTTAAATTAGATAAATCACCAGGAGCGGATGGGATGATCCTAGGATGCTGAGGGAATGGAGGGTGGAAATCGCAGAGATAGAATCATAGAAAAATTGTGACAGAGGAGGCCATTCAGTGCCGGTCAAAAAAGAGCTTACCAGCCTAATCCCACCTTCCAGCACTGGGTCTGTAACCCTGTAGGTCAAGGCTCTTTAAGTGTATGTCCAAGCACTTTTTAAATGTGATGAGGGTTTCTGCCTCTGCCACCATTTCAGGCAGTAAGTTTCAGACCCCCACCACCCTCTGGGTAAAAACACTTTTCCTCATCTCCTCTCAAATCCTTCTACCAATTACTTTAAATCTATGCCCCCTGGTTATTGAACCCTCTGCTAAGGAAAATAGGTCCTTCCTATCCAATCTATCTGGGCCCCTCATAATTTTGTATACCTCACTTAAATCTCCCGTCAGCTTCCTCTGTTTCAAAGGTACTGACCATAATAGTCCAATCCGCTATAGATACAGGGATGGTGTCAGAGAGCTGGAGAATTGTAAATGTTACACCATTGTTCAAAAGAGGGTGTAAAGATAAACCCAGCAACTACAGGCCGGTCAGTTTAACCTCGGTAGTAGGGAAGCTTTCAGAAACAATGATCAGAGACAAAATTAACAGTCACTTGGATAGGTGTGGATTAATTAAGGAAAGCCAGCATGGATTTGTTAAAGTCAAATCATGTTTAACCAACTTGATCGAGTTTTTTGAGAGGGTTAATGAGGGTAATGCAGTTGATGTAGTGTACATCGATTTCCAGAGGCGTTCAACAAAGTGCCACAAAATAGGCTTGCCGGCAAAGTTGAAGCCCATGGAAAAGGAATAGTGGCAGCATGGATATGAAATTGGCTAAGTGACAGGAAACACAGAATAGTGGTGAACGGTTGTTTTTCAGACTGGAGGAAGATATACAATGGTATTGAGAACCAGAGGACACAGATTTAAGGTGATTGGCAAAAGAAGCAAAGGCGATGTAAGTAAAAGCTTTTTACACAGGGAGTGGTTAGGGTCTGGAATGCACTACCTGAAAGGGTGGTGGAGGCAGACTCAATCTTATCTTTCAAAAGAGAGTTGGATAAGTATCGGAAGGAAAAATATTTGCAGGGCTACGGGGAAAGGGCAGAGAAGTGGGACTAGCTGAGAGTCGGCATGTGCTCGAAATCCAAATGGCCTTCTTTGCTGTAACGATTCTATGATTCTAAAGGGCCATTAATGGCCTCTCTGAACATCGAGATAAAGAAAGACAGACTTGCATTTATATAGCATCTTTCACGATCACTGGTGGCTCCAAAACGCTTATACCTAATTTTGAAATGTAGTCACTGTTGTAAAGTAGGAAATGCGGCAGCCAATATGCGCAATGTGATAATGACCAGATAATCTGCTTTACTGATGTTGATTGAGGGATAAATATTGGCCCTAGAACACCAGGGATAACTCCCTTGCTCTTCTTCGAAATTGTGTCGTGGGATCTTTTACATCCACCTGAGAGAGCAGACAGGACCTCGGTTTAACATCTCATCTGAAAGATGGCACCTCCAACAGAGCAGCACTCCCTCAGCACTGCGATGGAGTGTCAGTCTAGATTTTGTGTTCAAGTCTCTGGAGTGTGATGTCAACCCACAACCTTCTCTTTAAAAAAAAAAATGGTGATGAAAGCGAAGATAGACTATGAAAGTAAACTAGCACGAAATATAAAAACATATAGCAAGAGTTTCTACAGGTATATAAAAAGGAAAAGAGTAGCTTAAGGTAAATATTGGTCCCTTAAAGGATGAGATCAGGGAATTAGTGACATGGAGATGGCAGAAACTCTGAACAAATATTTTGTATCAATCTTTACGGTAGAGGACACTAAAAATATCCCAACAGTGGATAGTCAAGAGGCTATAGGTGGGGAGGAACTTAACACAATCACTAAGGAGGTGGTACTCAGTAAGATAATGGGATTAAAGGCAGATAAATCCCCTGTACCTGATGGCTTGCATCCTAGGGTCTTAAGAGAAGTAGCGGCAGGGATAGTGGATGCATTCGTTGTAATTTACCAAAATTCCCTGGATTCTGGGGAGGTCCCAGCAGATTGGAAAACTGTAAATGTAACGCCCCTATTTAAAAAAGGTGGAAGATAGAAAGCAGGAAACTATAGACCAGTTAGCCTAACATATGTCGTTGGGAAAATGTTGGAGTCCATTATTAAAGAAGCAGTAGCAGGACATTTGGAAAAACATAATTCAGTCAGGCAGAGTCAGCATGGATTTATGAAGGGGAAGTCATGTTTGACAAATTTGCTGGAATACTTTGAGGATTTAACAAACAGGGTGGATAAAGGGGAACCAGTGGATGTGGTGTATTTGGACTTTCAGAAAGCATTTGACAAGGTGCCACATAAAAGGTTACTGCACAAGATAAAAGTTCACTGGGTTGGGGGTAATATATTAGCATGGATAGAGGATTGGCTAATTAACAGAAAACAGAGAGTCGGGATAAATGGTTCATTCTCGGGTTGGCAATCAGTAACTAGTGGGGTGCCGCAGGGATCAGTGCTGGGACCCCAACTATTTACAATCTATAGTAACGATTTGGAAGAAGGGACCGAGTGTAACAGGTTTGCTGACAATACAAAAATGGGAGGAAAAGCAATGTGTGAGTAGGACACAAAAAAACCTGCAAAAGGACATAGGCAGGCTAAGTGAGTGGGCAAAAAATTGGCAGATGGCACATAATGTTGGAAAGTGTGAGGTTTTGCACTTTGGCAGACAAAAAAAAAATCGAAGAGCAAATTATTATTTAAATGGAGAAAAATTGCAAAGTGCTGCAGTATAGCGGGACCTGGGGCACGAAGCACAGGAGGATGGTATGCAGGTACAGCAAGTGATCAGGCAGGCCAGTGGAATCTTGGCCTTTATTGCAAAGAGGATGGAGTATAAAAGCAGGGAAGTCTTTCTACAGTTATACAGGGTATTGGTGAGGCCACACCTGAACTACTGCATACAGTTTTGGTTTTCATATTTAAGAAAGGATATCCTTGCTTTGGAGGCAGTTCAGAGAAGGTTCACAAGGTTGATTCTGGAGATAAGCGGTTGACATGAGAAAGGTTGAGTAGGTTGGGCCTCTATTCATTGGAATTCAGAAGAATGAGAGGTGATCTTATCGAAACGTATAAGATTATGAGGCGTTTTGACAAGGTGGATGCAGAGAGCATGTTTCCACTGATAGGAGAGACTAGAACTAGGGGGCATAACCTTAGAATAAAGGGGCCTCCCATTTAAAACTGAGATGAGGAGGAATTTCTTCTCTCAGAGGTTTGTAAATCTGTGGAATTCGCTGCCTCAGAGAGTTGTGGAAGCTGGGATATTGAATAAATTTAAGACAGAAATAGACAGTTTCTTAACCGATAAAGGAATAAGGGGTTATGGGGAGTGGGCAGGGAAGTGGACCTGAGTCCATGATCAAATCAGCCATGATCGTATTAAATGGTGGAGCAGGCTTGAGGGGCCGTATGGCCTACTCCTGCTCCTATTTCTTATGTTCTCACTCAAAGCCTCCTTGAAGAAATGTAACAGCCCCATGAACCTGATCTAATATCAGCCTTCATTTTCTTTAGTTGTTCCTTGTATTCAACTCTGTTTATTTGAGTATTAAATGTTTTTAATTTGTAGAAACATTTCTGTTTATATCTTATTTGTCTTTGTACATAACCTGTCAGCTACCTTGGCTTTTTCTTACCACATTTCCTTCTTTTGATTTTGGGTACCTGTTTGTTTTCCACATTTTTTAATCTTATTCTTAAAAACTTTCCATTTATATTCAACATCGGTCGAATCACCATCAAGGAGGGTTAGCCAATTTACTCATTCCAAATCATCTGCCATTTTGGAGAAGTTTGCTCTTCTGAAATCCGGTATGAATTGCAGGTTCTCAGTACCTTTAGTTCTACTAGCCAATTAGAACCGTATAACATTGTGATCACTGTTGCCCAGATGTTCCCCCACATGGAAGCCTGATACGAGGTCAGGCTCACTATTAAAAACAAGATCTAATATATGATTATCCCTCGTTACTTCATTAATATGTTTAGTCAGGAAACAGTCTTGTGTATTTTCAATAAATATTTCAGCTGCATTTTCCACCACAACAGCAGGTAAACCATCGTGCCAACATCAGTGGCAGGTTGGGGCCATAAAAGGTGCGGCGAGCGGCGGCCATGGGCAGTTTGGAGGCATACTACTTCAGGGAGCAGCGCGAGCTGGTGCAGGAGGGGGAGCGAAGACTGACGTCATCAAGGTCCAGTTCGGTGATTGAAGCGTGGGCAGATACAGCAGGCGAGGCGAGGTCGGGGCGAAGGAGCGGCGAGAGATTGTAGAGGGATGTGATCGGGGGCCACGAGAGGCGTGAGATCGGGGCCAGGGGCCCAGGGGCAGCACGGGCCAGCCCACACTGCGATATGTGTGCGCACTAGGTCCATCGGGGATTGGCGGAGGCCTATAAAAGGCCCAGCAGTCATCGGAGGCGGGAGTGCGAGCAGCGGGGAGTCCGGGGATCGGCGGAGGCCTATAAAAGGCCCAGCAGTCGTCGGAGGCAGGAGTGCGAGCAGCGGGGAGTCCGGGGATCGGCAGAGGCCTATAAAGGCCCAGCTGGTGCAGCAGCAGCAGCAGCAGCAGAGAGGCAAAAAGAAGTAGAAAGAAATCGAAAGGTCACAGCCAAGGGGGTAAGTGATTGGTGAGTAGTTTTTCTTTTTCTTTTCTATATCAGTAAGTAACATTTAGCATTGTTGTTGCCAAATTAAGTTAATCTCGGGGTTAAGTCATGGCAGGACAGCTCGGACACGTGTTATGCTCCTCCTGTACTATGTGGGAAGTCAGGGACGCTTCCAGTGTCCCTGACGAAGACGTGTGCGGGAAGTGTACCGCCTCCAGCTCATGACGGACCGTGTTGCAGCACTGGAGCTGCGGGTGGATTCACTCTGGAGCATGCACGATGCTGAGAATGACGTGAATAGCACGTTGGTCTCACCGCAGGTAAAGGGTACACAGCCAGATAGTAAATGGGTGACCAACAGGAAGAGCAGTGCAAGGAAGGTAGTGCAGGGGTCCCCTGCGGTCATCCCCCTGCAAAACAGATACACCGCTCTGGGTACTGTTGAGGGGGATGACTCATCAGGGGAGGGCAGCAGCAGCAGCCAAGTTCATGGCACCGTGGGTGGCTCTGCTGCACAGGAGGGCAGGAAAAAGAGTGGGAGAGCAATAGTGATAGGTGATTCGATTGCAAGGGGAATAGATAGGCATTTCTGCAGCCGCAACCGAGACTCCAGGATGGTATGTTGTCTCCCTGGTGCAAGGGTCAAGGATGTCTCGGAGCGGGTGCAGGACATTTTGAAAAGGGAGGGTGAACAGCCAGTTGTCGTGGTGCACATAGGTACCCATGATATAGGTAAAAAATGGGATGAGGTTCTACGAGACGAATTTAGGGAGCTAGGAGCTAAATTTAAAAAGTAGGACCTCAAAAGTAGTAATCTCAGGATTGCTACCAATGCCACGTGCTAGTCAGAGTAGGAATCGCAGGATAGCTCAAATGAATACGTGGCTTGAGGAGTGGTGCAAAAGGGAGGGATTCAAATTCCTGGGACATTGGAACCGGTTCTGGGGGAGGTGGGACCAGTACAAACCGGACGGTCTGCACCTGGGCAGGACCGGAACCAATGTCCTGGGGGGAGTGTTTGCTAGTGCTGTTGGAGAGGAGTTAAACTAACATGGCAGGAGGATGGGAACCTATGCAGGGAGACAGAGGGAAATAAAATGGAGGCAGAAGCAAAAGATAGAAAGGAGAATAGTAAAAGTGGAGGGCAGAGAAACCCAAGGCAAAAAACAAAAAGGGCCACATCACAGCAAAATTCTAAAGGGGCAAAGTGTGTTGAAAAGACAAGCCTGAAGGCTCTGTGCCTCAATGCAAGGAGTATTCGGAATAAGGTGGATGAATTAACTGCGATGACAGAAGTTAACGGATATGATGTAATTGGCATCACGGAGAAATGGCTCCAGGGTGACCTCGGCTAGGAACTCAACATCCAGGGGTATTCAACATTTAGGAAGGATAGGCAGAGAGGAAATGGAGGCGGGGTGGCGTTGCTGATTAAAGAAGAAATTAATGCAATAGTAAGGAGGGACATTAGCCTGGATGAAGTGGAATCGGTATGGATGGAGCTGCGGAATACCAAAGGGCAGAAAACGCTAGTGGGAGTTGTGTACAGACCACCAAACAGTAGTAGTGAGGTTGGGGACAGCATCAAACAAGAAATAAGGGATATGTGCAATAAAGGTACAGCAGTTATCATGGGCGACTTTAATCTACATATTGAGTGGGCTAACCAAACTGGTACCAATGCGGTGGAGGAGGATTTCCTGGAGTGTATTAGGGATGGTTTTCTCGACCAATATGTCGAGGAACCAACTAGAGAGCTGGCTATCCTAGACTGGGTGATGTGTAATGAGAAGGGACTAATTAGCAATCTTGTTGTGCAAGGCCCCTTGGGGAAGAGTGACCATAATATGGTAGAATTCTTTATTAAGATGGTGAGTGACATAGTTAATTCGGAAACTAGGGTTCTGAACTTAAGGAAAGGTAACTACGACGGTATGAGGCGTGAATTGGCTAGAATAGACTGGCAAAACATACTTAAATGGTTGATGGTGGATAAGCAATGGCAAATATTTAAAGATCACATGGATGAACTTCAGCAATCCCTGTCTGGAGTAAAAATAAAACGGGGAAGGTGGCTCAACCGTGGCTAACAAGGGAAATTAAGGATAGTGTTAAAACCAAGGAAGAGGCATATAAATTGGCTAGAAAAAGTAACAAACCTGAGGACTGGGAGAAATTTAGAATTCAACAGAGGAGGACTAAGGGTTTAATTAAGAGGGGGAAAATAGAGTACGAGAGGAAGCTTGCAGGGAACATAAAAACTGACTGCAAAAGCTTCTATAAATATGTGAAGAGAAAAAGATTAGTGAAGACAAATGTAGGTCCCTTGCAGTCGGATTCAGGTGAATTTATAATGGGGAACAATTGAACAAATACTTCGGTTCTGTCTTCACGAAGCAAGACACGAATAACCTTCCGAATGTACTCGGGGACAGTGGGTCTAGTGAGAAGGAGGAACTGAAGGATATCCTTATTAGGCGGGAAATTGTGTTAGAGAAATTGATGGGATTGAAGGCTGATAAATCCCCGGGGCCTGATAGTCTGCATCCCACAGTACTTAAGGAAGTGGTGCTTGAAATAGTGGATGCATTGGTGATCATTTTCCAACAGCCTATCGACTCTGGATCAGTTCCTATGGACTGGAGGGTAGCTAATGTAACACCACTTTTTAAAAAAGGAGGGAGAGAAAACAGGTAATTATAGACCGGTTAGCCTGACATCAGTAGTGGGGAAAATGTTGGAATCAATCATTAAGGATGAAATAGCAGTCCATTTGGAAAGCAGTGACGGGATCGGTCCAAGTCAGCATGGATTTATGAAAGGGAAATCATGCTTGACGAATCTTCTGTAATTTTTTGAGGATGTAATTAGCAGAGTGGACAAGGGAGAACCAGTGGATGTGGTGTATTTGGACTTTCAAAAGGCTTTTGACAAGGTCCCGCACAAGAGATTGGTGTGCAAAGTCAAATCGCATGGTATTGGGGGTAATGTACTGATGTGGATAGAGAACTGGTTGACCGACAGGAAGGACAGAGTCGGGATAAACGGATCCTTTTCAGAATGGCAGGGAAAGACTAGTGGAGTGCCACACGGCTCAGTGCTGGGACCACAACTCTTTACAATATACATTAACGATTTGGATGAGGGAATTGAGTGTAATATCTCCAAGTGTGCAGATGACACTAAACTGGGTGGCGGTGTGAGTTGTGAGGGGGACGCTAAGAGGCTGCAAGGTGACTTGGACAGGTTAGGTGAATGGGCAAATGCATGGCAGATGCAGTATAATGTGGATAAATGTGAGGTTATCCATTTTGGGGACAAAAACACAAAGGCAGAATAGGAAAAGGTGAGGTGCAACGCGACCTGGGTGTCATGGTTCATCAGTCATTGAAGGTTGGCATGCAGGTACAGCAGGTGGTGAAGAAGGCAAATGGTATGTTGGCCTTCATAGCTAGGGGATTTGAGTATAGGAGCAGGAAGGTCTTACTGCAGTTGTACAGGGCCGTGGTGAGGCCTCACCTTGAATATTGTGTTCAGTTTTGGTCTTCTAATCTGAGGAAGGACGTTCTTGCTATTGAGGGAGTGCAGCGAAGGTTCACCAGACTAATTCCAGGGATGGCTGGACTGTCATATGAGGAGAGACTGGATCAACTGGGCCTTTATTCACTGGAGTTTAGAAGGATGAGAGGGGATCTCATAGAAACGTATAAGATTCTGACGGGACTGGACAGGTTAGATGCGGGAAGAATGTTCCCGATGTTGAAGAAGTCCAGAACTAGGGGACATAGTCTTAGGATAAGGGGTAGGCCATTTAGGACTGAGATGAGGAGAAACTTCTTCACTCAGAGAGTTGTTAACCTGTGGAATTCCCTGCCGCAGAGAGTTGTTGATGCCAGTTGATTGGATGTATTCAAGAGGGAGTTAGATATGGCCCTTACGGCTAACGGGATCAAGGGGTATGGAGAGAAAACAGGAAAGGGGTACCGAGGGAATGATCAGCCATGATCTTATTGAATGGCGGTGCAGGGCTTGAAGGGCTGAATGGCCTACTCCTGCACCTATTTTCTATGTTTCTAAGTGTGTGATCTGGGGGCCTGTAACAATTACCAATAATTAATCCCTGCCCATGAGTTTGGCCCACTTGAACCGAGATAGATTCAGCTGTGCCTGTTGAGGCAAGATCAAGTCTCTCTCTAGCTATTAGATTCTTACTGATAAAAATAGCAACCCCACCTCCCCATGACCTACCCTCACCTTTCTGAAACCCTTGTCGCCCTTTAGGTGAATGTCTGTGCCATCATCATCATCTAGCCATGTCTGAGAAATATACAATTTGTCTAACTTCTCCACCACAGCATAGGATTGCAATTCTAACAAATTGCTTCTAACACTCCTTGCATTTACATGAAAGCAATTTAAAGGTCCAGCGAACATCTCCCAATTATTGATGAAATGAAACTTCTTGTTGCAGGGGTCCCAAAACCAGATGCTGAATCCAACGATTTGGCTATTCCTCTCCATCGATCTGGACATGACTGATCATTCATTCATTCATAGGCACTCCCTCGAAATCGAGGAAGACTTGCTTCCACTCCAAAAGTGAGTTCTCAGGTGACTGAACAGTCTAATATGGGAAGTACAGTCTCTGTCGCAGGTGCGACAGTCGTTGGAGGATAGGGTGGGTGGGGAATCTGGTTTGCCTCACGCTCCTTCTGTTGCTTGTGCTTATTTTCTGCATGCTCTCGGCGACGAGACTGGAGGTACTCAGCGCCCTCCCAGTTATTCTTCCTCCACTTAGGGCGGTCTTTGGCCAAGAACTTCCAGGTGTCGGTAGTGATGTTGCATTTTATCAAGGAGGCTTGGAGGGTGTCCTTGAAAAGTTTCCTCTGCCCACCTGGGGCTCGCTTGCTGTCTAAGAGTTAAGAGTAGAGCGCATGCGGACAATGTGGCCTGCCCAACGGAGCTAGTCGAGTGCAGTCAGTGTTTCGATGCTGGGGATGTTGACCTGATCGAGAACACTGATGTTGGTGCGTCTATCCTCTCAGGGAATTTGCAGGATCTGGCGGAGGAACCGTTGGTGGTATTTCTCCAGCGATTTGAGCTGTCTATTGTATTTGGTCCACCAACCTGACCCTGCCTCACAGCACTGCCCCCCCAGTCATCAAGATCCATGCCACGGCCCTAGACAACTTTCCATATCTCAGGAGCCAGGCGGTGTTGAACCTCGACGACGAGGTTCAACACCGCCTCCACACCGCCTCCACTGCACCAGCACAGCCTTCGGCCGTTTGAGGAAGAGAGTGTTCGAAGATCATGCCCTCAAATCTGGCACCAAACTTATGGTCTACAGGGCCGTAGTGATACCCACCCTCCTGTATGGCTCAGAAAGTAATAGCCCGGAGACTACGACCCTTGCACCCTTTTGCTGAAGGACATCTATGAGGCTTTTGTAGGAATCCTGCAAAAACAAATGGACTTCTATCCATAATATTGTAAGTTCCAATATGTAAACCTACTACAGTATCTTGACACTCACCTTTCATCAGTTCATCCACACGAACCCGGACATCAGCTACCTTGGCCCCTGGAAGACAGAAAACTGCTCTTGACAGAGCCTTACCTCAACAACTCTTTTTTTTGGGGGGGGGGGGGGGGGAGACAAAATAAACATTAAATCAAGTGCCCCCCGATCTGGGGGACACTCCAGGCACTTATACCTGCCCTTTTTTTTGTTTTTTTTTCCTTTTGTGATTTTTTTGGGGGCATTAAGACCATATAATTTACAAGTGCCCCCTATAAAACCTCACCTCAACAAAGGGTGCTGTCTGTGTGCCAGCTGATAGAGTCCCCTTTGAGGATTGTCCGTTGCTTCTTGCTCTTCAAACGGCGTCATCTAGTACTTTGCAGCCTTCCATTTACCTTTTCCAAGATGTTGATATGAGCATTGAGGTTTGGTGTCACTGGTGCTGACCTCATTACCTGTGCGTTCTTCAAATCACAAAGCGGGGCATACCTGTTTGAAGTAATAAAAAAATTCAAAGAAACTCTCCCTTTTAACAAGCACAGAGACTCTGCCCCTTTAAGGAAGGCGCGCCCTGTATTTTTCGCCGATTGATCCGGCAGCCCCGCCGCTGATTGGCGCGCGCTGGGTGGGCTCATGCCTCGCGCGGCTTCGCCATTGGCTGCGGGCTGAGTAGCGGCGGCGCGCAAGCGGGACGACGGTTGTTTGGCGGGCTCAGCTCGCGGCCCGGATGGTTGAGATGGGCACTGGCGCGGGGCCAGCCCATTGGGGGAGATTGTCTGCAGAGGGTCGTTTCGCAGCGGAGGAGGTAAGTAAGCACGTCCAGGTTTCCTGCGGACACACGCACGGATGGTGAGGTTTGGCGGCAGAATTGTCGGCGGGTGGTGGCTGTAGGAAAACTTCGGGCGTGGACGGGCCTTGGTTACTGGCGGGTTAGGAGGGGGGGAGGGAAGATATTCGGCCGCCATCTTTGGGCAGGACAAGGCCGACTGCACATAGGGCGAGAAAGACGGGGCTTTCTGACGTCACAACGCTCGCCATTGTCCTGCCACAGGGCAGGAAGCATGCGTAGCGTCCATCTTACTGCAGGGAGGCCATCAAGTACAGGATGGTGACCAGTAACATGAAAACATAAGAACATGAGAAATAGGACCAGGAGTGGGCCATTTAGCCCCTCGAGTCTGCTCCATCATTCAATAAAATCATAGCTGCAGCATCTGGAGTAGTTTTCCTTGGAGCAGGGCAGGTTTAAATGATGTGCTCACAATTATGACAGCTTTTCATTGAGTCAGAGAACAAGAGTGGTTCTGCTCACAGCATCATAGAATGGTTACAGCACGGAAGAAGCCCATTTGACCTGTCGAGCCCATGGCCGGCTCCCAGCATGTCCCACTCCCCAACCTTTCACCCTACACTTGCAAATGTTTTTCTTTCCAATACCTATCCAACTCCCTTTTTGAAAGCTGTGATTGAGTCTGCCTCCACCACCCTTTCAGGCAGTGCATTCCAGATTCTAACCACTCGCTGCGCAAACATTTTTTTTCTTCTGTCCTTTTTGGTTCTTCTGCCAATCACCTTAAATCTCTGTCATCTAGTTCTTGACCCATCTGCCAATGGGAACAGTTTCTCTCTATCTACTCTGTCCAGTCCCCTCATGATTTTGAACACCTCTATCAAATCTCCTCACCATCTTCTCTGCTCTAAGGAGAACAAACTCTGCTTCTCCAGTCTTTCCACGTAACTGAAGTCCCTCATCTCGTGAATGATTCTTGTAAATCTTTTCTGCACCATCTCTGGGACCTTCACTTCCTAATGTGCCGTGCCCAGAATTGGACACACTACTCCAGTTGAGGCCTAACCATTGTTTTATAAAGGTTCATCACTGCCTCCTTGCTTTTGAACTCTACGGCTCTGTGATGTCCAGCATCCCGTAAGCTTTTTAAATTTAACCGATTTCTCAACCTGTCCTGCCACCTTCAACGATTTGTGCACATACCTTGCTGTTCATGCACCCCCTTTAGGATTGTACCCTTTATTTTATATTGCTTCTCCTCGTTCATTTAATCATGCTTCACTAATTTTATTTTTCAACTCCGATTCACGACCTCATTTTATTTCTTCCTCTGAGCGATGGTTACTCTGGGGAGTGCAGCCAGCACCCAAGTGAAGACTGCCCGAAGTGGAGAAAGTTCTTCGAGTCTCAACGCAAAGAGCGTGAGGAGGTCAAGCGCAGACAACGGAAGGAGCGGGCGGCAATCCAGCCCCACCCCCTTCCTTGACGAGTGTCTGTCCCACCTGTGAATGGGTCTGTGGCTCTCGTATTGGACTGTTCAGCCACCAGAGAACTCACTTTGGGAGTGGAAGCAAGTCTTCCTTGATTCCGAGGGACTGCCTATGATGAAGTCCACGGCACCATGGGTGGCTCAGCTACACAGGAGGGGAGGAAGAAGAGTGGAAGAGCAATAGTGGTAGGGGATTCGATAGTTGGGGGAACAGGCAGGCGCTTCTGTGCCTGCAGACGTGACTCCAGGGATGATATGTTGTCTCCCTGGTGCCAGGGTCAAGGTTGTCACTGAACGGTTGCATGGAGCAGGAGTAGGCTGTACGGCTCCTCGGCCCTGCTTCAATAAGATCATTGCTGATCATCGACCTCGACTCCACTTTCCTGCCTGAGCTCCAAGTCCCTTGATTCCCCTAGAGTCCAAAAATCTATCTATCTCGGCCTTGTTAATTCAGAAACGAGGGTCCTGAAATTAAAGAAAGGTAACTTCGATGGTATGAGACACGAATTGGCTAGGATAGACTGGCGAATGATACTTAAAGAGTTGACGGTGGATAGGCAATGACAGACAGTTAAAGATCACATGGATGAACTTCAACAATTGTACATCCCTGTCTGGCGTAAAAATAAAATGGGGGAGATGGCTCAACCGTAGCTAACAAGGGAAATTAGGGATAGTGTTAAATCCAAGGAAGAGGCATATAAATTAGCCAGAAAAAGCAGCAAACCTGAGGACTGGGAGAAATTTAGAATTCAGCAGAGGAGGACAAAGGGTTTAATTAGGAGGGGGGAAAGAGAGTATGAGAGGAAGCTTGCTGGGAACATAAAAACTGACTGCAAAAGCTTCTATAGATATGTGAAGAGAAAAAGATTAGTGAAGACAAATGTAGGTTCCTTACAGTCAGAATCAGGTGAATTTATAATGGGGAACAAAGAAATGGCAAACCAATTGAACAAATACTTTGATTCTGTCTTCACTAAGGGAGACACAAATAACCACCTGGAAATGCTAGGGGACCGAGGTTTTAGCGAGAAGGAGGAACTGAAGGAAATCCTTATTAGTCAGGAAATTGTGTTGGGAAATTGATGGGATTGCAGGCTGATAAATCCCCAGGGCCTGATAGTCTGCATTCCAGAGTACTTAAGGATCTGGCCCTAGAAATAGTGGATGCATTGGTGGTCATTTTTCAACATTCTATAGACTCTGGATCAGTTCCTATGGATTGGAGGGTAGCTAATGTAACCCCACTTTTTAAAAAAAGGAGGGAGAGCGAAAACGGGGAATTATAGACCTGTTAGCCTGACATCGGTAGTAGGGAAAATGTTGGAATCAATTATTAAAGATGTAATAGCAGCACATTTGGAAAGCAGTGACAAGATCGGTCCAAATCAGCATGGATTTATGAAAGGGAAATCATGCTTGACAAATCTAGAATTTTTTGAGGATGTAACTAGTAGAGTGGACAAGGGAGAACCAGTAGATGTGTTGTATTTGGACTTTAAAAAGGCTTTTGACAAGGTCCCACATGAGATTAGTGTGCAAAAATTAAGGCACATGGTATTGGGAGTAATGTATTTTCGTGGATGGAGAACTGGTTGGCAGACAGGAAGCAAAGAGTAGGAATAAACGGATCCTTTTCAGAATGGCAGGCAGTGACGAGTAGGGTACCGCAAGGTTCAGTGCTGGGACCCCAGCTATTTACAATATACATTACTGATTTAGACGAAGGAATTGAATGTAATATCTCCAAGTTTGCAAATGACACTAAGCTGGGTGGCAGTGTGAGCTGTGAGGAGGATGCTAAGAGGCTGCAGGGTGACTTGGACAGGTTAGGTGAGTGAGCAAATGTGTGGCAGATGCAGTATAATGTGAGGTTATCCATTTTGGTGGCAAAAACAGGAATATTATCTGAATGGTGACAGATTAGGAAAAGGGGAGGTGCAACGAGACCTGGGTGTCATGGTTCATCGGTCATTGAAAGTTGGCATGCAGGTACAGCAGGCGGTGAAGAAGGCAAATGGCATGTTGACCTTCATAGTGAGAGGATTTGAGTATAGGAGCAGGGAGGTCTTACTGCAGTTGTACAGGGCCTTGGTGAGGCTACACCTTGACCATTGTGTACAGTTTTGGTCTCCTAATCTGAGGAAGGACATTCTTGCTTTTGAGGGATTGAAGCGAAGGTTCACCAGACTGATTCCCGGGATGGCAGGACTGACCCATGAAGAAAGACTGGATCGACTAGGCTTATTCTCTGGAATTTAGAAGAATGAGAGGGGGTCTCATAGAAACCTATAAAATTCTGACGGGATTAGACAGGTTAGATGCAGGAAGAATGTTTCCGATGTTTGGGAAGTCCAGAACCAGGGGTCACAGTCTTAAGGATAAGGGGTAAGACATTTAGGACCGAGATGAGGAAAAACTTCTTCACTCAGAGAATTATGAACCTGTGGAATTCTCGAGCACAGAAGCTTGTTGAGGCCAAGTTCGTTAGATATATTCAAAAGGGAGTTAGATGTGGCCTTTACGGCTAAAAGGATCAAGGGGTATGGAGAGAAAGCAGGAATCGGGTACTAAAATTGCATGATTAGCCATGATCATATTGAATGGTGGTGCAGGCTCGAAGGGCAGAATGGCCTACTCCTGCACCTATTTTCTGTGTTGAATATACTCAGAGACTCGGCATCCACAGCTCTCTGGGGCAAAGAATTCCAAAGATTTACAACCCTCTGAGTGAAGTAATTCCTCCCCATCTCGTTCTTAAATGGTCATCTCCTTTTCCTGAGACTGCCCTCTAGTTCTAGACACTCCAGCCAGGGAAAACAACATCTCAGCATCTACCCTGTTAATCTCCTTGAGAATCTTGTGTATTTCAATGAGATCACCTCTCATTTCTTCTAAACTACAAAGAGTATAAGCCCATTCTACACAATCTCTCATCAGAAGACAGCCCCCTCATCCCAGGAATCAATCTAGTGAACCTTCATTTCACTGCCTCCAAGACACGTATATCCTTCCTTGGGTAAGGAGACCAAAACTGTGCCAGTACTCCAGATGTGGTCTCACCAAGGCCCTGTACAATTGTGGCAAGCCTTCCTTACTGTTGTACTCCAGCCCCCTTGCAATAAAGAACAATATGCCATTTGCCTTCCTTTTTGCTTGCTGTATCTGCATGCTCACTTTCTGTATTTCTTGCATGAGGGCACCCAAATCTCTCTGAACACCATCATTTAAATGTTTCTCACCATTTAAAAGATATTCTGTTTTTCTTTTCCTCCTGCCAAAGTGAATAATCTCATATTTCCCTACGTTATATTCCATCTGTCACCTTACTGCCCACTAACATAGTCTTATCTATGTCTCTTTGCAGACTTTTGTGTTCTCCTCACAGCTTACTGTCCCACCTAGTTTTGTATCCGCAAAAGTAGATACATTGCACTCAGTCCCTTCATCTAGGTCATTAATGTAAATTGTAAATAGCTGAGACCCCAGCACTGTTCCTTGCGGCACCCCACTAGCTACAGCCTGCCATCCTGCAAAGGACCTGTTTATCCCTGCTCTCTGTTTTCTGTTCATTAACCAATCCTCTATCCATGCTAATACATTATCTTCAAGGGAAAGTGTGAGGTTATCCACTTTGGCAGGAAAATGAAAAAAGCAAATTATTATTTAAATGGAGAGAGATTACAAAATGCTGCAGTACAGAGGGACTTGAGGTTCCTTGTGCATGAAACACAAAGTTACTATGCAGGTACAGCAAGTAATCAGGAAGGAAAATGGAATGTTGGCCTTTATTGCAATGGGGATAGAGTATAAAAGCAGGGAAGTCCTGCTACAACTGTACAGGGTATTGATGAGACCACACCTAGAGTACGGCATTCAATTTTGGTCTCCTTATTTAAGGAGGGATATACTTGCATTGGAGGCAGTTCAGAGCAGATTCACTTGGTTGATTCCTGAGATGGAGGTGTTCACTTATGAAGAAAGCTTCAGCAAGTTGTGCCTATATTAATTGGAGTTTAGAAGAATGAGAGGTGATCTTATTGAAACATATACGATACCGAGGGGGCTCGACAAGGTAAATGCAGAGAGGATGTTTCTACTCGTGGGGGAATTTAGAACTAGGGGGCATAGTTTAAAAATAAGGGGTCACCCATTTAGAACTGAGATAAGGAGGAATTTCTTCTCTCGGTCGTAAATCTGTGGAGACTGGGTCATTGAATATATTTAAGGTGGAGATAGACCATTTTTTGAACGATAAGGGAGTGAATGGTTTTGGGGAGTGGGCAGGGAAGTGGAGCTGAGCCCAAGATCAGATCAGCCATGATATTAATTGGCAGTGCAAGCTCGAGGGACCAAATGGCCTACTCCTGCTCCTAGTTCTGTTTATCCATGAGCCCTTGTCTTTTGTAAGAACCTTTTATGTGGCACCTTATCGAATGCCTTTTGGAAATCCAAATATACTACATCCACTGGTTCCCCTTTATCTGCCCTGCTAGTTACATCCTCAAAAAAGATTAATAAATTTGTCAACTATGACTTCCTTTTTCATAAAACCATGTTGACTCTGCCTAATCATGTTATGATTTTCTAAGTGTCCTTCCTTAACAATGGATTCTAGTATTTTCCAGACAACTGTTGTCCGGCTAACTGGCCTGTAGTTCCCTGTTTGCTCTCTCACTCCTCTCTCCCTCCTTTCTTGAATAGCGATGTTATATTTTCTATCTTCCAATCAGCTGGGACTGCTCTAGACTCTAGGGAAATTTGGAAGATCAAAACCAATGCACCTACTATCTCTGCAGCGATCTCTTTTAGAATCCTAGGATGTAGGCCGTCTGGTCCAGGGGATTTGTCCGCTTTTAGTCCCATTAGTTTCTCTAGTACTTTTTCTCTACAAATATTAATTACATTAAGTTCCTCACCCTCATTAGACCCTAGGTTCCCCACCATTTTAGGTATGTTTTGTACGTCTTCTACTGTGAAGACAAATACAAAATATTTGTTTAACATTTCTGCCATTTCCTTATTGCCCATAATAATTTCTCCTGTCTCAGCCTCTAAGGGATCAATGTTTACTTTTTCTACTCTTTCTTTTTACATACTTGTAGAAGTTCTTACAATCTGTTTTTATATTTCTGGCTAGTTTTCTCTCATTCAATTGTTTCCCTTTTTATCAATTTTTTGGTCATCTGTTGCTGATTTCTGAAACTGCGAATCATGAGGCTTACTATTTTTTGCATCATTAGAAGCTGCTTCTTTCAATCCATTGCTATCCTTCACTTTTTTAGTTAGCCATAGATGGATCACTTTTCCTGTGGAGCTTTAATTTTTCAATGGAATGCATTTTTGTTGAGAATTATGAAATATTTCTTTAAATGTTAGCCGCTGCTTATCTACTGCCATACCTTTTAATCTATTTTTCCAAACTACCTTAGCCAACTAGCCCTTCATACCTATGTAATTGGCTTTATTTAAGTTTAAGACTCTAGTTTCAGACTTGGGTAAGTCACTCTCAAACAGGATAAGGAAATCAAGACAACCTTATGACCGATACAGAGTGCTCAATACTGCAGAACCGGAGAGGAGTATAGAAAGTGCAGGGGTGAAATTAAAAAGGAAATTATGAAAGCAAAGAGAGGCATGAAAAAATATTGGCAATTAAAATCAAGGAAAAACCCAAAGATAAATACATTAAGAGCAAGAGGATAACTAAAAGAGTAGGGCCTATTCGGGGCCATAAAGTAAACCTATGTGGAGGCGGAAGACGTGGGTATGGTTCATAATTATAACTTTGTGTCTGCTTTCACAAAAGAGAGGGACGATGCGGACATTGCAATCAGGGACGATGAGTATGAAATATTAGATGTAATAAACATAGTGAGAGAGGAAGTATTAGCATCTTTGAAAGCGGATAAATCCCCAGGCTCGGATGAAATGTATCCCAGGTTGTTAAGAGAAGCAAAAGAAGAAATAGCAAAGGCTGCCCATCATTTTTCAATCCTCTCTGGCTACAGTTGTGGTGCCAGAGGGTTGGAGGATTGCTAATGTTGTATCTTTGTTTAAAAAGGGAGAAAGGGATAGACCAAGTAATTACAAGCCAGTCAGCCTAATCTCGGTGGTGGGAAAATTATTGGAAACAATTCTGACAGGATAAATCTTCTTTTAAAAAGTCACAGATTAATCAAGGACAGCCAGCATAGATTTGTTCAGGGAAGATCGTGTCTGACTAACTTGATTACATTTTTTGAGGAGGTAACAATGACGGTGGTGCATTTGATGTAGTCTGTATGGATTTCAGCAAGGCTTTTGATAAGGTCCCACATGGCAGACTGGTCACAAAAGTAAAAGCCCATTGGATCCAAGGCAAAGTGGCAAGTTGGATCCAAAATTGGTTCAGAGGCAGGAAGCAAAGGGTAATGGTTGATGGGTGTTTTGTGACCCCTGTGAGGTTCCGCAGGGCTCATTACTAGGTCCCTTGCGTTTTGTGGTATACATCAATGATTTGGACTTGAATGTAGGGGGTACAATTAAGAGGTTTCCAGATTATATGAAAGTTGGCCGTGTGGTTGATACTGAAGAAGAAAGCTGTGGACTGCAGGAAGATATCAATGGACTGGTCAAGTGGGTAGAACAGTAGCAAATGGAATTCAATCCGCAGAAATGTTAGCGAATGCATTTAGGAAGGACTAACAATGCAAGAGAATACACAATAAATGGTAGGACACTGAGACGTGTAGAGGAACATAGGAACCTGCCACTGTGTGTCACCAGATTACTGAGGGTACCAGAACAGGTGGGTAAGGTGGTTTAGAAGGCATATGGGATAGTTGCCTTTATTAGCTGAGGCACAGAATATAAGAGCAGGGAGGTTATGCTTGAATTGTATAAAACATTAGTTAGGCCACAGTTATAGTACTGCGTGCAGTTCTGGTCATCACATCACAAGAAAGATGTGATTGCACTAGAGGGGGTACAGAGGAGATTTACGAGGATGTTGCCTTGAGTGGAGAATTTTAACTATGAGGAAAGATTGGGTTGCTTTCTTTGGAACAGAGAAGGCTGAGGGGAGTCCTAATTGTGGTGTATAAAATGATGAAGGGCCTGGATAGAGTGGATAGGAAGGACCTATTTCCCTTAGCAGAGAGGGCAATAATCGGGGATTTAAAGTAATTAGAAGGTTCAGAGGAGATTTGAGGAGTCATACTTTCATGCAGCAGGTGGTGGAGGTCTGGAACTCACTGCCTGAAAGGGTGTTGGAGGCAGAAACCCTCATAGCATTTAAAACGTACTGGAAGTGCCATAACCGACAACGCTATGGGCCAAGAGATGGAAAGTGGGATTTGGCTGGCACGGACATGATGGCCCGAATGGCGGCCTCCTGTGCTGTAAATTTCTATGATCTTGTACTTGCAGTGATGACTAGGCTTGTATTTCCTTGAATATAGAAGATTAATGGATGATCTAATTGAAGTGTTTAAGATGATTCAATAAGTTGATCAGGTAGATCGAGAGAAACTGTTTCCTCTGGTGAGGGAGTCCTCAACAAAGGGACACAACCTTAAAATTAGAGCTAAGCCGTTCAATCCTAGAATCGTAGAAATTTACAGCATGGAAGGAGGCCATTTCGGCCCATCGTGTCCGCACTAGCTGACCAAGAGCTATCCAGCCGAATCCCACTTTCCAGCTCTTGGTCCGTAGCCCTGTAGGTTACAGCACTTTGGGCCCAAGTTTCCACATGATTTGCGCCTGATTTTTAGGAGCAACTGGTGGAGAACGGACTATCTTAGAAATCGCAATTCTCCACATTTTTTTTTCTGCAGTTCTAGTCAGGTATAACAGTTCTACTTTGGAACAGAATTTTTTCTTCAAAAGGGGGCATATCCGGCCACTGACGCCTGATTTGAAAGTTTCCACAGTGAAAACGTACTCCAAACGAAAGTAGAATGGAGCAAGTGAAGATTTTTGTAGAACTGAAAAAACCTGTTCTACACATTAAAAAATCAGGCGCAGGTTACAAATTAGGCGTCCAGAACGAGGTGGGGGGGGGGAAGGGAAGTCATTAAATTATACAATAAATCCTTATTTATACTTCTACAAATATTATACAAATAAATCCAACCTGAATAAACATTTATAAGCAAAGAAAAGATTAAATAAACCATCTTCCTACCTGTGTGAAAGTGCTTCAGGCAGGCCTTTCGGGACCGAAGGCTGCCGGCGAGTCCCCAGCACCAGATTTACAGGTAGGTGGCGTTGGGTTGGGTTGGGGTGGGGGGGGAGGGGGCGCGGGTGTCGGGTCTGGTCCGGAGGCGGCGGGGGGGGGGGGAGGAGGCGGGGGGGGGGGAGGAGGCGGGGGGGGGGGGGGAGGAGGCGGGGGGGGGGGGGGAGGAGGCGGGGGGGGGGGGAGGAGGCGGGGGGGGGGGAGGAGGCGGGGGGGGGGCGGGGCGCGGGTGTCGGGTCTGGTCCGGTCCGGAGGCAGGGGTGGGGGGAGGAGCGGGTGTCGGGTCTGGTCCGGAGGCAGGGGGAGGCGGGGAGCGGGTGTCGGGTCTGGTCCGGAGGCGCGGGGAGCGGGTGTCGGGTCTGGTCCGGAGGCAGTGGGGGGGAGCAGGGAGCGGGTGTCGGGTCTGGTCCGGAGGCAGGGTGGGGGCGGGGAGTGAGTGTCGGGTCTGGTACGGAGGCAGGGCGGGGGCGGGGAGCGAGTGTCGGGTCTGGTCGGGGGCGGGGGGGAGCAGGAGCTGGCCGTGGGAAGAGCCTTATTCACGCAGCCCCAGTGAGGCCATTCTGCCAGGGCTAGGGGCTGCGTGCTTCGGGCGCCTCCTTCACAGTTCGGCGCCTGGAGCTACTGCACTGTAGCGCGCATGTGCAGAGGTCCCGGCACTGTTTTCAACGCAGGGACCTGGCTCCGCCCCCCCCACAGCTCGTGCTGGCTGCGCCGAGGGCCAGAGGACCTGCAAGTAGGTGGAGAATACCAAGGATTTTTTTAGGCGCACTTTGTGGCGCGAAAAACGGGCGTCCAGGTCGGGACTGCGCCGTTCTAGGCGTGTGTGGAAACTTGGGCCCTTTAAGTGCACATCCAAGTATCTTTTAAATGTGGCGAGTGTTCCTGCCTCTACCACCCTTTCAGACAGTGAGTTCCAGACCCTCACCACCCTCTGGGTAAATAAATTTTCCCTCATATCTCCTCTATAGCCCCCCCCCACTCCCCCAATTACTTTAAATCTATGCCCCCTAGTTGTTGACCTCGCGGCCAAGAGAAACAGGTCTTATCCACTCCATCCAGGCTCCTCATAATCTTATACACCTCAATCAGGTCTCCCCTCAGCCTCCTCTGATCCAAAGAAAACAGACCCAGCATCTCCAATCTTTCCTCATAGCCAAAATTCTCCAGTCCAGGCAACATTTTTCTAAATCTCCTCTGCACCCTTTCCAGTGCAATCACATCTTTCCTGTAACAGTCCTCCAGCTGCGGCCTAATCAGTGTTTTATACAGTTCAAGCATGACCTCCTTGCTCTTGTATTCCACGCCTCGACTAATAAAGGCAAGTATTCCATATGCTGCCTTAACCACCTTATCTACCTGGCCTGCTACCTTCAGCGATCTATGCACCTGCATTCCAAGGTCCCTTTGTTCCTCTACAATGTCGTACCATTTAATGTGTATTCCCTTGCCTTGTTAGACCTCCACAAATGCATTACCTCATACTTATCCGAATTGAATTCCATTTGTCACTGTTCTGCCCACCTGACCAGTACATTTGATATCTTCCTGCAGTCCGCAGGTTTTTTCTTCATTCTCAACCACACAGCCTATTTTAGTGTAATCTGCAAACTTCTTAATCATACCCCCAACACTCCAGTCCAACCACAAAAAGCAAGGGACCCAGTACTGAGCCCTGCAGAACCACACTGGAAACAGCCTTCCAGTCACAAAAACACTCATCATCCATTACCCTTTGCTTCCTGCCTCTGAGCCAATTTTGGATCCAACTTGCCACTTTGCCGTGGATCCCATGGGGTTTTACTTCCGTGACCAGTCTGCCATGTGGAACTTTATCAAAATCTTTGCTAAATCCACATACACTACATCAAACACACTTCCCTCATCAACCCTCAAGGTTACCTCTTTGAAAAATTCAATCAAGGTAGTCAGACACGACCTTCCCTTAACAAATCCATGCTGCCTGTCCTTGATTAATTTGTGTTTTTCCAAATGAAGATGTATCTTGTCCCTCAGAAATGTTTTCCAATAATTTTCCCACCACTGAGATTCAGGGGTAATGTTAAGCACTTCCTCAAACAGATGCTGAGAGTCTGTTTCGCTTGGCTCGAGAGTCTAGAACTAGGGCTCTTAAACTCAGGATAAGGAGTCTGCCATTTAGGACTGAAATGAGGAGAAATTTCTGCACTCAGGGTTGTGAATCTTTGGAATTCTCTACCTCAGAGGACACTGGATACTCAGTCATCGAGTATATTCAGGGCTGCGATAGATAGCTGTTTGGACACTAAAGGAATCATGGGGATAGTGCGGGAAAGTGGAGCTGAAGTACAAGATCAGCCATGATCTTATTGAACGGCGGAGCAGGCTCGAATGGCCATATGGCCTACTCCTGCTCCTATTTCTTATGTTCTTAAAGGGTAGTGAAAACCCGGAACTCTGTTCCTCATAAAACTGAGGCTGGGGGCCAATTGTAAATTTCAAAACTGAGATTGATAGATTCTTCTTAGGCAAGGTATTAAGGATGATGGAACCAAGGCAGGTGGACAGAGTTAAGTTACAGATCAGCCATGATAGAATTGAGTGGCGGAACAGGCTCAAGGACCAAATGGCCTATTCCTGCTCCTATGTTCTGACTTTTCTAAACAGCTTTTATAGGGGATTAGATTGGGAGGATATGCAGAAGGAATTAAACCTGGGCCCCTCCTGTTCCTATCACTGTTACACTGGGCGTTGCCTTTACCCACTGACCCTGCTGGAAAATGCACCTATGAGGTGCCAGATGAGGATAATGGAATAACCTGTCGAAGTTCACAGATGGGAGATTGGGCACGTGGGTCACATTGGAGAGAAACTGGTGAGGTGTAGAACTGAACCCAGCATAGGATATTAAGGGAATTCAGAGATATGAGGATAGTGCAGGAAAGTGGAGTTGAGGTAGAAAATCAGCCATGATCTTATTGAACATAAGAAATAGGAGCAGAAGTAGGCCACCTGGCACCTTGAGCCTGCTCCGCTATTTAATAAGGTCCTGGCTGATCTGATCATGGACTCAGCTCCATTTCCCTAACCGCTCCCCATAACCCTTTATTCCCTTATCACTCAAAAATCTGTATCTCTGCCTTAAATATATTCAATGACCCAGCCTCCACAGCTCTCTACGGCAGAGAATTCCACAGATTTACAACTCTCTGAGAGAAGAAATTCCTCCTCAGAATTTTAAATGGGCAGCCCCTTATTCTGACACTATGGGCTCAATTTCCCCAGTAATTTGTGCTGTTTTTTTGGAGCAGGCTGCTCTTTTTGACCAAAGTTGAAAAACCACAGTTTCCCCAATCAATTTGCACATGTAAGTCAGCTAGTTACGATTTTTTTAGGTCCGTTTTCTTTCAGCCAAAGGGGGCGTAACCAGCCACCTATGCCAATTAGGGAAGCTTGGCCAGCTGAGCGTTACTTCAGTTCTGCTTAGGCCAGCGTATGTGGCCTCTGCTGAAAAACGTTCCCTAGATTTAAGGAAATTGGTGCAGCAGCTGCCCGGATACACAGCAGCAACTTATCTCCAACCCTGCCCAAAGGCTGTCTGGTCCCATTCTTGGTCCCCGGTTTACTCACAAGCAAGAGCGAGAAGTTGCTGCTATGTGTTTTCAATTTTAATGTGTTGGGAGCTGGCTGTATGCTTCAGCTCGCATTGTGTCCCTGGTTACCATGGCAGCCCGATCTTTTTAGCGCAGATCAAGGCTCTGCCCCCAAAACTAAAGGTCGGGTTAGGCCACGCCAAAATGAACAAATCCAATGGGGAAACTTATAATTTTTTTTTTTGGCGTATGTGGGCCCCCAAAAAAATCGGGCGTAACTCTTCAAGTACACCAAAAAAATGCTTTGGGGAAAATTGAGCCCGAAGTCCCCTCGTTTTAGTTTCCCCTATGAATGGAATTATCCTCTCTGCAGCCAGCTTGTCGAGCCTCCTCATTATCTTATATGTTCCGATACGATCACCTCTCATTCTTAACGTATAGGCTCAACCTATCTTCATAAGTCAACCCCCTCATCTCCAGAATCAACCTAGTAAATCTTCTCTGAACAGCCTCCAGTGCAAGTATATCCTCCCTTTAAATACGGAGATCAAAACTGTACACAGTACTCTACATGTGACCTCACCAATACCCTGTACAGTTGTAGCAGGACTACTCTGCTTTTATACTCTATCCCCCTTGCAATAAAGGCCAACATTCCATTTGCTTTCCAGATTGCTTGCTGTACCTGCATAACTTTTTGTGTTTCATGCACAAGGACTCCCAGGTCCCTCTGTACTGCAGCACTTTGCAATTTTTCTCCGTTTAAATTATAATTTGCTTTTCTATTTTTTTTCTGTTGAAGTGGATAACCTCACATTTTCCCACATTATACTCCATCTGCCAAATTTTTGCCTGCTCACTTAGCCTGTTTATATCCCTTTGCAACAGCTTTCTCACAACGTGCTTTCCCACCATTCTTTGCATCTTCAGCAAACTTGGCTACATTGCACTCAGTCCCTTCATCCAAGTCATTAATATAGATTGTAAATAGTTGAGGCCCCAGCACCGATCCCTGCGGCACCCCACTAGTTACTGTTTGCCAACCGGAAAGTGACCCATTTATCCCGACTCTCTGTTTTGAATGGCAGATCAGGCTTGAGGAGCCGAATGACTTACTCCTAGTTCTTATGTATGTTCTTGTGTGCATTCACGACTGTATGTGGCAGGACTGCAGAGCTTTGATCTGATTCGTTGATTGTGGGATCGCTAGCTCTGTTTATATCATGTTGCTTCCGGTGCTTAGCATGCATGTAGTCCTGTGTTGCAGCTTCCCCAGATTGGTACCTCATTTTTAGGTACATTTGGTGCTGCTCTTCTGCACTTCTCATTGAACCAGGTTTGATAGTCTGGTACAGTGAGGGATATGTCGGTCCATGAGGTTACAGATTGTGGTGCTGCTTGTGGCCCACTGCACCTTACCGATGCCCAGTTTTGAGCTGCTAGATCTGTTCTGAATCTATCCTGTTTAGCATGGTGGTAGTGCCACACAACATGATGGAGGGTGTCTTCAGTATGAAGATGGGACTGTGTCTCCACAATGACTGTCTGGTGATCACTGCCAATGTTGTCGTAGACAGGTGCAACTGTGACGAGTAGATTGGTGACGACGAGGTCAAGTAGGTTTTTTTCCTTGTGTTGGTTCTCACCACCTGTTGCAGGCCCACTCTGGCAGATATGTCCTTCAGGACTCAACCAGCTCGCTCAGTAGTGGTACTTTCGAGCCTTCCTTGGTGATGGACATGGAAGTCCCCCATCCAGAGTACATTGTGTGCCCTTGCTACCCTTGGAGATCGAGGCCCTTAAAAAGGCCACGGAGTTCGGGAGGAGGAGCGGCGGCAGCAGCAGTCGGGAGATCGAGTCCCATAAAAAGGGCGTGGAGTTCGGGAGGAGGAGCGGCAATCGGAGATCGAGGCCCATAAAAAGGGCGCGGAGTTCGGGAGGAGGAGCGGCAGTTCGGGAGATCAAGGCCAAAGGTAAAACAAAGAAGTAAAAAGAAATCGAAGTGTGGCATCACAACCAAGCGGGTAAGTGATTGGCTGGTTGATTGACGAGTAGTTTTTCTTTTTTCTTTATCTTTTTCTTATCAGAAAGAAACCTTTGGCATTATGCCAAATTAAGTTAATTTAAGGGTTAAAGTCATGGCAGGAGAGCCCAGGCCCGTGTCATGCTCCTCCTGTGCTATGTGGGAAATCAGGGAGGCTTCCAGTGTCCCTGACTACTGTGTGCAGGAAGTGTATCCAGCTGCAGCTCCCGACAGACCGCATTGCGGCACTGGAGCTGCGCATGGATTCACTGGAGCATCCGCGATGCTGAGGATGTCATGAATAGCGCGTTTAGTGAATTGGTCACACCGCAGGTAAAGGTTACAAAGGCAGATAGGGAATGAGTGACCATCAGGCAGCGCAGTGGAAGGAAGATAGTGCAGGGGTCCCCTGCGGTCATTTCCCTCCAAAACAGATATACTGTTTTGGGTATTGTTGGGGGAGATGGCCCATCAGGGGAAGGTAGCAGCAGCCAAGTTCATGGCACTATGGGTGGCTCTGCTGTACAGGAGGGCAGGAAAAAGAGTGGGAGAGCTATAGTTGTAGGGCATTCTACTGTAAGGGGAATAGATAGGCGTTTCTGTGGCCGCAATCGAGATTCCAGGATGGTATGTTGCCTCCCTGGTGCAAAGGTCAAGGATGTCTTGGAGCGGCTGCAGGGCATTCTGGAGGGGGAGGGTGAACAGCCAGTTGTCGTGGTGCATATAGGTACCAACGATATTGGTAAAAAACAGGATGAGGGCCTACAAGCTGAATTTAGGGAGCTAAGAGTTAAATTTTAAAAATAGGACATCAAAGGTAGTAATCTCAGGATTGCGACCAGTGCCACATGCTAGTCAGAGTAGAAATAGCATGATAGTTAAGATGAATACGTGGCTTGATGAATGGGGCAAGAGGGAGGGATTCAAATTCCTGGGACGTTGGAATCGGTTCTGGGGGAGGTGGGACCAGTACAAACCGGACGGGCTGCACCTGGGCAGGACTGGAACCAATGTCCTTGGGCGGAGTGCTGTTGGGGAGAGTTTAAACTAATACGGCAGGGGGATGGGCACCTATGCAGGGAGGCAGAGGGAAGTAAAATGGGGGCAGAGGCAAAAGGTAGAAAGGAGATGAGGAAAAGTGGAAGGCAGAGAAATCCAAGGCAAAAATCAAAAAGAGCCGCATTACAACATAATTCTAAAAGGACAAAGAGTATAATTAAAAACAAGCTCTGTCTCAATGCGAGGAGAATTCGTCATACGGTGGATGAATTAACTGCGCAGGTCAGGTAGCTGTTAACGGATATGATGTAATTGGGTTACGGAGACATGGCTCCAGGGTGACCAAGGCTGGGAACTTAACATCCAGGGGTATTCAATATTCAGGAAGGATAGACAGGAAGGAAAAGGAGGTGGGGTAGTGTTGCTGATTAAAGATGAGATTAACGCAATAGAAAGGAAGGACATTAGCTTGGTTGATGGGGGATCTGTATGGGTAGAGCTGCGGAACACCAAAGGGCAGAAAACGCTAGTAGGAGTTGTGTACAGACCACCAAACAGTAGTAGTGAGGTTGGGGATGGCATCAAACAAGAAATTAGGGATGCGTGCAATAAGGGGACAGCAGTTATCATGGGCGACTTTAATCTACATATAGATTGGGCTAACCAAACTGGTAGCAATACGGTGGAGGAGGATTTCCTGGAGTGTATAAGGGATGGTTTTCTAGACCAGTATGTCGAGGAACCAACTAGAGAGCTGGCCATCCTAGACTGGGTGATGTGTAATGAGAAAGGATTAATTAGCAATCCTGTTGTGCGAGGCCCCTTGGGGAAGAGTGACCATAATATGATAGAATTCTTCATTAAGATGGAGAGTGACACAGTTAATTCAGAGACTAGGGTCCTGAATTTAAAGAAAGGTAACTTCGATGGTATGAGACGTGAATTGGCTAGGATAGACTGGCGAATGATACTGAAAGGGTTGACGGTGGATAGGCAGTGACAGACATTTGAAAATCACATGGATGAACTTCAACAGTTGTACATCCCTGTCTGGCGTAAAAATAAAACTGGGAAGGTGGCTCAACAGTGGCTAACATTGGAAATTAGGGATGGTGTTAAATACAAGGAAGAGGCATATAAATTGGCCAGAAAAAGCAGCAAACCAGAGGACTGGGAGAAATTTAGAATTCAGCAGAGGAGGACAAAGTGTTTGTTTAAGAGGGAGGAAATAGAGTACGAGAGTAAGCTTGCAGGGAACATAAAAACTGACTGCAAAAGCTTCTATAGATATGTGAAGAGAAAAAGATTGGTGAAGGCAAATGTAGGTCCCTTGCAGTCAGAATCGGGTGAATTTATAATGGGGCACACAGAAATGGCAGCCCAATTGAACAAATACTTTGGTTCTGTCTTTACTAAGGAAGACGCAAATAACCTTCCAGAAATACTAGGGGACCGAGGGTCTAGTGAGAAGGAGGAACTGAAGGAAATTTTTATTAGTCAGAAAATTGTGTTCGGGAAATTGATGGGATTGAAGGCTGATAAATCCCCGGGGCCTGATAGTCTGCATCCCAGAGTACTTAAGGAAGTGGCCCTAGAAATAGTGGATGCATTGGTGGTCATTTTCCAACATTCTATAGACTCTAGATCACTTCCTATTGATTGGAGGATAGCTAATGTAACCACACCTTTTAAAAAAGGAGGGACAGAGAAAACAGGGAATTATAGACCGGTTAGCCTGACATTGGTAGTGAGGAAAATGTTGGAATGCATTATTAAAGATGTAATAGCAGCGCATTTGGATTTATGAAAGTGAAATCATGCTTGACAAATCTAGAATTCTTTGAGGATGTAACTAATAGAGTAGACAAGGGAGAACCAGTCGATGTGGTGTATTTGGACTTTCAAAAGATTAGTGTGCAAAATTAAAGCACATGGTATCATCAAGCCTCCTGTTTAGCACCTTTTTGACAATCCATTTGCACAACATCCACTGCATTTCCTTTCTCACTACACTGTTATTTCCTGAAATAATCCCTGCTGTCTGTCCTGAATGAATCCATTTCACTACCAAATGTTGCAATGTTTGCTCCACCCCACAGGGTTCCATCTATTTAAAGCCACAACAGAAAGCTCCAGTTTTCTCCTGGAGTTTGAGATAAATCAGTTTTAACAATGGGGCAGAGTTACAGCCAATGAGGGAGATCCGGGCTCAGCTCCTCCCACTGGGTGGTGCAAGCCCCACCCATCGCGCACACTGGTTGGAGCACCAACCGCTCGCTCCTCCAGCTCCACCCCACTCTTCCTATTGGTCCGGAGCTCCCATCAATCACCAGGGCCGGATTAATGCTCAGTCTGAGGGTCCAGAGCTGCATTTGGGAAATGAACATTAATTGAACCCTTCAGTAACGACATTCAATAAATTAAAATGAATAGAAATCACTGGAAAAAATATCTTCCGGAGTTTACTAAATGGGGGGTGATTCTACACTGAGGGTTTGTTGTGGTTTTAGAAACATAGAAAATAGGTGCAGGAGTAGGCCATTCGGCTCTTCGAGCCTGCACCACCATTCAATAAGATCATGGCTGATCATTCACCTCAGTACCCCTTTCCTGCTTTCTCTCCATACCCCTTGATCCCTTTAGCCATAAGGGTCATATCTAACTCCCTCTTGAATATGCCTAACAAACTGGCATCAGCAATTCTCTGCGGTAGAGAATTCCACAGGTTCTCAATTCTCCACATCTCAGTCCTGAATGGTTTATCCCTTATCCTTAAACTGTGACCCATGGTTCTGGACTTCCCCAACATTGGGAACATTCTTCCTGCATCTAACCTGTCCAGTTCAGTCAGAATTTTATATGTTTCTATGAGATCCCCTCTCATTCTTCGAAATTCCAGTGAATATAAGCCTAGTCGACCCAGTCTTTCTTCAGATGCCAGTCCTGCCATCCTGGATATCAGTCTGGTGAACCTTCGCTGCACTCCCTCAATAGCCAGAATGTCCTTCCTCAAATTAGGAGACCAAAACTACACAATATTCAAGATGTGGCTTCACCAAGGCTCTGTACAACTGCAGTAAGACCTCCGTGCTCCTATACTCAAATCCTCTCGCTCTGAAGGCCAACATGCCATTTGCCGCCTTCACTGCCTGCTGTACATGCATGCCAACTTTCAATGACTGATGTACCATGACATCCGGGTCTCATTGCACCTCCCCTTTTTCTCATCTGCCGCCATTCAGATAATATTCTGCCTTCACGTTTTTGCCACCAAAGTGGATAACTTCACATTTATCCACATTATACTGCATTTTCCATGCATTTGCCCACTCACCTAATCTGTCCAAGTCACCCTGCAGCCTCTTAGCAACCTCCTCAGCTCACACTGCCATCCAGCTTAGTGTCATCTGTAAACTTGGAGATATTACACTCAATTCCTTTATCTAAGTCATTGATGTATATTGTAAATAGCTGGGGTCCCAGCACTGAGCCCTGCGGCACCCCAGTAGTCACTACCTGCCATTATGAAAAGGACCCGTTTATCCCGACACTCTGCTTCCTGTCTGCCAACCAGTTCTCTATCCATGTCAATACATTACACCCAATACCATGCGCTTTAATTTTGCACAGCAATCTCTTGTGTGGGACCTTGTCAAAAGCTTTTTGAAAGTCCAAATACACCACATCCACTGGTTTTCCCTTGTCCACTCTACTAGTTACATCCTCAAAAAATTCTAGAAGATTTGTCAAGCAGGATTTCCCTTTCATAAATCCATGCTGAATTGGACCGATCCTGTCACTGTTTTCCAAATGCATTGCTATTACATCTTTAATAATTAATTTTCCCCATTTTCCCCAGTAGCGATTTTCCCCGTTTTCTCTCTCCCTCCTTTTTTTAAAAAGTGATGTTACATTAGCTACCCTCCAGTCCATAGGAACTGATCCAGAGTCGATAGACTGTTGGAAAATGATCACCAATGCATCCACTATTTCTAGGGCCACTTCCATAAGCACTCTGGGATGCAGACTATCAGGCCCTGGGGATTTATCGGCCTTTAATCCCATCAATTTCCCTAACACAATTTCCTGACTAATAAGGATTTTCTTCAGTTCCTCCTTTTCGGTAGATCCTCGGTCCCCTAGTATTTCCGGAAGGTTATTCGTGTCTTCCTTCGTGAAGACAGAACCAAAGTGTTTGTTCAATTGGTCTGCCATTTCTGTGTTCCCCATTATAAATTCACCTGAATCTGACTGCAAGGGACCTACGTTTGTCTTCACTAATCTCTTTCTCTTCACATAGAAGCTTTTGCAGTCAGTTTTTATGTTCCCAGCCAGCTTCCTCTCATACTCTATTTTCCCCCTCCTAATTAAACACTTTGTCCTCCTCTGCTGTATTCTAAATTTCTCCCAGTCCTCAAGTTTGTGCTTTTTCTGGCCAATTTATATGCCTGTTCCTTGGATTTAACACTCTCCCTAATTTCCCTTGTCGGCCACAGTTGAGCCACCTTCCCCATTTTATTTTTACTCCAGACAGAGATGTCCAATTGTTGAAGTTCATCCATGTGATATTTAAATGTCTGCCATTGCCTATCTACCGTCAACCCTTTAAGTATCACTCGCCAGTCTGTTCTAGCCAATTCATGTCTCATACCATCGAAGTTACCTTTCCTTAAGTTCACGATCATTGTCTCTGAATTAACTGTCACTCTCCATCTTAATAAAGAATTCTACCATATTATGGTCACTCTTCCCCAAGGGGCCTTGCACAATAAGATTGCTAATTAGTCCTTTCTCATTACACATCACCCAGTCTAGGATGGCCAGCCCTCTAGTTGGTTCCTCGACATACTGGTCTAGAAAACCATCCCTTATACACTCCAGGAAATCCTCCTCCTCCTCCTCAGTATTGCTACCAGTTTGATTAGCCCAATCTATATGTAGGTTAAAGTCGCCCATGATAGCTGCTGTACCTTTATTGCATGCATCCCTAACTTCTTGTTTGATGCTGTCCCCAACCTCACTACGACTGTTTGGTGGTCTGTACACAACTCCCACTATCGTTTTCTGCCCTTTGGTATTCCGCAGCTCTACCCATACAGATTCCACATCATCCAAGCTAATGTCCTTCCTTACTATTGTATTAATTTCCTCTTTAACCAGCAATGCTATTCCACCTCCTTTTCCTTTCTATCTATCCTTCCTGAATGTTGAATACCCCTGGATTTTGAGTTCCCAACCTTGGTCATCCTGGAGCCATGTCTCCGTAATCCCAAATTTGGTCTCCAAATCCAATCCATACAGCCTGATTTTGGTCAGCTTGGATATTGTACATATTACAGGTCTGCTCACTGAGTTTTAAAATAATATATTAATATTATTTATTGCCCCTCCAGCCCCAATCTCGATGGAATGACAAAATAAAATTCAGTTCAGTAATTTGAACTTTCAATTATTGGAAAAAATTCTGAGGGACAGGATAAATCTTCATTCCGAAAGACACGGATTAATCAAGGACAGTCAGCATGGGATTTGTTATGGGAAAGTAGAGTCTAACTAACTTGATTACATTTTTTGAGGAGGTAACAAGGAGGGTCGATGAGGGCGGTGTATTTTATGTAGTGTATATGGATTGTAGCAAAGCTTTTGATAAGGTCCCACATGGCAGACTGGTCACGAAAGTAAAAGCCCATGGGATTCAGGGCAAAGTGGCAAGTTGAATCAAATTTGCTCAGAGGCAGGGAGTAAAGGGTAATGGTTGATGGGTGTTTTTGTGACTGAAAGGCTGTTTCCTGTGGATCCCTTGCTTTTTGTGGTATATAATCAATGATTTGGACTCGAATGTAGGGGGTATGATTAAGAATGTTATTAGCTGAGGCATAGAATACAAGAGCAGGGAGGTTATGCTTGAACAGTATAAAACACCAGTTAGGCCACAGCTAGAGTACTGTATGCAGTTCAGGTCACCACATTACAGGAAGGACATATTCCCCTTAGCAGAGGGATCAATAACCAGGGGGTTTAACGTAATTAGTAGGAGGTTTAAAGGGGATTTGAGGAGAAACTTTTTCACACACACGGTGGAGGGGTTCTGGAACTCTCTGCCTGAAAGGGTGGTAGAGGCAGAAACCCTCATAGCATTTAAAAGGTGCTTGGATGTGCACTTGAAGTGCAGTAACCTACAAGGCTACGGACTAAGAGCTGGAAAGTGGGATGAGGCTGGATAGCTCTTTGTCAGCTGGCACGGGCACAATATGCCGAAACGTCCTCCTTCTGTGCTGTAAATTTGTATGATTCTATGATAACTAGAATTGTCTGTTCTGAATTTCTGTCCTGTACTCGGTGATGATTTTTGTGAACTCTTTTTACAGGTTATTAGAAGGGGAGGCTTTACTGACGGGAAACTCAAACCCAACATCATGTCAAGATCAGACAGAGTCACTCAATTGACCAGGATCTGAATATCGTCAGCCTTTGACTGTGGAAGGAGAAATGTTTGTCTGTTCTGTCTGTGGGAAAAGATTTCAAACATCAGTGTGACTGGAAAAGCACAGAGACGCACACACCTGAGTGAGAGTGTTCCTGTGCACTGACTGTGGAAAGAGCTTTAACCAGTTACCCAGCCTGAAAAAACATCGCACTATTCACAGCGGGGAGATACCGTACATGTGTTCTGTGTGTGGACGAGGCTTCAACTGATTGTCCAACCTGGAGAGACACAAGGACACCAGCAGCATGGAAAAACTGTGGAAATGTGGGGACTGTGGGAAGGGATTCAATTGCCCATCAGCATTGGAAACTCATCGACGCAGTCACACTGGGGAGAGGCCGTTCACCTGCTCTGATTGTGGGAAGGGATTCACTCAGCCATCCAACCTGCTGACACACCAGCGAGTTCACACTGGGGAGAGGCCGTTCACCTGCTCAGTGTGTGGAGAGGGATTCGCTCACTCATTCATCTTGTTGAGACACCAGCGAGTTCACACTGGGGAGAGGCTGTTCACCTGCTCTGATTGTGGGAAGGGATTCACTCGGTCATCCCACCTGCTGATACACCAGCGAGTTCACACTGGGGAGAGGCCTTTCACCTGCACTGTGTGTGGGGAGGGATTCACTCAGTTAACCAATCTCACTTCACACCAACTTGTTCACACTGATAAGAGATCTTTTAAATGTTCTGACTGTCAGAAGTGCTTTAAAAGCACAAGGGGTCTGCTGATGCACCAACGCAGTCACACTGGGGAGAGGCCATTCGCCTGCTCTGAGTGTGGCAAGGGATTCACTCGGTCATCCAGCCTGCTGAAACACCAGCGAATTCACACTGGAGAGAGACCGTTCACCTGCTCTGTGTGTGGGAAGGGATTCACAGAGTCATCCAACCTCATTTCACACCAACGAGTTCACACTGGGGAGAGGCCGTTTACCTGCTCAGTGTGGGAAGGGATTCACTCAGTCATCCCTCCTGCTGATACACCAGCGGGTTCACACTGATTAGAGACCTTTTAAATGTCTGACTGAAGAGATTTCAAAGCAAAAAGGATCTGCTGAGACACCAACGTACTCTCACTGGGGAGAGGCCATTCCCATTCCCCCGCTCCGTGTGTGGGAAGAGTTTCACCTGATTCATCCCACCCGCTGAGACACCCATCAAATTCCCATATGACTGCTGTTAATCGCATCCAGGACTGAACCATGTTCATTCTGTCAGTTGCCGTTTGTTTCTGCTGATAATAACTACTATAACTAGGCTGGAGTTTAATATTTTGATATGTCAAATAAATCAGCTTTCTTTCAAACACACAGTGTGTCGAGTATTTGATGTCTCCAAGATGAGAGGAAACTACCTGATGTCTTCGTACAGATTGTTCCATTTTGGGCCTTTTCTCCTTTCTATCTCTCGATTATTTCAGTCCTCAGACCTTCGGTTACTCTCATGGATATGTTCCAGCTTGTGTGACAAAGTGCTTCCTTTCATCACCACAGAAAGGCCTAGCTCTAATTTTAAGATTATGACCTGTTGTTTTGGACTCACTCACCATAAGATAATAGATAAAGAAACTGTTAAAATAAAAGAGCCTTTATCTATTAAGGCTCTTTTAAGAACACAAGAAATAGAAGCAGGATGGGCCCTACGGCCCATCGAGCCTGCTCAGCCATTCAATAAGATCATCGATCTCAACTCCACTTTCTTGCACTATCCCCATATCCCTTGATTCCCCTAAACTCTCAAAATCTATCTATCTCTGTCTTGAATATAATCAGAGACTCAGCGTCCATAACCCTCTGGGGAAGAGAATTCCAAAGATTCACAACCCTCGGAATGATGAAATTCCTCTTCATCTCTGTCTTAAATGGCCTTCCCCTTATCCTGATATCGTGACCCCTAATCCTAGACACTCCAGCCAGGGGAAACAACCTCTCAGCATCTACCCTGTTAATCCCCTTCAGAATATTGCATGTTTGAATGAGATCACCTCTCATTCTTCTAAACTCCAGAGAGTATAGGCCCATTCTACACAATCTCTCATCATAAGACAGCCCTCTCATCCCAAGAATCAATGTAGTGAACCTCCGTTGTACCGCTTCCAAGGCAAATATATCCTTCCTTTGATAAGGAGACCAAGTCTACCTGTCCTGCTACCTTCAGGGATCTTGGGACATGCACTGCAAGGTCCCTCTGTTCCTCTACATTTCTCAGTATCGTACCATTTATTGTGTATTCCCTTGTCTTGTTAGCCCTCCCCAAATGCATGACCTCACACTTCTCCAGATTGAATTCCATTTGCCACTGTTCTGCCCATCTGACCAGTTCATTGATATCTTCCTACAGTCTGCAGCTTTCTTCATTATCAACCACAAGGCCAATTTTTGTATCATCTGCAAACTTCTTAGTCATACCCCCTATATTCAAGTCCAAATCATTGATATATATCACAAAAAGCAAGGGACCTAGTACTGAGCCCTGCAGAACCTCCCTGGAAACAACCTTCCAGTAATAAAAACACCCATCGACCATTATGTTATATATGCAGACCATAGATATGCTCTGTGTAGTCACTGCCTAGTTGCATAAGATAGAGACTTAGTACATCGGATACCATCAATAATGTTTACACAGTGTATATACTATGCTGGCACCACCAGAGGGTGCAACTGGTGGAGACCGGGGTTTCCTGCACGTGTGGTAGAGGCTGTCCACCAGAGGGCACTGCGGTGGGAGACCTGAGGGTCACCTGCATAGGTGTCGGAGCAGGCTCGAGAGGCCGTATGGCCTACTCCTGTTCCTATTTCTTATGTTGGGGTATGGCGAGAAAGCAGGAATGGGGTACTGAAGTTTCATGTTCAGCCATGAACTCATTGAATGGCGGTGCAGGCTCGAAGGGCCGAATGGCCTACTCCTGCACCTATTTTCTATGTGTGCAGTGCCCAGTATAAAAGGCTGCCCACCATGCTCGTGCCTCACTCTGGAGTTACGAATAAAGGACCAAGGTCACTACAGTTTGTGTACAATGTTGCCTCCTGGAGTCATTCATAAGTGCATTACAGACATAATATATTATCCTTTGCTTCCTGCCTCGTAGCCAATTTTGGATCCAACTTGCCACTTTCCCTTGGATCCCATGGGCCTTTACTTTCGTGACAGTCTGTCATGTGGGACCTTACCAAAAGCCTTGCTAAAATCCATATACACCACATCAAACACTACCCTCATCGACCCTCCTTGTTACCTTTATGGTAGAGCTATCCAGTTAGTTTCACTCCCCTGAACTTTCCCCATTGCTCTGTAAATATTTCCCTTCAGTATTTATCCAATTCACTTTTGAAAGTTACTATTGAATCTGCTTCCATCACCCTTTCAGGCAGTGCATTCCAGATTGCTCAATAATCGCTGCATAAAAAATGTTTCCTCATGTCACCTCTGGTTTTGCCAATCACCATAAATCTATCTCCTCAGGTTACCAGCCCTTCTGCCACTGGAAAGAGTTTCTCCTTATTTAGTCTATTAAAACCGTTCATGATTTAACATAGAAAATAGGTGCAGGTGAAGGCCATTCGGCCCTTCTAGCCTGCACCGCCATTCAATGAGTTCATGGCTGAACATGCAACTTCAGTACCCCATTCCTGCTTTCTCGCCATTCCCCTTGATCCACCGAGTAGTAAGGACTTCATCGAACTCCTTTTTGAATATATTTAGTGAATTGGCCTCAACAACTTTCTGTGGTAGAGAATTCCACAGGTTCACCACTCTCTGGGTGAAGAAGTTTCTCCTCATCTCGGTCCTAAATGGCTAACCCCTTATCCTTAGACTGTGTCCCCTGGTTCTGGACTTCCCCAACATTGGGAACATTCTTCCTGCATCTAACCTGTCTAACCCCGTCAGAATTTTAAACGTTTCTATGAGGTCCCCTCTCATTCTTCTGAACTCCAGTGAATACAAGACCAGTTGATCCAGTCTTTCTTGATAGGTCAGTCCCGCCATCCCGGGAATCAGTCTGGTGAACCTTCGCTGCACTCCCTCAATAGCAAGAATGTCCTTCCTCAGGTTAGGAGACCAAAACTGTACACAATACTCCAGGTGTGGCCTCACCAAGGCCCTGTACAACTGTAGCAACACCTCCCTGCCCCTGTACTCAAATCCCCTCGCTATGAAGGCCAACATGCCATTTGCTTTCTTAACCGCCTGCTGTACCTGCATGCCAACTTTCAATGACTGATGTATCATGACACCCAGGTCTCGTTGCACCTCCCCTTTTCCTAATCTGTCACCATTCAGATAATAGTCTGTCTCTCTGTTTTTACCACCAAAGTGGATAACCTCACATTTATCCACATTATACTTCATTTGCCATGCATTTGCCCACTCACCTAACCTATCCCAAGTCGCTCTGCAGCCTCATAGCATCCTCCTCGCAGCTCACACTGCCACCCAACTTAGTGTCATCCGCAAATTTGGAGATACTACATTTAATCCCCTCGTCTAAATCATTAATGTACAATGTAAACAGCTGGGGCCCCAGCACAGAACCTTGCGGTACCCTACTACACACTGCCTGCCATTCTGAAAAGTCCCCATTTACTCCTACTCTTTGCTTCCTGTCTGACAACCAGTTCTCAATCCACGTCAGCACACTACCCCCAATCCCATGTGCTTTAACTTTGCACATTAATCTCTTGTGTGGGACCTTGTCGAAAGCCTTCTGAAAGTCCAAATATACCACATCAACTGGTTCTCCCTTGTCCACTCTACTGGAAACATCCTCAAAAAATTCTAGAAGATTTGTCAAGCATGATTTCCCTTTCACAAATCCATGCTGACTTGGACCTATCATGTCACCTCTTTCCAAATGCACTGCTATGACATCCTCAATAATTGATTCCATCATTTTACCCACTACCGATGTCAGGCTGACCGGTCTATAAATTCCCTGTTTTCTCTCTCCTTTTTTAAAAAGTGGGGTTACATTGGAACTGATCCAGAGTCAATGGAATGTTGGAAAATGACTGTCAATGTATCCGTTATTTCCAAGGCCACCTCCTTAAGTACTCTGGGATGCAGTCCATCAGGCCCTGGGGATTTATCGGCCTTCAATTCCATCAATTTCCCGACTAATAAGGATTTCCCTCAGTTCCTCCTCCTTACTAGACCCTCTGACCCCTTTTATATCCGGAAGGTTGTTTGTGTCCTTAGTGAATACCGAACCAAAGTACTTGTTCAATTGGTCTGCCATTTCTTTGTTCCCTGTTATGACTTCCGCTGATTCTGACTGCAGGGGACCAACGTTTGTCTTTACTAACCTTTTTCTCTTTACATATCGATAGAAACTTTTGCAATCCGTCTTAATGTTCCCTGCAAGCTTCTTCTCGTACTCCATTTTCCCTGCCCTAATCAAACCCTTTGTCCTCCTCTGCTGAGTTCTAAATTTCTCCCAGTCCCTGGGTTCGCTGCTATTTCTGGCCAATTTGTATGCCACTTCCTTGCCTTTCATACTATCCCTGATTTCCCTTGATAGCCACGGTTGAGCCACCTTCCCTTTTTTATTTTTACGCCAGACAGGAATGTACAATTGTTGTAGTTCATCCATGCGGTCTCTAAATGTCTGCCATTGCCCATCCACAGTCAACCCCTTAAGTATCATTTGCCAATCTATCCTAGCCAATTCACGCCTCATACCTTCAAAGTTCGCCTTCTTTAAGTTCTGGACCATAGTCTCTGAATTAACTGTTTCATTCTCCATCCTAATGCAGAATTCCACCATATTATGGTCACTCTTCCCCAAGGGGCCTCGCACCACGAGATTGCTAATTAATCCTCTCTCATTACACAACACCCAGTCTAAGATGGCCTCCCCCATAGTTGGTTCCTCGACATATTGGTCGAGAAAACCATCCCTTATGCACTCCAAGAAATCCTCCTCCACCGTATTGCTTCCAGTTTGGTTAGCCCAATCTATGTGCATATTAAAGTCACCCATTATAACTGCTGCACCTTTATTGCATGCACCCCTAATTTCCTGTTTGATGCCCTCCCCAACATCACTACTACTGTTTGGAGGTCTGTACACAACTCCCACTAACGTTTTTTGCCCTTTGGTGTTCTGCAGCTCTACCCATATAGATTCCACATCATCCAAGCTGATGTCCTTCCTAACTATTGCATTAATCTCCTCCTTAACCAGCAATGCTACCCCACCTCATTTTCCTTTTATTCTATCCTTCCTGAATGTTGAATACCCCTGGATGTTGAGTTCCCAGCCCTGATCATCCTGGAGCCACGTCTCTGTAATCCCAATCACATATTTGTTAACATCTATTTGCACAGTTAATTCATCCAGCTTATTACGGATACTCCTTGCATTAAGACACAAAGCCTTCAGGCTTGTTTTTTTAAAACCCTTTGTCCTTTTAGAATTTTGCTGTACAGTGGCCCTTTTTGTTTTTTGCCTTGGGTTTCTCTGCCCTCCACTTTCCTCATCTCCTTTCTGTCTTTTGCTTTTGTCTCCTTTTTGTTTCCCTCTGTCTCCCTGCATTGGTTCCCATCCCCCTGCCATATTAGTTTAACTCCTCCCCAACAGCACTAGCAAACATTCCCCCTAGGACATTAGTTCCAGTCCTGCCCAGGTGCAGACCGTCCGGTTTGTACTGGTCCCACCTCCCCCAGAACCGGTTCCAATGCCTCAGGAATTTGAATCCCTCCCTGCTGCACCACTGCTCAAGCCACGTATTCATCTGCGCTATCCTGCGATTCCTACTCTGACTAGCACGTGGCACTGGTAGCAATCCCGAGATTACTACTTTTGAGGTCCTACTTTTTAATTTAGCTCCGAGCTCCTTAAATTCTTTTCGTAGGACCTCATCCCTTTTTTTTACCTATGTCGTTGGTACCAATGTGCACCACGACAACTGGATGTTCTCCCTCCCTTTTTAGAATGTCCTGCACCTGCTCCGAGACATCCTTGACCCTTGCACCAGGGAGGCAACATACCATCCTGGAGTCTCGGTTGCGGCTGCAGAAACGCCTATCTATTCCCCTTACAATTGAATCCCCTATCACTATCGCTCTCCCACTCTTTTTTCCTGCCCTCCTGTACAACAGAGCCAGCCACGGTGTCATGAACTTGGCTGCTGCTGCCCTCCCCTGATGAGTCATTGCCCCCCAACAGTACCCAAAGCAGTGTATCTGTTTTGCAGGGGGTTAACCACAGGGGACCCCTGCACTACCTTCCTTGCACTGCTCTTCCTGCTGGTCTTCCAATCCCTATCTGGCTGTGGACCCTTTCCCTGTGGTAGGACCAACTCGCTACACGTGCTACTCACATCATTCTCAGCATCGTGGATGCTCCAGAGTGAATCCACCCTCAGCTCCAACTCCGCAACGCGGTCCGTCAGGAGCTGGAGGCGGATACACTTCCCGCACCCGTAGTCGTCAGGAACACTGGTGTCGTCCCTGAGTTCCCACATGGTACAGGAGGAGCATAACACGTGACCGAGCTGTCCTGCCATGACTTAACCCTTAGATAAGCAACAACAATGCTAAAGTTTACTCACTGTTAAAGAAGAGAAAAAAGAAAAACTACTCACCAATCACCAGCCAATCACTTACCCCCTTGGCTGTGACGTCACCTTTCTGTTTCTTTCTACTTTTTTGCCTTCTCCCTGTAGCTGCACCGGCTAGCCTTTTATAGGCCTCACCAACGGACTTCCTCGACGCTACTCCCGACTGCCGCCGACGCTGAGCCCCGGACTCCCTGCTGTGCCTTTTATAGGCCTCACCAACGGACTTCCTCGACGCTACTCCCGACTGCCGCCGACGCTGAGCACCGGACTCCCTGCTGTGCCTTTTATAGGCCTCACCAACGAACCTCCTCGATGCTGCTCCCGACTGCCGCCGACGCTGGGCCCCGGACTCCCTGCTGTGCCTTTTATAGGCCTCACCAACGGACCTCCTCGACGCTGCTCCCGACTGCCGCCGACACTGGGCCCCGGACTCCCTGCTGTGCCTTTTGTAGGCCTCACCAACGGACCTCCTCGACGCTGCTCCCGACTGCCGCCGACACTGGGCCCCGGACTCCCTGCTGTGCCTTTTGTAGGCCTCACCAACGGACCTCCTCGACGCTGCTCCCAACTGCCGCCGATGCGGAGATTTGAATACCTCTATCAAATCTCTTAACCTTTTCTGCTTCAAGGAGAATAACCGCTGCTTCTCCAGTATCTCCACACAACTGAAATCCCTCATCCTTGGTACCATTGTAGTAAATCTCTTCTGCACCATCTAAGGTGTAGACATCCTTCCGAAAGTATGGTGCCCAGAATTGGACACACTGAGCCAGCTGAGGCCTAACCAGTGTTTTATAAAGGTTTTGCAAAACTAAACATCAAATGCTGATATTTCTGTGATGGTTTAGAAGGACGAGGTTTATCCAGTCAGTTAGATGTGAGCTAAAACATGTGCATTTGGAGCGGAAAGCCAGGGACACATTGTGTAACCGGGCACAAACGCTCCTACACAACCCAGACATCATTTGTTTGCCAGTTGGCGTAAAAGAAATATATTAATTGCAACAATTCATTTGATTTGACTTTAAATAGTTTTGTTGATAAATTTAATCAGATTCTCTAATTGTATTTCTTAACTCAGTTTAACCGCCTCATTTTATTTCTTCTGAGCCCCTCAACTTCAGCTGGCAGCATAATGTTGGCAAGTGGTGAGTGATTGCCCTGGGAACTAACAGGAAGAGAGCTCAAAGGTCGGAGCGCCCAGGGACCAGCATGTTCTGCAATCAATCGCGGTGCTTGAGGGGTGGATCCTGAGTGTCGAGTGAGTCAGTGTGAAACCCTAGTAAATGATCTCTTAAAAGTTAAATCGAGATTTCTTTTGTCAACTAAACAATGTAACATTTGTCAGTATTTTGTTTTCCTGGAGTTCCTATTACGAATTTCAGACACTTTAATGCCAAGTGGACCAGATGTTTATAAAGATCATTCATTTCCCTCTTTCCACATCGCTGTTAGTTAAAGGAATTATGCATCTTTAGTAGTTAAACAAAAATCCTTCCTGTTAGTAGTGAGTCACATTCTGCACTGGGGGAGACGGCTGGTGGCTTCAGCCTTTAAAATTCTCATCCTCTTATTCAAATTTCTCCAAGGTCTCGCCCCTCCCTATCTTTGTAACCTCCTCCAGCCCACCAACTCTCTCAATAAGGAGAAACAATTTTCAATGTCAGAAGGATCAGTAACCAGAGTGGGGTTGAGGTAGAAGATTACCCATGATCATATTGAGTGGCAGAGCAGGGTCGAGGGGCTGAATGGCCTACTCCTGCTCCTATTTCTTGTGTTCTTAAAGGGTAGTGGAAACTAAAGGGTGCCTGGAAAGTGCATGTGTGAGGCATCAGGTGAGGACAGTGGAGTAGCCTGTCATCACTCACTGTTGAGGTTCACACTTGGAGATTGGGCGCATGAGTCGCATATTGGAGAGAAACTGGTGAGTGTAGAACTGAACCCAGCCAGAGTCAGCACTTTCAGGGGAGGAGATGGAGGCGAACTAGTTAGTATAGAACTGAACCCAGTCAGAGGCAGCACCTTTAGGGGAAAAGAGGGAGGGAGGGAGGGAGGGAGGGGAGGGGAGACCCTGGGAGTGTTTGATGGGACAATGCATCTAACCTGTGCTGTACCTGCCTTGTAATTTTTGATGTGTCAATGTAGAGGGAGCATTACTCTATATCTAAGCTGTGCTGAACCTGCCCTGGAAGTATTTGATGGGACAGTGTAAAGGGAGATTTACTCTCTATGTAACCCCGTGCTGTACCTACCCTGGGAGTATTTGATGGGACGGTGTTGAGGAAGCTTTACTCTATATCTAACCCATACTGTACCTGCCCTGGGGGTGTTTGATGGGCCAGTGTAGAGGGAGCTTGCAGAGTGTTTATGGCAGACACTAGGTGTTCAGAATACCCGATACCCCAGCACTGACATTCATCACCTCGATGAGAGTAACATTTAACCCAAAGATAAGAGAAACCCATCAGTTTCTCCCTGGACACAGAACCAGAGGGACAGTGAATGTCCTGAACATTTGTGTAATGTGCTGGATAGTTTGTCCCTAGGTCTGGACCTTTTGGTGATTTGAATTTGATGCCCTCGAGTTACTGACTAGTGGAGATAGTTTTTCCTCATTTATCTGGTCACGTTTGAACACCTCCCTCAGATCTCAATAACCCTTTGAATGAAAAGAGCCCCAGTTTCTCCAATTTCTGCTGATAACTAAAGGCTCTCTTCCTTGGTATCATCTCAGTGAATCTCTCTGCACCCTCTCCATGGCTTTGACATCCTTCCTGGTGTAAGATGTCCCAAAACGTGACACAATATTGGAACTGCAGCCTAACCAATGATTTGTACAGGTTTACATGACCTCTGCCTTTTTGTACTCTACACCCCTATTTATACAAACTAGGATTCTATGTGCTTTTTAACCACCATCAACTTGCCCTCCAACTTTTAAAGAAGGGGGGAGGGGGGGGGGGGGGGGGGGTGAGGGGAGGAGAAGGGGGGGGGGGGGGGTGAGGGGAGGGAGAAGGGGGGGGGGGGGTGGGGGGGGGTAAGGGGGGGGGGGTGAGGGGAGGGAAAAGGGGGGTGAGGGGAGGGGAGGGAGAAGGGGGGGTGAGGGGATGGGGAGGGAGAAGGGGGGAGTGAGGGGAGGGGAGGGAGAAGGGGGGGAGAGGGGAGGGAGAAGGGGGGGAGAGGGGAGGGAGAAGGGGGGGGTGAGGGGAGGGAGAAGGGGGGGTGAGGGGAGGGAGAAGGGGGGGGTGAGGGGAGGGAGAAGGGGGGGGTGAGGGGGAGGGAGAAGGGGGGGGTGAGGGGGAGGGAGAAGGGGGGGTGAGGGGGAGGGAGAAGGGGGGATGAGGGGGAGGGAGAAGGGGGGGGTGAGGGGGAGGGAGAAGGGGGGGGTGAGGGGGAGGGAGAAGGGGGGGGTGAGGGGGAGGGAGAAGGGGGGGTGAGGGGGAGGGAGAAGGGGGGGTGAGGGGGAGGGAGAAGGGGGGGGTGAGGGGGAGGGAGAAGGGGGGGGTGAGGGGGAGGGAGAAGGGGGGGTGAGGGGGAGGGAGAAGGGGGGGTGAGGGGGAGGGAGAAGGGGGGTGAGGGGGAGGGAGAAGGGGGGGTGAGGGGGAGGGAGAAGGGGGGGTGAGGGGTAGGGAGAAGGGGGGGTTGAGGGGTAGGGAGAAGGGGGGGGGGTGAGGGGTAGGGAGAAGGGGGGGTGAGGGGAAGGAGAAGGGGGGGTGAGGGGGAGGGAGAAGGGGGGGTGAGGGGGAGGGAGAAGGGGGGGTGAGGGGGAGGGAGAAGGGGGTAGGGGAGGGAGAAGGGGGGGGGTGAGGGGAGGGAGAAGGGGGGGGAGGGGGAGAAAGGGGGGGAGGGAGAAGGGGGGGGGTGAGGGGGAGGGAGAAGGGGGGGGGGGAGAGGGGGGGGTGAGGGGGAGGGAGAAGGTGAGGGGGAGGAGAAGGGGGGGGTGAGGGGAGGGAGAAGGGGGGGTGAGGGGGAGGGAGAAGGGGGGGTGAGGGGGAGGGGTGAGGGGGGGTGAGGGGGGGAGAAGGGGGGGGGAGGGGGAGGGAGAAGGGGGGGTAGGAGGGGGGTGGGGGGGGGGTGAGGTGGGGTAAGGGGGGGGTGAGGGGGAGGGAGAAGGGGGGGGTGAGGGGAAGGGAGAAGGGGGGGGGGGTGAGGGGGGGTGAGGGGGAGGGAGAAGGGGGGGTGAGGGGGCGGG